>NC_057361.1:3623305-3930091 GCF_016509475.1 Prionailurus bengalensis
AAAGATATCAAAAGAGAATATATATAAAAGAGCATTAGAAATAGGGAAAGTCACATGAGAATTTCTCAAATGTGTATAATCTCAATGCTCAGGATATGAAACCATCAGACATTGAGATGAACTATGAAGGAAGAAAGAGTCATGGGGTGACTGAGATAATGGCAATACCAAATGTAACAGTTAAATATTTTTTGTTCATTTATTTTTGAGAGACAGAGACAGACAGAATGTGAGTGGGGGAGGGGCAGAGAGAGAAGGAGACACAGAACCCGAAGCAGGTGCCAGGCGCTGAGCTGCCAGCACAGAGCCTGTCTCTGGGCTCGAACTCACAAACCATTAGATCACGACCTGAACTGAAGTCGGATGCTTAACCAACTGAGCCACCCAGGCGCTCCCCAAACGTAACACTTAAAATAACTAGAAAGAAAAAATAAAAAAATAAAAAAATAAAAAAATAAAATAACTAGAAAGAGTATATGCAAGAAAATGCAAAATTGAGAGCTTCCAACATGTGGAAATTATAAGGAGGGTCGAAAAACCTCAAAGTGTAAAGAAACTATGTAACTAAATTATGAATTGGATGCATTTGCTTAACCACCCACTAGAGACAGAGAAAGGAGATTTACTGGAATAGAATGGAGGTCTGGGGGGAAATATTCAGAAGCAAGCTTGAAAATAAAATTAGATGAAAATTCAAAGAGAAAGGACAGAAATGGAGTGGTAAAGATAAAGTCTAAGCTATATGCAAGTTGACCACAAATAGGAAAGAAGGAAGAAAATAAAACAGCAATATCAGAAGCGGTAATGATGAAGCGTTCTCACAACTTAAGAAAAACACCCTTGCAAAGGTGAAAGGTGATTAAGGAATTCCAATCAGGTAAACAGAAAAAGAATGCAATACCTAACTGCATCAGAGAAACACTGAAGGAACTCAAAGGCAAACAATCTTCAAAGCATCATGGGAATGAAATCTAGAGAATGTATTATTTTCAAAGGAGAAACTCTTGAAGTGACAGCTAAATTCTCTACAGCAACAATGGACTCCAGACAAGAGGAGAAGGATTTCTTTGATGGCTGGAGAGAAATAACCACAAATTAAAATTCAGCAAGAATACTCTTCAAGAGGAGGGAATTGTAAAGACATTTTCAGACAAGCTATCTGAGGTTTTCAAAAGCTCACAGGCTCTGAAAACATATTTCAGATGATTATTGCGGTTTCTCATAAGAGAGGCTCACAGATGAAGTCAGAGGCACAAGAGATAATGAGGAACCAGTAAATGATGGGACTGTGGGGAAATCAACATTAATGTGGAATACATCAAATAAACACGTATTTCCTAGGAGATTCCGAAAAATACACACAAAATCAAATGCCAGTAATAGTAGGTCAGCCAGGTACGTGAACATGGAGGTTAAAATATACTAATTAGGTGATATTTGCAGAGAAGTGGAAATTGCATTAATTAAAATTAGTGATCACATTAAGGGCCCCTGTTGTAATTTCTGGCGTTTTGCATTAAAAGATTACAGGCACAGTGCTTTAATTTGTAACACAGAGGGAGAGAGCAAACAAAGGGATGAGATGATTAAAAAAACAAGCAATTCACAGGAAAGCAAAAAAGAGAGGAAAATACAAAAGAAGTGGGCTAATAAAAGCACATGTTTAGGGTGGAAGATTTAAACCTAAATATATCAAAAAAGAAATGTAAATATAAGTAGATCTACAGTTGAAAGAGCAAAGATATCAGACCCCAATGTATACTACTTATAAAACACACAATAAAAATACGAGTCAGCAGAAAGGCCAGAAGTAAAAACATGGAGATGATCCACAACTGAATTACTAACAAAATACAGCATCATTAACATCGAGCTAAATAGATGTTAAGGCATGAAGCGCAGACTGATATAAAGGACCACATCAGAAAAAGCATTTTAATGTGTCACAAGGTATACAAATGCTAGCTATCATCCCCTAAATTGATACGTGCATGAAATATGTAAAATAAAACTGTAGAAAATATAAACGAAGAGAGAAAATTCACAACGATGGTGGGAACACTTAAGAGACTCACTCTAGTCAGTGACAGAATACTCAGACTATCAATAAAGTGACAGAAAATGTGTAACATATAATCCAAAAACCTGAGTTATTAGATGTATATAGAATATCGCTACCAATTCCGGGAAAATAAACACTTTCCTCAAGGATGCAAAACACACTGAGAGGAAATAAACAAAACAATTTTAAATGTAAGTAGAAAGAGCACATACATTTCGAAATTAAAGAATGTCCTCTGACAAAATTCACAAGTCAAAGAAAAACTCATAATGGAAATCATGCAATATTTCATACGGACAAAAAAAGTATCATTCATGATTTATGAAATGCAACTAATGGGTTCCTTGAGCAAAATTCACAAGTATGTATTAACATGTTAGAAAATGAGGACATTGGATCACTACTAAAATAGGCTTCCATTTCAAGATGATAGTAAGTAAAAAACAGTAAGATTAATGAGGAGGAACCAACAGAGATAAGAACAGTAATTAATGAAAATTAAATCAACATATAATAGAGAGAAGAGTAAAATGAAAGTTGGTTCCTTGGAAGGTGTAATCAAAGATAGAAACTGATGAGTTTTACTGATAAAGTGGAAAAGCATACATATTTTGGGTATTGAAAAAATAAAACACCAGCATACACTTGCGAAAGTAAAAACATAAAAGAAAATTACTAATTTCTATACTTTTGATAAAAGAACATTTGTAAGACATTCAAAGACTTCTAGAAGAATGTAGCGTAACAAACTTGACTCAAAAATAAACAGAAAACTGGAATGATGCTACATCCGTGTCAGGTACACATAAGATTTATTGGCCACAAAAGAAAACTCAATGCAAAAATGGTGCACTTACCAGTTCTGGAAAACATTAAGGAAGAAATACCTCAATTTTTTTTAATTATATTTTTTAATGTTTACTGATTTTTGGAAGAGAAAGGCAGAGCTAGAGCAGGGGAGGGGCGGAGAGAGAAGGAGACACAGAATCTGAAGCAGGCTCCAGGCTCCGAGCTGTCAGCACAGAGCCCGACGTGGGGCTTGAACTCACAAACTGTGAGATCACGCCCTGAGCCGAAGTCAGCCGCTTAACCGACTGAGCCACCCAGGCGCCCCCTTACCCCTGCTACTTTTTGATAAAATGCTCACCATTCGTGAGTTCGAGCCCTGCACTGGGCTCTGCACTGACATCATAGAGCCTGCTTGGGATTCCTTCTCTCTCTCTGCCCCTCTCTGGCTCTCTCAAAATGAATAAATAAACATAACAAAAAAACAACAAAACAAAACAAAGAAAAAATACAAATAGCATTGTTTAAATGTTGGAAATACTGTCTTTTTTTTTTTAATTTTTTTTTCAACGTTTATTTATTTTTGGGACAGAGAGAGACAGAGCATGAACGGGGGAGGGGCAGAGAGAGAGGGAGACACAGAATCGGAAACAGGCTCCAGGCTCTCAGCCATCAGCCCAGAGCCCGACGCGGGACTCGAACTCACGGACCGCGAGATCGTGACCTGGCTGAAGTCGGACGCTTAACCGACTGCGCCACCCAGGCGCCCCTGGAAACACTGTCTTTAAAACCAGAAGCAAAAAATCAAACACCCAAATACTTTGCAGTATTTTGCCAGCTAAGGTGAGAAAAACAAACATGTGGTTTTTACTCACAGATGATATGAGTGTATATGTAGGAAATCTCAGATCACATAATTTAATAAATTTGCTGGCTGTAAAGTTAACATTAAACAAAAATGTATTTTAGGAGCGCCTGGGTGGCTCAGCCAGTGAACCGTCTGACTTCGGCTTAGGTCATGAGCTCATGGTTCACGAGCTCGAGCCCCAAGTCAGGCTCTATGCTGACAGCTGGGAGCCTGGGCCCTGCTTCAGATTCTGTGTCTCCCTCTCTCTCTCCCTGTGCCCCTCCCTGGCTCACAGTCTGTCTCTCTCTGTCTCCAAACTAAATAAACATTAAAAAATTTTTTTATATAAAAAAAACAAGAATAATTTTCTGAGGGCATCTGACTCAGTCAGTTAAGCATACCAATCTTGATTTCAGCTCAGGTCATGATGTCACCATTTGTGAGTTCAAGCCCCACATCGGGCTCTGTGCTGACAGCTCGGAGCCTGGAGCCTGCTTCGGATTCTGCGTCTCCCTCTCTCTCTGCCCCTCCCCTACTTGTGCTCTGTCTCTCTCTCTTTCTCCTCTCAAAAATAAATAACTAAATAAACATTTTTTAAAACTGAATTTTATATCCCAGCAGTAACAGGAAACAAAGATTTTAAAAAGATAAACATTACAAAAGTTCTGAAACCTTTCCTACAAAGGTTTCACAAACCTTTGTAACACAAAATGACACGAAATGTGTATAAGACCTCTATTTGAAACATGATAAAATAGGGGCGCCTGGGTGGCGCAGTCGGTTGAGCGTCCGACTTCAGCCAGGTCACGATCTCGCGGTCCGGGAGTTCGAGCCCCGCGTCGGGCTCTGGGCTGATGGCTTGGAGCCTGGAGCCTGTTTCCGATTCTGTGTTTCCCTCTCTCTGCCCCTCCCCCGTTCATGCTCTGTCTCTCTCTGTCCCAAAAATAAATAAAAAACGTTGAAAAAAAAATTAAAAAAAAAAAAAAGAAACATGATAAAATATTACTGAGAAAAAAAGACTTAAATAAGCTATAGGGACATATCATTTTTGTGAATTGGTCTAGGCAATGCTGAAAGATGTGCAATAAAGCCTGACTGGGCCAAGACACTACAGTTTTCATTCAAAATCAGATGTTTGTTTTCCCAACGGGAGATGCTTAAGTGTATACAAAAATGCGAAAATTCAAAAATAGCTAATGTTCTCTTAAAAAAAGAATAAGAAGAATACTCATTACACTATATATTGTAGTTTATTATAAAAGGCAATTTTTAAGGGGCATCTGGGTGGCTCAGTCGGTTGAGCGTCCGACTTCGGCTCAGGTCATGATCTCACGGTTTGTGAGTTCAAGCCCCGCTTCAGGCTCTGTTCTGACATCTCAGAGCCTGGAGCCTGCTTCAGATTAAGTGTCTCCCTCTCTCTGCCCCTTCCCTGCTTATGCTCTCTCTCTCTCTCTCAAAAGTATATAAACATTAAAAAATTAAAAAATATATATATATAATTTTTAAGAAAATATGATACTGGCAAAAAGGTAGGCAAAGGAAGCAATAGAACTTTAGCAATACGGTATACATGTTTTTCTCTTTTAAAAATGTTTATTTATTTTACTTTTGAGAAGGGGAAGGAGGCAGAGAAAGAGGGAGACAGAGTTCCAAAAAGGCTCTGTGCTGTGAGCACACGGCCCAACGCAGGGCTCGATCCCAAGCACATTGAGGTCATGACCTGAGCTGAGATCAAGCGTTGAGAGCTTAACAAAGTGAGCCTCCCAGGTGCCCCATATTATTTTCAATAACTGGTATTGTGACCTCAACGTGTCTACAGGGAAAAATAAATTGTACCCATTATCTACACAAAAGAAGAGTGTTAAGTCCCTGTGAAATTTAATATAAAAATTAAAAAAATGTGTTGAAGATACTGTGCTCTTATCCTTAGGAAGGAAAATATATTTTTTCCCTAAAACTATAATTAGGGAAAAATATCTTCATATTCCAAAAGCAGTAATCCTAAAGTAAAATAATGTAAAGTCAAGAAAGTAACTTTATGAGCAGTGGCTCATGAAAAGACACCCTTAGAAAGAGTGAAAGGCACGCCAGGGTATGGAAGACATTTGCAACTCACGAAAGACAGTTCATCCAACAGGAAATACGAATGATCCAGAGATAAACGGACAAGCATCAACCTCAGGGAACAACAAATTATAAACACAGTGAGTTTCCATGTACGCCCACCAGACAGGAAAACAAATACTGGTGCAGATCTCACGCTGCTGGTGAAAACACTGATTCCCATATTGGAAAATGGCTCAGTCTTACTTAAAGTAGATTTAAAGTAGCAATTCCACAATGCACATATGTCTCCAAAAACCCATGTGCTTGAGAAATGAGGATGTATTTCCAAGAATGGCTGTATCATTAAAGTTTGTAATAGCCGGGGCTGGAAATAACGCACATCTCTATTAACGAGAAAATGGGGGAAATACAAGGTAATGTATCCACACAATGGAATACACAGGACTTCAAATGAGTGGAATAGATCTATAGAAAGGAACATAGACTTTAAACACAATTGTGCATAAAAATAACATGTCAGAAAAGAATATAAAGTTCCATTCATTTAGAGCCCCCAAATATGTAGAATGGAACTGTGATGCGGGGATGCCTATATTGATGTGGGAAAAATATAAAAAGCAGGTAAGTGATTTGCATAAAGGTCATGACAATGGCTATCACCTGGGTGGGGAAGAAGATACGGTCAGAAGAAAACGGGTGTCTTAATGAGGAGAAGGACATCCTATTTCTTTTTTTTTTTTTTTTACCGTTTATTTATTTTTGAGACAGACAGAGACAAAGCATGAACGGGGGAGGGTCAGAGAGAGAGAGACACAGAATCTGAAACAGGCTCCAGGCTCTGAGCTGTCAGCACAGAGCCCGACGCGGGGCTCGAACTCACAGATTGCGAGATCATGACCTGGGCCGAAGTCGGCCGCTTAACCGACTGAGCCACCCAGGCGCCCCTAGGGACATCCTATTTCTTGACACGGTGGTGTTTACTAGAACATTTGCTTGATGTTTTCACGTCGCTCTAAACGTCAAGCTTTCCTTTCTGTGTGTTACATTTCAGAGATGTTTTATTTTTCAATCAGTGTCCATCTAATTACACCATAAATGTTGACCAACATACCTAGTGTCTACTGTCTTCCTTCATATGGTCCCATCATTTGTACCCGCATTGCCACTGAAGAAAATGCCGAGAGAAACGTGACCACGTCCCTGGAGAGCTAGTCATGCCAAAAGGAAAACGATGAAGGAGCACTTCTGTCCCCTGCTTCCAGATAACCAGGACAGCTCCTAGGGAAGTCCCTAAATCTGCACACTTTCCTACAAACCCAGCGGCAGAGAGCCCTGAACCCACTCATTCTCAGATGATAAACTCCAGTCTAAATGGAGCCGTCTATCCACACAACTCACGCCTCTGCTCACGTCCACCGCACTGTCTGAGGCTTACGTGGCAACTATTTTTTTTTTTCTGATTGCATGTCTGCACGTGTGATAACTTATCACAAGTCTCTACAGGCCTAGAGCAATTGCTACTGCAGCTTTCGCGATTTATCTAGTCCCATGAACTATTCAGAGCTATTCCTACACAAATGATACGGTACGATTTTTAATTATTCAAGACATTTTGGGGGAAAAGGACCTAATTCAAATGGCAAGCAGATTAGCTAGGTTTTAACACCGGGCGGGTACTTTCAGTGGTGACCCGTGGCTCCAGTGATACTGAAGACGCATTGAACGATCAAGAGCCACTTATCGAACGGACTTCTGGAAGATGAGAGTGCCAGATGAGCATTGTAAAAACGTAAATTTTTTTGTGAAGGTAAATGTAAATGTAAATCGAGCAACGTGAAAATAAGCACGGTGGAAGTCATAGCTCCAAATGGATGCTCTCCTTTGCAACAGTCAATTCCGAAAGGTGTGTATGTGACAGTTCGGCTGCACAAAGCATTTTGCGTTTCTCCTTTCAATGTGCCTTAAGAGTGAGCTGAATCAAGCTTACATTTATTTATAGCTGTACCTTGTTTTTGAAGTAAAATTGCATTAGCCAATGTAGTCAGTGACCTTACTCAACAGAACCTTCATGTTTCCAAATATAAATCCCTCTTTAAGGATTAAAAGTTGCCTCGTAGCAAGATATTGAAAATAAATTATTATGGGCTCTAAAGGGATTTAAACAAGCAGAAAGGGGAGACTGGGTGGCTCAGTTAAGTGTCCAGCTTCGGCTCAGGTCATAATCTTGTAGTTTGTGGCTTCGAGCCCTGTGTTGGGCTCTGTGCTGACAGTTTGGAGCCTGGAGCCTGCTTCAGATTCTGTGTCTCCCTCTCTCTCTGCCCGTCCTCCACTCTCTCTCTTTATCTCAAAAAAAAATAATAAACATTAAAAAATTTAAAATAATAAATGAATGAGCAGAAAAACAAATGTTTAAGCAATCTTCTTTATTATAATTAGCATATTGCCTACAAAGTGACTGATTTGTGTATAATCATGCTCATTTGAATATATAATTTCTGATATACTTGCTAAATTATTTCAGCCTAACATACAAGACTTGGTGCTCATACACCTTTACTATTTCTACCATTAGTCGTTAGACTATTTCCCAACTAACATCGTCCTTCCGTATGTGATCGGATACATAAACTGTGGTCCATCCAGACAATGGAATATTATTCGACGCTAAAAAGAAATGAACTCTCAATCCCCAAAAGACACAGAGGAACCTTAAATGCGCATTGCTAAGTGAAAGAAACCAATCTGAGAAGGCCGCATCCCTTGTTAGATTCTGTAGGAATCTATAGAATGATTCCATCTATATCACACCCTACACAGGGCAAAAGTAAGGAGACAATGAAAAAGTCAGTAGTTGCCAGAGATTAGGGGGAGAGAGGCATGAATATGTAGAGCAGAGAGGATCTGTAGGGTGGTCAAGCTACAGATGATATAACAATGGATACAGGTCATTATAATTCGTCCAAATTCATGCAGTATGCAACACCAGGAGTGAATGCTAACATAAACCACAGGTATGACAACATCCCAACGTAGGGTCATCCCTGGTAAGAAAGGCACTAATGTGAGCAGGATATTGATGACAGGGAGGCTGTGCATGTGTGGGGCCAGGCGGTACAGGAAAAATCTCTGTATCTTCTCAAGTTTCCTGTAAACCTCAAATTGCTCTAGAACAATAAATTCTTTAGAAAAAAATTTTTTAAAAATTTTTTTTTCAACGTTTTTATTTATTTTTGGGACAGAGAGAGACAGAGCATGAACGGGGGAGGGGCAGAGAGAGAGGGAGACACAGAATCGGAAACAGGCTCCAGGCTCTGAGCCATCAGCCCAGAGCCTGACGCGGGGCTCGAACTCACGGACCGCGAGATCGTGACCTGGCTGAAGTCGGACGCTTAACCGACTGCGCCACCCAGGCGCCCCTAGAAAAAAATTTTTAACATTCGTTTATTTTTGAGAGAGAAAGAGTGACAGAGTGCAAGCAGGGAGGGGTAGAGAGAGAGGGAGACACAGAATCCAAAGCAGGCTCCAGGCTCCTAGCTGTCAGCACAGAGCCTGACATGGGGCTCGAACTCACAAACCATGAGATCATGACCTGAGAGGAAGTCAGACGCTTAACCGACCCAGCCACCCAGGAGACCTGAAGGAAACAGAAGTCAATCTCAAATAATCCCTGAAAATACATCAACTATTATGAGAATTTTTTTTTAATGGAACATCTATTCTATAAACAGGGATGCCAGGAAAGAACACTCCTGAAAAGTGCTTAGATTGTTTTAAGTATAGAAAATAAAATTTTATCATCCTATAAAATTTTTAAAATTAAAAAAAAAGCTGGAATTAAAAATTAAACATTTTTAATTTTAAATACCAGCTGGAGTTATAAATTAATTAAAATTAATTCCCTAGAAAGCAATACAAAAAAACATAAAAAGTATGTGAGAAAGTTGAAAAATAATTAAATAGTTTAGGTATCTGACTTCTACAATTTGGGAGACTTCTTCAAAGATGAGAGTATCAAAACCAGGTGGGAGGAAATGGCCAAAAAGAAAATAATAAATCAGAACATTTCCCAATACCAGAGGAACGAAGTCTCTACAGGGACACCTGTCTGGCATAAAAAATAATAAAAAGACACACATCTAGGCACACGACGTTGAAATTTTTGAATACCAGAGAGTCAAGCCAAAGATGGTAAGTGTTTCAAAAAAGAAAAACTGACACACACTCCAATAAGAGAAGTAGAATCAGAATTATATATAAAAGCAGATAAGGCAATGGACATATTCATTCTGCCTTTTGTGAATTTGCTTTAACCTGTAATTTGCTGAAAACCTGTTGTTTTATCCAACACACCTTTGCTGAAGGTCTTCCAAGTTTCCAAGGAATGATTTAGGCACTGACGGTAAGGTGGAAGAAATCCCATCAAGTTGGATCAAACAGACAAACATATTAACAAGGAAATACCCAGCATATGTCAGGAATAGGGTGACCCAGCATATGTCAGGAATAGGGTGAGGGCGGGGAGGGTTGGGGGAGCCTGTATCCAATGAGGCACCTGCTATCGGGTGAGGTGAGAACAGCCACACCTCTGGCCATGTGATACAACTCCACAGGGATTGCTGAGAGTAGGGCTAAACATCAGGGTCGGCTTGTCCCATCAGCCTCCTGCCTTTGCACAGTTCAGGAATTACCTGCACTGGATTACCTGGATACAGGTCATTATAATTCAGACAGATGTTAGAAGATGTATGTACCATCACTGATAAGAAGTTAATTCATCAATAATGCCCCAAATCACACTTTCTTGGACATTGGGCTCAGACAGCAGAGCTGTCTGTAACAGTGTGTATGTGTATGTATATGCACTTTTTATTATCTTGAATCACAAGAAGACTGTCTTTCTTGCTTGTCTACCAGCAAGAACCCATAGGTCAGAGGGCAGTCCTCAAATCAGAAGACATAGCCCAGAATTTGGGGGTGAAATCTGCAGCCATCTCCTCCCTGTGTAATTGGCACCTGTTCTAGGGAAGCACACCGATTCTACGGTAGGAAAAAGAAAGAAGAAAATGGCCATGTGTTTATTGGCTTATTTTGCAAGGGAACTGTATCAGAGGAGATGGTGTTTCCCTTAAAGACTGCCTCCTGTTGGGTCCCCCTCGTGGTGTAATCCAACATGGCGGCATCACCCACCTCATGGGTCAGACAAGAGATGGGAGAGTGGAAAACTTCCTCCCTACCTCTGATTTCCAACTTGTTTCTGAAGGGCAATGCAGACGTGCACCCCACAAGGTGCCTGCAGCTGACAGCCTTTCCATAAGCTAGTGTGTTCTCTCATGAGCAAGATGGAAATCGATGCGGTGAAGCTTTGGAATTCCCAGGTCTAGAAACCCACTAGGAAATTAGGTCTCTTCTTCGGGATGCAGTATTCTGGGGAAGACATGAGGATTCTAGCCCCATGAGTGCTAATAACAGTACACAAGTGTGAATGATGCCGGCCACTGATGAAAACCCCCGAGAAGACAAGAACATCTACTGTGGCAGATAACGCCAATGAGCTATAATTGAAAGGGATAATAAAGACACTAAGACTTGCATGTCCAATGTGAAGACAGCCTTCTTTCTGTTTGCTTTATGTTACATTCACTTTAATTTCCTGAGAGTAGCATAATCTGATTCCATTTAATGAACGAAGCAAGGGGCAGGAGAGGAGATATTGAATAAATTTTGACTAGCGGGATTACTTGACAATGGAGGGTCTACTTGCTAAGAGAGGGGGTTTGTGTGTAAGCGATGCTAATGCCTGCCTTCACTCCTGCTACCTCCCCAAGCTGAATACAGAGGGCGGTCAACAAAGTAATACTTCCAAGGTGCTTACTCTCGGCCAGGCACTCCGACATACAGCACCGACATCTACAATCCACAAGTTACCTTCAGCGCTGGGCCTTATGAGGCATAGAAAAACAAACAAAGGATCTAGAGGCACAGAAAGATGAAGTAACTTGTCCACGACCTAAGATCACAGACAGAGCTACAAGGGCACAAGCCGGGACTCACATCCAGGGAGTATATTCCTATCTAGGGAGTTCAAAATCTGTGCTCTCTCTTCCTCTTCCAAGCTGCCCCTGAGGCAGCTTGGTGGACACCAATAAGTAACTCTACATTCTAAACCAAGGTATCTAAATCTTAACAGTAGTGACATTACGGGGGAGAGCCAAGGTTCTTAATCAAGGGACTGCTTCATCCATGCAAGATCTGCCAAGACCTTAAGGCTGGCTCTGACATCATTGGCCTATCATGGTCATTCTAGTGTTGTCAGACAGAGAAAAGAATATGGTAGCGGTTGAAGATACTGAAGGGTTTCTGAAGAGAGGACCCTGTGAGCCGTGACAATGTGGAGACAAAGGGGCACCTCCTGGAAAGAATCATTTTCTAGTCATCTAGAAAGAGTACTTGCACAAGAAAACCACCTCTAGGACCAGGTGGGTGTTAAGAAAATAGATGCATCCGGAGATAGCCATGGATGAGAAAATTCAGTAGAAGAGGGCTACCCCAACTCAAACAAATTGCAGTTTGGGGACCCCACCACAAGACCCTGGAAATTATAAATGCATCCAATGTAAAATTCAGCTGTGGACACCTGTTACTCCTAGAAGCCAGCAGAAACAGATTTTAGCTCTAATAGCCACGTGAGAATGTGTAGTTTCCTCAAATTTCCTCGCTTTTTTTGGTGAGGGAAGAAGTCAACATCACCCTCTATTCTTACTGAAATTTTGCCACAATTATGGTTGTCCCAGAGAGTAAGAAAGTCTTAGACTGGAGGCGAAATTGCAATAGGCAAAATTTGGATTGTTATAATCTTGGAGTGCCTAGAGTTGGTACACTTCATGCCGCATATTTCAGACAAAGGCGAAGAAGTCTACAGAGTGCATTGAAAATGTAAACCACAGAAAGAATAACTTTGCTTCTCGCGTATGCTATGCGGAATGATGTTAGTCTGGAATCTATCTGTGGATCTCTCCCTCCAGGACACAGGAAAACTACTAAACTTCTAATATCTTAGACCAGACACTTACCAAGGGTTGGGGCTGGAATAAGATAACCCATGGGGTCCCTGAAATCTCTTATTCTATTTTTAACTGTGTTTTTAACCTAACAACAATGAAGATTGTATATCCTCAGCCAAAACCAAATTGGTAGGTGTATTCTGTGTTTTGCCAGACCAGACCCACCCACTAAACTTAGCAGTATGGGGATGATTTCAAGGTAGCCCTTCTCAGAGACGCTTAGAAGATCCACAGGGATAGTGAGGGTGTCAGCTTGGTGGAAGGAGCCTCTGACCTCCTGGCCCAACCCTGTAGAATGCAATATCCCCAATGGAGATTGTAAACAATTCTCACGTATTGACAACATGGTAATCACAATGAAGAAGCCTGAGATGGCTGTATGGCAGAAGGGTGACCCTTTCACTGTAATTTGGCAATCTTTGTGGGTTAAACATACTCAGTGACTGTCTGGTTACCCGGGTGGCTCAGCTGGTTAAGCATCTTACTCTTGATTTTGGGCTCAGGTCATGGTCTCACTGTTTGTGAGTTTGAGCCCTGTGTTGGGCTCTGTACTGACAGTGTGGAGCCTGCTTGGGATTCTCTCTCTCTCTCCCCTGCCCTCTGCCCCTCCCCTGCTCATGCTCTTTCTATAGATAGATAGATAGATAGATAGATAAACGAACTTAAAAGAAAACATAGTCATCAACTGCTTAATTCTGATGATGTTAGAAGATGTATGTACCATCATTGATAAGAAGTTAATTCATCAATAATGCCCCAAATCATACTGTCTTGGACATTGGTCTTGCTTAATACTTTTGATATTTTATAATACTGTTGATAATCCTGTTTTGGTATTATTCGTTTCTATAAACTTTGTAACTCTTCTCTCTGAGTAAATACTTTTAATAGTCCCTCTCAATTTAGCCAATTTTTTTATGAGACTTTTTCCACCCTCACTTGGTAAACTGAAGGAACTCTCGTGGTTGAGTAAATGCATCCTATTTAATAGAAAAGAACATTCCAGGAAGATACTGGCCTCTTCTGCCCTTGGTGAACCTTACGTACCATAGTGCTCCTGGGTTCAGAAAGCAGTCTGATGCTTTACAAAGCTTCACCCAAAGGGGAGAAGGGCACAGGATCAAAGAGATGACTCAGGGACAAACTAGGCGGGTAGAAGATGTCGGTACACACACTCTGGAAGACCTTCACTCGGAGCATCCTGGTTAGGCCTGACTTATTCCTCACCTATTGTGCAAAAGTAGGAACAAAATGTAGCGCTCAGGCTGATGCATTTGGCAAAGTGGAAAGGGAGTTCTGCAGAGAGAAGCTGGAGAGATCTGACCTCATCCGGGCAAGAGTTGGCCAGACTTTAGGAACTAAGGGCATGCTGGGCTTTACCGAACAGTTATATACAGGCTTTTTTCTTTTATAATTTCTCATGTTATCGAAGAGATCTGCATGGCACCATTTCTGAAACACAGACTTTAAGGGTGCAGAACAGTAAAGGGGCTGGCAAATTGTCATTGTCACACACATTGAGCAAGAAGTAATGGAGGGAGAGGAAGTTATGTACAACTCTGGGTTGGAACTGGAGGGAAAACCTGTTCAGGACTGAAGGGAGGTCCTTGGTCTCTAACAACAAACTTCATCTTACTACAAACCTCTCCTTGAAGAAAGACTACACAGGTAAGAGTGTCAGTTTACAAAAGCCACTGAATTGCACAGAAGGCGTATTAGGCAAGAGAAGTGGCCAGGATGGAAAGATTTAGGCTGTGGGGACCACGAGTCAGGGATGGCTGTGTTGGAGGTCAGAGACCCAGCTGGAGGTTGCCACTCAAGTCCAGGACCTGCAGGGAAAGAGCAGGCAGAAAATCTAGAAGCACAGGTGAGTGCATTCACCCAAAGTCCTTGCTTTCCAGTCAAGCTCCTACAATGCTTTCTGCCAATAGGGTCAAAGAGGCCATTTCTGAGGGCCATCAAGAACGTGTTTGGTTTGTACAGGGGGTTGGATGAGAGAGAGCTGAACTACCTGCAGACTCTAGAATGAAAATCACACATCAGCTTCTTCTGACCAACAAGAACCTCTCTGGGTCCTTGACTCTGGTATCAACGTCCACCCTATTCCTTTTCTGAGATCTTAAATCCTAGGTCATCTTTCACGAGGAAGTCAGTGGGCATCTACCATAGACGCACAAGCAGTGCCATCTGGAAGCCTCTATTTCTGTGAATGAGCCCTTGGTCTTATATTTAAGCTTCTTATAAGCCCGGAGCTCCTATGTCTCCATCACGTCACATGGACAGACACCTAAGCGTATCCTGTCACAAGTGAAGAGAGTTATGCCATCAGGGCGATGCCAGACATACGTCTGGAAAGGGTCCCGTCCAAAGTCAGACCCAATTTACCCATTCAAGACAGTGCCTCTGCTGATATGAAGAAAAGATCAACATGTGATCAGTTGAGCTTATCCGAGGTCTACCGGTGTTCCTGAATTGCAGTTTGGGAGCCCGTGGTCCAGGTTGAGTCCCCTCCAGATCGGAGCCCAATGTGGACACGGGGGATGACAGCTTCTCTTTCGTCCTTGCCTTTTGGGCATCTTGCATCGCTGCACAGCCTGATTTCAGCTGTTTTTCCCCCCTGCCCCTGTCACTTAGGTGCTGGTAGATGACAGAGGGCAAAAGGTTCGCTTCTACAGAGCACTGGAGGCTGCAGGAAGCATTCGAAGGCGAGGAACAAGCCTCCTTTGAAGCTGTGTCAGAGGTAAGTGGTGGTTTTCACACTTTCAGCAGCTGGGTCCGAGGGATTGAAAGGTGTGGACCTGCCCTCAGAGATGACAGTACGAATCCCTGTCTTGGTGATTTAATGGAAAGAGATGCAGAGCCGTGGAAGAACACAGATAATTACTGCATAGATCATCATGTCTTCAACAAATACTGTGTTTATGAAAAAGCCTCAAAGAAAATACTATAAGATAATGTCATTATTATTAGTATCCTTTGTTGTTTCTGTATAAATCAGATGAGATTTGAGATTCCTTTTCTTATACTGTCTATTTCTGTGTGCGTGTGTGGGGGGGGGGGGGAAGGACCGGTTAAAACAGTGTCAGACTGTGTGATGAGTACGTGTGTACCATGTGTAAACATATATTGTATATTATATATAATACATAGGTACAGATCTGTATTATATATAAATGCTTTTTTATTAAAATTGTTTTAACGTTTATTTATTTTTGAGAGAGAGAGAGAGGGAGAGAGAAACACAGAGAGAGGGAGACACAGAATCCCAAGCAGGCTCCAGGGCCCGAGCTGTCAGCACAGATCCCAACGCGGGGCTTGAACTCACAAACCATGAGTTCATGACCTGAGCAAAAGTCAGATGTTCAACCTACTGAGCCACCCAGGTGCCCCTATATGAATATGTTTTATACGAAACCATGTACAGATACATTATAATAAATATATACATTACATATATCAAATTTTATATGTGTAAATTATACATGAATGCATACATAACAAGGCTTGCAAACATGTTATATATATTTTATATATTTATATGTTGTATATATTACTTAGAAATATGTATATAAGTATATGCATGTATATGCTATATATTTTGATACGTGTATATAGGTATGTATACTCATATATACTATGTATAAATATAGGACACATATTTACACATATAAAGATAGGTATATGTAGTATACAGTTATATATATAAGGTCACATGGTATTATATACAGTTTTATTTATGTACTATTCTGTTAGTATATGTCCTGTATATGATACACTGCAGTATAATGCATATGTAGTATATATATATATATATATATATATATGTACTGAACTATATAATTATATATATAATAACTACATAACTATAGTTATAACTATATAATTATATAGTTATAAATAAATAACTATAAATAACTATATAATAGTTATATATATATAACTATATAACTATATAATAGTTATATATATATAAATAACTATATAATTATAAATATATAGTGCTATATAATTTCACATAGTATACATACAGTATGAACATACATATATAGTACAAATTGAACTCACATATAAGTATATATACAGATCTGTACATACATAAATATATGTAATTTCCTAACTCTTCTGCCTGAGCAACTATTTCTTCCACCATCTCCCAAGATCCCCTACCTTCTGCCACCTGTTCGTTATTTATCACCCAAAAGGATGTGACAAAACAATTGACCTTCCTTGCCTGCAGCCAGACCTTGGAAATTCTCATGCTCAATGGGGAAGTTAGAAGTCCTTCTGCAGGGACCAGAAGAACAAGGCAGGGCTTGAAGCCAGGACAGTGAGGTGAGGTGAGCGGTGACTGCCGAGGACGTAGCATTCCTTCGGCCCGGGGAGAATGGGTGACAGAAAGAGCTGCATCTGGAGAACAGAAGGCCCCCGCTTGGGAGGATGCTGGTATTGAGCACGTGTGGACACAAGGACAAGGGAACTGCACAGAGAGCAGCCGGCAGGGCAGGGCGGGGGCGGGGGGGGGGGGGGCAAAGGATTGCATGAACACGCATAAGCTAAATTCAGTTCTTGGCAGTTTTCTCCCAAAAGGTGCACGCAAGTTTAAAAAAATTTTTTGTAGGGGCGCCTCAGTGGCTCAGTCGGTTAAGCATCCGACTCTTGATTTCTGCTCAGGTCGCGATCTCATGATTCTTGAGTTCGAGCCCCTGCATCAGGCTCTGTGCTGACGGTGCAGAGCCTGCTTGGGATTCTCCCTCTCCCTCTCTCTCTGCCCAGCCTCCACTCATTCTCTCTCTCTCTCTCTCTCTCTCGAATGACCATTTTTTTTTTAATTAAAAAATTTTATTGTATTTTTCTAATTATAGAGAATTTGCAAGGAGGATAAAAGCAAAGTATTTACACTCATCCAGAGATATCACCTATGTATTTATGCATATATAGTATACACCCTTTTTTCATACATATATATTACTTATACTATGAAATTGAGACTGTGTAATCTGTACTTCATTTTTCTGACTTTTTAAAATTTGTAAGCATACTGGGGCGCCTGGGTGGCTCAGTCTGTTATGCATCCGACTTCTGCTCAGGTCATGATCTCACAATTTGTGGGTTCGAGCCCCGCGTCAGGCTCTGTGCTGACAGCTCGGAGCCCGGAGCCTGCTTCGGATTCTGTGTCTCCCTCTCTCTCTGTCCCTCCCCTGCTCGCTCTTTATCTCAATCTGTCTCAAAATTGAACATTAAAAAAAAAAAGAAAACTACATATATGAAGAGGGGACACTGATTATTTGGGGGGGGCAACGAATACAAGGTACACAGCTTCATGTAAAATGATGCTATTATTTAAAAATCTTCCTTTAGCTAATCTTATACTATGTTGAAACCATACACTCTGCCCCTCTCCTGCTCACGATCTGCTTCTCTCTCTCAAAAATAAACATTAAAATTTTTTTTTTTAAAATTTGTAAGCATATTTAAAAATTTTACGTTTTGGACTTACAGTCTTCCTCCAATATTTATTCAAATTCCCTTCATCATGTGGGAAAATATAAATTAGCAGTAGTGAATTAAGGAAAATTAGAATACTTGAACAAAGCAATAGCCAGAAACACACAGGTAGTTTGGGGAGGAAACTGGGCTAACAGTTATCAAAGAACTTCCTAAAATAAAGCCTTTTAGGTCCCGACCACTTTTGACAGGTGACCTCTTTCAAAGTGCAGAATAAGAAATAGTTTCCATGCTGTGCTACTTTGGGGCACCGACAGGGAGGGGACTCTCAGCACCAATGCAGATTTTCCTTGCGTGTGACAGCCGGGAGCCAGTACGTGATTTGGGGCACATTTACCTACGCTCTTGTAAAACCTTAGTTCAATGTCTGTACACAAGGATAAGAATAGGCGGTCAGCTGATTTAGCCTTTCTACACGGCAGGTGGCTTTACTACCACACCATGTGTAAGAAGCCCTTTGAGACTCACAGAGAATCAAAGGAGTCTTCTGGGGAAGTCACCTGCTTGGCCTCGCACGGCTCACGAGGCTGCTGGACGATCCGGATTTCACCCCCCGGGGAGGGCGTCAAGCAGGGCAGACACGCATCCCGACCGCCTCCATCTGTCTCTCTGCTTTCACACTACATCTTGCAGCTCTTTGCATGTTTTTCTGGTATTTCATGGAACATTTCCATTTAGAAATCTTCACATACAGAACGGCACTGTGCGCATTTTTACCGTGTCCCCTGTAGTGCCTCTCAAGAACGGTTTTATTTAGATACATTTCTCAACATCAGTGCCGCTGCTGGAGAACTCTGGGCTAATGCTACCTTGAGACCTGAAACATGATTTTCTATCACGTTAAAATATGCTAAATGGCTGCCGAAACTTTATCTCTGGAGTTCCCGATCAAAGATACCGTCAAAAGCATAATGGATTTTCCCCCAGCAGCTAAAATGAAGAGTTGTGCTGTCTTGGCATTGAAAAAAAAAAAAAAAAGTAGCCAAAAGCTGATAAGTCTCTTGGGCTAACTACTTTGAAAATATGACAGTTTTGACAATAAGTAAATACAGAAATTAATACACAAATCTGTACAGGGTGAGGGCTTCTTAAAAAAAATGCCCCAGGGGCGCCTGGGTGGCGCAGTCGGTTAAGCGTCCGACTTCAGCCGGGTCACGATCTCGCGGGACGTGAGTTCGAGCCCCGCGTCGGGCTCTGGGCTGATGGCTCAGAGCCTGGAGCCTGTTTCCAATTCTGTGTCTCCCTCTCTCTCTGCCTCTCCCCCGTTCATGCTCTGTCTCTCTCTGTCCCAAAAATAAATAAACGTTGAAAAAAAAATTTAAAAAAAAATGCCCCAAATAAGACCCTTTGTATGGTGCATTTGAATTTTCCAGTGTGAATTACCATAGTTTGTTTCATTGTAAGAAAGTGCAGGTAAATAGGCCTGCATGAGGTAGATGCTACCGAAAACTTTGCACAAGGTGCCTACTCAGGGCTGTAGAAATTGCTGTATCTCCCAGCCGGTGATTCCTGAACGTGCGCCCTCAATTTAGGGAAGGTTTCGAAGCAACTTTTTTGAAGCCCTGAGCTTTGAAGCAAAGGAAAACCCACTAAGGCACCAAGATGGTATTGACCCAGCTGTGATTTCCACCATCTCTCTCTCCTGGTTAATCAGAAGCAGTTCCTTCCACAAGAGGAGAAATACACACACATCTTTCCACTCTTTGCTCACTAGTCATATTTGCCCCGGTAGCACTTCTGCAGCTTGAATGGCTGCATGGCTGGTCTCCGCCATCATCGGCCCCATTGTTCATGGCCTCTCGTAAAACTCTCCAAACATTTAAAGGTGCCTGTAGTGCCACAGGATTAGTTATCCACCTACAGGAGCTGAGGTATAAAGCTCTTGACCTAAGAGACAAAGCTGTCAATCAGCTCATTTTTCAAACTGGGTCTCTTAAAATCTTGAAAAGTAATTATGACAAACTTAAGACATACTGTTATTTAAAAAAGCACATGAGAATAACTAAAAAAAAAAAAAAACGATATGATATTCTTGCCTTTCCTACAACCTCATCCCAAAATGACATGCACTCACTCGTCAGGAACAAGAGAACACAGGATTCACACGTGGGATCAAGAAAAGTTTCTTTGCGTATGCCTCTGGCTCTCAAAAGCCAGAATCCCAGGCATTGGAGGAAGTGAGGCTGAATCTGTGCGATCCAGGCTTAATGACCTCAAATAGGTTGCAAAGATTGTCCTTTGTCTGCATTTTTCTTTGCATTTCATCGTGCTCTTCAAATCCAGGGAGAAATGCACGTGAATGGATACCTTAGGGTTTTTCTGTTTTAGGTAACGTACAGAGCAATATTGGTTCCTGGAGTAGAACACGTTGGCTTGTAAATGTAGTGCCTGTTGACGAGTTCAGACCCTTCTCTGCATGGCTGGCAAGTCCTAGCTGTCATTAGGTGGAAACCAGAAAGGGGAGTGACAGATTGGTCTGTGGAATTCAGCTGCAGGGGGAAAGCCACTGTTCGGCACTGAATGCGGCGCCTTCAAGGCGGGAAGGCTCGGCCACAAAATCAGAGAACAAATGGCACAGCGTGGACAGGTCACAATCAGCCACAGAAAATACAACAGTAAGATCCAAAAGTTAAAGACACTGCTATTGGCCGTCCCCACCCAAGTAAGGTCCGTGGAAGAGGTTGTGCAGGCTGTACATGGAGGGCTCCCATCCTCACCATACCCTCAACCCTAGAATCAAGATGGCACCCGCTGGCCAGCCACAGAGCGTCTCCCACCTGCCAGTGACACGGCTCTCTCCTTCAGCTTCCTTACATTCTACGGCTGTGCCTGATTAAAATTAGATCCCACTGGAAAATGTGCTGGCCGTGTACGACATCTCGTTTCTGCAACAAATATGCTGGCATTCAGGTTCCTAGAGAAAAGCTGCAAGTTCACAGTCTAGACCCCATTCTACAGTTTTTGTTGAGATATCAGTGCTGCCTCGTGCCCTCTGTGTAATTTGGACCGCGTTATCTGGTGCATTTAATCCTTGGTTACCTGAGAAAGAGAAAAATAGCCCGTTCACTTGGCTGCTGGCCAGGGGTTACCATGCAAGTGTGGCAGGGAGCTGGCTCAGCCCAATCCCAGGCTGGGGTGGTCTCCCGCGGATGATAAATATTTCATGGAACAGCTACATCAGGCAAAACTTCTGAATGACGCTCAGCGATTCTTTGCCAAGTACGGTATCAGCTTTCATCTAATTTTTCCTCCTTTTACATAAGCAACCCTAGAATTACCCTCACTTCTTCAGACTTTTGCACTCCACAGCCATGCATTACGTCCTGGGATTCTCCCTAAGGTCACTTAATAGAAGCCTACATCCTAGAAGGACTTCTTACCCCTTCCTACTAAGCACCCCACACAGGGTGCATTCTCACACTTGTTGCAAAGAGTCAATAAAGCCAACGTTGTTCAAAGACATATGTGCATCTAGTAGTTTCTGTTGGAAGACCACAGATATATCAGCTGGGAAAATAAAGGTACAGTGGGAAGTTTTTGAAAGTTACCAGGCGGATGATGGGTGTGACATTTCCCTGGTCATAGCCTCTGGAGGAATGTGTTAGCCACCATTTGCATCCTTACTGAGTGCTGGGAACAAGAAAACAGGTCTCTACCCACAGAGTCAATGGGTTTTCACCGATGGTTGTAAACCCATCCAGAATTATTCAACTTGGCAAGGACATCTCACTCAGCATTCTCCTGGCAATCCAACTTTCTCTCAAATGCTGACATGTCAGTTAATCAGAACATACAACTAACACAGCCCAAATCATGGGCATCAACATCATCACTGACACTATACTATCACTACCATTAAACCATGCTGGACAACTTACACATCTTCCAGAACTGTGGTATTAAGGCAAATGACTAATTAGAGAACGGGCAGAATAGGCCTAAGGTTATAGAATAAGGTGTTTTCTCTCTCTCTCTCTATCCATCCACCTACCCATCATATCTATCTATCTATCTATCTATCTATCTACCTATCATCTATCCACCCATCATATCTATTTATCCATCCATCCACCCACCCATCATATCTATCTATCTATCTATCTATCTATCTATCTATCTATCTATTCATCCATCCATCATATCTATCCATCCATCCATCCATCCATCCTATCTATCTATTCATCCATCCATCCATCCATCTATCCATTCTCTCTCCCTCTCTCTCTCTCTCTCTCTCTCTCTCTCTCTCTCCTCCCTAAGGTAACAAGTCCTACTAATGGTTATGCATGTGGCTGTGCAGTTAAACTATGTGGATTCCAATCATATCTCCAAAGATGACCAGCAAGACTGTCATTGGGATTGTGCTCAACGTCTCTGAGCCTGGGAGTAATGTCTGGTAAAGGAAAGAAAATGGCATCTTCCCTTTACACAGGATTGAGTGGGACATCACAAGCAAAGATCTAGGAACTAGGTGAAAAAGGGGAACTGTCATTATAATTACTGCTTTTAGCGCTGGCATCATTATGAAATGCCTGAAAGAATAGATTTTCCTATTAAGGTTTAACCATGTACCATAGCCCTTTTAAAAAGGCAAAAAATAAAAAGAAGAAATGTTTTTTCCTTGATAATTTTACCATAGAAAACACAAGCAATGGTCATCATAAAGAGACTGGTTAGTTTGGTCTTTATAGAATATAAATTTTACCCCTGTTCGCACTCTCTCTCAAAAATAAATGAACATTTAAACAATTTCTAAAGAATATAAATTTTAATACTTTAATGATTTGCAAGGTACTTAAAATATTTAACTTTTAAAAAAATCCTAATAGGTTTTCATAGCAAAACTACTATAATAATGATGAGCTGAAGGTTTTTGCTGTTTTCATTTTAACTTTCTTGGCATCCGTTGAAATCTTTCTAAAACAGGTCTAGAAAAATATTATTTGAGAAATTCTGTCTTTGTTAGAGTGTCAATTACAATGTGATTTTCAGTAAATCATGTTAATAGGATTATGGTTTCCTCATTCCCATCTAGGGAACTGAACAAACAAAAGTCAGCAAAATTTCTTCAGTCTGATCTTTCCTTCTCTTTAGGTCGGATGGACATTTCAATTCCAAGAGCACAGATCAATTCCACATGGGAACACAGTTGGGTACCAGCAAGCATTTGTTATTCATGCCGCGTCTCGCGCATTCTACAAGTTTATGGGGTGAGTCTGACCTACACATTGTGTCTGAAGAGCTAAGCTTCAACGCTTGGTATGCACGGAGCATTTATTAAATACAGAGTGCTGACTCAGATCATATTTAAGTACGCCTAAAGGAACATTTGATCCAGAGAGATCTCCTGCCATAGCATGCCTGGATCTTATCTGTGAAATGACTTCCAGATGAATCCCTTTACTCCTGAATGAGAAAATGTTCTCAACCTTGCTTCTGAAGCCCAGAAAGATTTACGTGTGCAATACTATCAAGTGAAATCAGCGGGAGTCTTTAACCAAGCCCAAGTTCCTATGTGAACTGTATAAAGGAGACTAAACAGTGTGAAAAGAAAAATACAGCCTTCTGTTGAGACAGAATTGGCGGAAATATGTGCAGCTCACTTAACATACGTCACCAAGAAGTGGCATGATCTGAAATGACTTTTCATCATGGTTGGAAGGCATACGTTGTCATTGGGAGACGAAAGTCCCGAGTTTCTTTTTTTTTTTTTAATTTTTTTTTAACGTTTATTTATTTTTGAGACAGAGAGAGACAGAGCATGAATGGTGGAAGGGCAGGGAAAGAGGGAGACACAGAATCGGAAGCAGGCTCCAGGCTCTGAGCCATCAGCCCAGAGCCTGACGCGGGGCTCGAACTCACAGACCGCGAGATCGTGACCCGGGTGAAGTCGGACGCTTAACCGACTGAGCCACCCAGGCGCCCCAAAAGTTCTGAGTTTCTTACAGCAAATGGCCGATTCACACATCAGGATCACACACAGTCATGAGAAACTTTGTACCTGCAGAAGGAGGCTTCTAATAAAGGACTATCTACTGGTCTTACGTCTGACATGTCGAAGTGAAAAGCAGTATGGGGCTCAAGAAAAATCCCACGTCTCTCGTGGAGCATTTCAGAAATGACTAGGAGAATAAACTGAGACCTTGGAAGTGTTCTCTGAGTCGTAGCTTTTGAACACAAAAACCACTGAATGTACACTTAGGTCACCACCAAGCCCTGCCAGCGCCCTGGCAAGAAACACCAGTTGCTAATTCAAGTTAGTATGAACCAAAACTCTAGGAAGCAAAGGACGGGAGAAGCCAAAATGGAATACACGCAAGTCTATTTTCTTATAGTGGAATCTGTTGGATTTGGGTCACTCACTCCTTTTAAAGGATGTGGAACATATAAAACTAAGTGGCTAAGGGACTTGGAAGGAAGTAATAGGATCTGTGTTTATTTGCTGCACTGGGCTGGGAGCTTCCCTAAATCATGGACTATGTGTGACAAGGCTGACACAAGGTATGAACTCAACCTGAATTTGTGTTCAATGTGTGACAGGGGACTTAGAAATTAAATGTTTATTTCACTTCATTTTTTATTTTTTTAATGTTTGTTTAGTTTTGAGAGACATAGAGCACAAGTTGGGGAGGGGCAGAGAGAGAGGGAGACACAGAATCTGAGGCAGGCTCCAGACTCCCGGCTGTCAGCACAGAGCCCGATGCAGGGCTTGAACCCACAAAGCGTGAAATCATGACCTGAGCTGAAGTCGGACGCTCATCCGACTAAGCCCCCCACGTGCCCCAGAAACTAGACCCTTTAACATCCCGGACAAATGTTTGTCTTGCACACCACAGGTACATAGGAAAGCATATTCACTGATAATGCATGCAGCCCCTCCTTCTGGACTCAGAGGTGTGCAGACAGCACATATACGGTTAAAGTATAAAATGGGACGGAATAAACAGAAAAGTTGCTGCAATGTGCTAGTTAAGTGGATGCCATCCATTTGGATGGAAGGAAAAGTCTCCCTCACAAGCAGAGGACAGCTCTTCTCAGAGACACAGGACAAGCTATCCTGGGGACAGGAAAAACAGCATTGCATTGGGCAGGAAGGGTGGAGCCAGAAATAACCAGGAAAAGTAGGCAAAGGCACCCTTTTCTTTTTCCGCCCCTCAAGGCAAAGCCACACCAATTTCCTCCTGGTTCAGCAGGAGTTGGGTTTTAAAACCAGAAAACTCGGGGGCGCCTGGGTGGCGCAGTCGGTTAAGCGTCCAACTTCAGCCAGGTCATGATCTCGCGGTCCGTGAGTTCGAGCCCCGCGTCAGGCTCTGGGCTGATGGCTCGGAACCTGGAGTCTGTTTCCGACTCTGTGTCTCCCTCTCTCTCTGCCCCTCCCCCGTTCATGCTCTGTCTCTCTCTGTCCCAAAAATAAATAAAAACGTTGAAAAAAGAAATTTAAAACCAGAAAACTCTGGAGTCCATTGGAATCTGGTGTCATGTTCCTGAAGATGTTTGGGGACTTAAGTTACGTCGTATATCACATGTCCATGCTGACATGGAAACGCTGTGAGGCTGGGATTCCAATCCGGCAACAGGTGATATTTGGGTCAAGGGTTAGAAGCTTCAGGAACCCCTTGGGTTGACATAGCCCAATATAACACTATGACCCCCCTTTTAAATTATATTTTACCTTCAGACTACTGATATTCTTTAGGTTTTCTTTTAAAAAAAAATAGGGGTGCCTGGGTGGGTGGCTCTGTCGGTGAAGCGTCCTACTCGGTTTCGGCTCAGGTCACAATCTCACGGTTCCATGAGTTCGAGCCCCGCGTCGGGCTCTGTGCTGACAGTGTGGAGCCCGCTTTGGGATTCTCTCTCTCTCCCTCTCTCTGCCCCTTTGCTGCTCGCGTTGTCTCTGTCTCTCTCAAATAAATAAAAAAACTTTTCTAAAAAATTAAAAATAAGTAAGTAAATACTTTGCAAGAGCTGTATAGAAAAATCCAAGGCAAAGCTATCTCAGAGGTCCTGTAATGATGTATACACCCTGGGTGCTCCCAGTTGATGAGGAAGTGTTGTCCTGTGTTTGCAGCTAACATGCATTCTTCCAAGAAATGGGCAGACAACTGCATTCTTGGGCCTTTAAAGTCCAATCAAGGGGCTGAAGTCACAATGCACACGTTGTGCCGAAAGTCCTAGATATACAGGGGAGCCCGGCTGGCCCAGTCGGTAAAGCATGTAACTCTTGATGTCAGGGTCTTGGGTTCAAGCCCTAGGTTGGGTGTGGAGCCCACTTCAAAAAAAGTTCTAGACATTAAAAAGACTTTTGAGATGGCGATACATGTGTCACGGGTGTTCTTTGTCCTCCTAAACAACATACATTTAGAGTTTGGTGGGAAGCTGTCAGCACACAGCTCTTGGGGGCCCTCAGCATCCAGCAAAGGTGGGTGGGGCAGGGTCCCTGCATGGTTCTCAAGGCGACAGGCGAATAATGATAGGAAAATAAGAGAACTCTACAGGCTGAGAAGAGGGCCACTGTTTTGTCTCACTCTAGTGCAGGGAAAAACAACTTGGAGGCAGATTTCAAACCATTTGAGAAGTAATGGAAAATAAGAGAAAGTCTAAGCACTAAATGTAATTGTCCAACCACTATGCCTCTACCGAAAACCCCCACTCCCCAAGCGTCCCAAACAGTATTACAACCCAAAGAAAGGAAAGTTAACATTGGACTGACACGAATCACCACTTAAAATCGTCACTTTAGCAAGTGTCTTAAGAAGCCCCTGATACGTGCCATGAAAAGTGATGAGTTGTTTTTTGGTGATTCTCAAGAAATCACAGTAGCAGGAGATGAACACTGTTAAATTCGACTGTCATGTCTACAGGTTTGTGGTTTTAAAGGAATTTCTTTAACTTCGCTCTTTACCTTGTCAAAAGCACAGGAATTCAATTAGCGGCCCTGATTGATTCGATCCCGGGACACAATGCCTCTGAACGTAGCAGAAAGGAAGAAAAAAAGAGGAGGTCTTTGGGGCCAGGTTGCTTCTGTTTTTGCATTTCAGGACGTTGTGGTGTATCTTGACATGTTTTGCTAGTTCGTTGCTAGGCTTGTTGATAGGTTTCTTGGAAGAAATACTCTCAACCTTTGGTGCAAGTTTAAGGCGGGGAGCTTGGGGTGGACTTGACCAGCTTCGGACTTTTGCTCAGACTGTGGTGAAATGCACGTAACATGAAATTAAGCATCTTATGAACATCACAGATCTGGTTTCGCTTCTCGGTTTGAGTGGCTCTCATCTCCGTTTCTCCAGGAAGGATAGGAAGGTTCTCACATTTGTATTTCAAAGGCGGGTGCCAGGATAAACTATAAAAGGCAGGGACTATGGGAGCTTCACGTACCAGAGGTATCTTTAACAGTTAAACAGAAATCCCACTGCAGATAAGAGAAATACTGAATTCTAATCACTAATTATAAATCGTATTTGTCCCGTTCGTTCCTATTTTATTTTATTTTATTTATTTTATTTTATTTATTTTTTAATTTTTTTTTCAACATTTATTTATTTTTGGGACAGAGAGAGACAGAGCATGAACGGGGGAGGGGCAGAGAGAGAGGGAGACACAGAATCGGAAACAGACTCCAGGCTCTGAGCCATCAGCCCAGAGCCTGACGCGGGGCTCGAACTCACGGACCGCGAGATCGTGACCTGGCTGAAGTCGGACGCCTAACCGACTGCGCCACCCAGGCGCCCCAGCTTCGTTCCTATTTTATTTTATTTTATTTTATTTTTTTCAACGTTTTTTATTTATTTTTGGGACAGAGAGAGACAGAGCATGAACGGGGGAGGGGCAGAGAGAGCGGGAGACACAGAATCAGAAACAGCCTCCAGGCTCTGAGCCATCAGCCCAGAGCCTGACTCGGGGCTCGAACTCACGGACCGCGAGATCGTGACCTGGCTGAAGTCGGACGCTTAACCGACTGCGCCACCCACGCGCCCCTCGTTCCTATTTTAAAGTGGGTCATAGTCTCCAAGTCTATACTGGCAGGGAGACTAACGTTCCCCACCAGTGAATCTTAAAAAATTCTCATCACAAGAAAAAAGAAATTGTCACCATATGAGGTGATAGATGCTAACTGATGTGGTGGGCATTTCACAACATACATCAATCATCGTGCCATACACCTAAACCTACGACAGTGTTATATGTCCATGATATCTTTATAAAACTGGGGGGGGGGGGAATCTCTCAGAGTAAAGAGGCTCTTCGTGTAAATGAATAAACGAAGAAAAAGCAGCTTAGTGAACGGGGCTAGGAGTATCAGAAACTATGAGCAATCTAAAGCAGGATTCTCTGCTTTTATTCTCTAGCAAATCAAAAATAAAGCCTAAGAATTTCCCTATAATAGGGGCGCCTGGGTGGCTCAGTCGGTTAAGCGTCCAACTTTGGCTCAGGTCATGATCTCATAGTTCACAAGTTCGAGCTCCGCGTCAGGCTCTGTGCTGACAGCTCAGAGCCTGGAACCTGCTTCGGATTGTGTGTCTCCCTCTCTCTCTGCCCCTCCCTGGCTCGCACTGTCTCTCTCTCAAAAATAAATAAACATTAAAACAAAGGTTTTTTCATAAAAAAAAGGAATTAAGAATTTCCCTATAATGGACTATTTTCACTGGCCAAATGATCTGCTGGTAAAGCACCAATGAGATATCATGTGTCCAGGAAAAACAATCACCCCTGTGTGTGCTATGGGCTCAGACCTCACGGGTTTAGGTGTCTCTGATCTCCATGCCACCCTATACCCACCCAGCACACGTGCATCCACGAATCAGGCACAGGGTGCCCGAGTCTGCTACAAGACCTGCCTAAGATTTGTGTGCAAGGAACATCATCACCACTCACCTCCATTTAAAACCAGAGAAGGGCGTGAAATAACCTCTTCGTAGTACCGTGGGACAAGAGTGAAAAGAAAAAATAAAGAACACCACCTCTCCAAAGCCAGATTCAGGCAAAGTAAAGCTGCTCTCAAGGGCAGTGTGTAATGTGATTGAATTTGGAAAGAAATAATGAGGCATTATGAGGCCACTGCCTTCATTAAAAGTCCATGAGTCACGTTAAAACTTCAGATGGATTTGAGGGGCTCCTGGGTGACTCAGTCAGTTAAGCTTCCAACTTTGGTTCAGGTCATGATCTCACAGTCTGTGGGTTCGAGCCCCGCGTCAGGCTCTGTGCTGACAGCTTACAGCCTGGAACCTGCTTCAGATTCTGTGTCTCCCTCTCTCTCTGCCCCTCCCCCGCTCATATCTGTCTCTCTCAAAAATAAACAAACATTAAAAAAAAATTAAAAAAAAAAACCCTTCAGATGGATTTGAATCAGTTCCTTTTTAAAACCCTGTATTAATCTTGTACGTTAATCTTCAGGACCTGCGTTTTGATGTTGCCTGTGGCCAACTTGCAATCCCCAGATAAGGCATTCAGGAGCATTCGTAATTGGATTTCATAATACGGAAAAGGCGCAAAGAACAGAGCAAAGTGATAGTTTCACTTTATGTTTACAGCTTTGTAATTGAAGATATCAGACGCAGCCCTGCACGTGGCTGGCGCAAAGGCATAAGCTGTGTCCCGGGAAAAATGCTTCTGCTGCTTTTAATACTAGTGGGGACGCTTTAAAGGTTCAGAGGAGACACTTCTGGATACTGCACGACTATATTACTGGAAAGCGAAGAGGAAGGAGGAAGGAGGTGAAGTCACAGGAGGTCCTAGGATGTTCCCTGAGGGTGGTGGTGAGTGAAAGACAAGGTTGCATACGGTGGCATCCCAACACAACGATGCAAACACTGGATACCCCTGTGCCCACCCACAATATCGAGATAATGACCCAGTTGAGAAAGGTAGGAACACAGGTTAAATGCTGTCTTCCAAACATTCATGCCTCCTTGGAGCCTTAGAATGCCACCTTCCTTAGAAATGGGTCTTTGCAGATGTTATCCATTAAGTGTCTTGAGAGGAAATCATCCTGAATTCAGGTGAGCCCTAAGGTCAATGACCAGTTTCCTTATAAGAGGAGAGATGCACACAGGCGAAGCCATGTAAAGATGGAGGCCAAGACGGGAGGGATGCAGCCACAAGCCCAGGGACACTTGGAGCCCAGAAGCTGGAAGAGGCAGGAAGGACCTTTCCCTAGAGCCTGCATAGGGAGCATGGTCCTGCCCTGCCTGGGTCTCAGGGGTCCTGCCCCTCCTGGATCTCAGTGGCCCTGCCCTGCCTGGATCCCAAAGGCCCTGCCCTGCATGGATCCCAGTGGTCCTGCCCTGCCTGGATCTCAGCAGCCCTGCCTGGAACTCAGCAGCCCTGTCCCCCTGGATCTCAGGGGTCCTGTCTCCCCTAGATCTCAATGGTCCTGTCCTGCCTGCATCTCAGTGGTCCTGCTCTTCCTGGAACTCAGTGGTCCTGCCCTGCCTGCATCTCAGGGGTCCTGCCTGGATCTCAACAGCTCTGCCTCACCTGGATCTCAGGAGTCCTGCCTCCCCTGGATCTCAGTGGTCCTGCCCGCCTAGATCTCAGACTGTGGGAGAACAGACTTCCATTGTTTTAAGCCACCAATTTGCTGGTAATTTGTTATGGCCACCCTAGAAAACTAATACATTGAGATTTTAGGATCATTTAAGAAACTTGCCAGCCATTTGCAAAAAAAAAAAAAAAAAAAATTAAGCCAGTTTTGGGAAAAATCACAATTATTGCTTGTTTACCAGCTTTGTTTAAAATAGCCACGGAAAGGGGTGACTGGGTGGCTCAGTCAGTTAAGCACCCGACTTTGGCTCAGGTCATGATCTCAGGATTCATGAGTCCGAGTCCCGCGTTGAGCTCTGTGCTGACAGCTCAGAGCCTGGAGCCTGCTTTGGACTCTGTGTCTCCCTCTCTCTCTGCCCCTCCCCCACTCACGCTCTGTCTCTGTCTCTCAAAAATAAATAAACATTAAGAAATTTTTTTTTAAAGTAAGAAAATACCCACGGAAAGAGCCAAAGAGAGAAAATCTCTATTACGAAGCTCTATTGTTTTGGTTTGTTTTTACAACTCTCAAAGCCTGATAAAAAATACAAGGATATGCAGATTTTCAAATGTTTCTTTAAGCTTATGTTTCCATTCAAGATCAAATGCGTGCCACGAACATAAACTGTGTGTCTTCAAGCTAAGTCACACGTTAGGAAGATACATCCTGAACTCGTCACACCAGCATCAGTAGATGTATCCAGGAAAATGGAACCTTTCAATATGTGGGAAAAAGGAACAGCTGGTGAACGTAACAAGTGGAAATACATATGGTTTACACAAAATGAGGCATTCGTAGAATTTGACAACCAGGAGTTCACTCCTAGTGCAATAAAAAAAAAGAAAAGTTGTTCAAGTCAATATATTCTCTCCTTTATTAATTAGCTTCCAATTTGCAATTTGGAGCTAAACGCACGGCAACCCGCTAATCATCCAGAAGGCGTTTATTCTCTGGTAGACGCTCAGAAGACAAAATGCAGTATCCGCTATGACCCCGGCCCTCAAGGAGCTTGGAAACTGGTTACAGGAAGTAAACGCTGTCCGCAGGAGGGAACAAAACCGTATACAACACGTTCCAAATGAGTTGAGGGACAGGGAGCAAAAAGCCAATTCTGCTCTGCTTCTGTCCACCAGGGGACACTGAGCGGGGACCAGAGGCATTTTTGGTGGTCACAATTGGGACTTGGAAGAGGTGCCTGGCAGCTACCATGTGGAGGCCAGGGTCGCTGCTCAATACCTTTAAGTGCACAGAAGAAACATCAGTCCAACGTGAGAGGCTACATGCTTCCGCAGGAGGTGAGAGTAAGGGAAAGAAGGCTGCTCTATGAATCAACGGAAACCCAACAGGATGAACTTGAGCAGAGGTATAAGAATTATGAAACAGAAACCAATCTAGCAGCCTTCCGTGCTAAATATTTATCCATAGCAGTCACCATATTGTATGATACTGTGCATTTTATGGTGTGTGTCTGGTTTTTATGGCCTCCTCACTGGAATAAAAAGGGAACGTGCTCGGGAATGTTTGCCTTTTTTCTTCACTAGCCTATTCCCAGTACCATGTGGAAAACAGTAGGATTTTAGTATACATTTACTGAATGAAAGAAACAATGAACGAATGAAAACCACGATTTTTTTTGAATGTTCGTTCATTTTTTGCGACAAAGAGAGAGACAGACTGTGAGCAGGCAAGGGGTAGAGAGAGAGGGAGACACGGACTCCAAAGCAGGCTCCAGGCTCTGAGCTGTCAGCACAGAGCCCGACGCGGGACTCGAACCCACGAACCGTGAGATCATGACCTGAGCCGAAGTTGGACGCTGAACTGACTAAGCCACCCAGGTGCCCCTGAACGAAATCCACTATTGTATTTTCCGTGGCAAAGCTATCTTTGTAAGGGCGTGGAAAAGTGTCTTACCACTTACACTTTACACAAACAAGTCTCTTTCTCCCCCTCTCATTTTTGTAAAATTTAAATTTAGGGATGCCTACAACACCTTGTGAATTGTGCTTGCCAACTCACAGCTGAAGGATTGCTTATCAATGTTTTGTGGATAGTTATGAAGGGCTTTATGACTCCCGGTCAATGACTGCATCTGCATTGCAGTTTGGTTAATGCTGGTCTTCCCCCGATATATGCATCAACTGCTCACAGATTTACATTTCCAAGCCTGCAGTATCAGGACGAAATCCCCAATTACGGTAAACGTGGTGGAAAGGAACCCATATTTGTAGACAGACCCTCAGATGCCAGTCTATTCTGGGTGCATCTTGCCCATTCTTGCATCCAGGAATCAGGTCGGTGCAATGGTTACACAATCTTGACAGATACGGAAGGCAGTGGGGCTCTGCCCTGGGGGGACGGGGAGTGATGGCACTGGGCTCGAGACGTGCCAGGAGGTCATTATGCAGAGCGGTGGATGTGTGAAAGTGAGGGCAAAGTTTCAGATACGTAAATGGTACAAGAGACACAAAGAACGTGCAGGGTTCCCTCTCTGCGGTGAGTTTTATGAGTAACATGGAGTCTTTTCCTTTGAAAGTCTTGGTGGCAATTTCAAGGGGGAATATGCTGTGGATATGGGTAGGAGAATGGGAATGAAAACTGAGTGCAAATAGCAGCGTAAGAGATGGGAAGTGAAGCACCATCACCTTCCAGGTAGGCGCTGAATGTCTACCGGCAAGGGAGCTCCAAAGGCGGATGAGGAAATGTAGACAAGTAGACAAAGTGAATCAGTAAGGAAAAAATTTTCCTCAAAGAACATCCCAGGCCCAGATGGCTTCCCTGCTGAATCCTACCAATTGTTTAAAAAAGGGGAATTAACACCCATCCTTCACACTCTCTTTACAGAAATGAACTGCAGGGGACACTTCCCACTCGTTCAGTGAGGAGAATGGAACCCTGATACCAAAAGCTGATGAAGGCATCACCAGAAAACAGACCTACAGATTCATCTTTCTTATGAATATGGATGTAAAAGGCGTCAAAAAAAATGTCAGGAAACCGAATCCAGAGATGTATAAAAAGGATTATACACTATGACCAAGTGGGATTTATTCCAGGATGCAGGTTGGGTTTAATATTCAAAAGTCAAGAGTCGGACGCTCAACCGACTGAGCCACCCACGCTCCCCTAAAAGTTTTTTTATTTTAGTAACATATTCTGAATACATATTTCTTATCAGATACAGGATTTGCAATACTCTTGATTTTGGCTCAGGTCGTGATCTCATGGTTCGTGAGTTTGAGCCCCACGTTGGGCTCTGTGTTGACAGCGTGGAGCCTGCTTGGGATTCTCTCTCTCTCGCTCTCTCTCTCTCTCTCTCTCTCTGCCCATTCGCCACTCATGCTATCTCTGTCTCTCTCAAAAATGAATAAACAAACTTAAAGAAAAAACTTTAACAACTCAATAAAAGCCGAGTCCCCCAATAAAAATGGGCAAAGGATCGACATTTCTCCAAGGAAGATATATGGCCCATAAGCACGTGAGATGATGTTCAACATCATTACCATTCAGGGAAATGCATATCAAATATGGTACCTCTTTGCACCCACTAGGATGGCTCTACTAAAAAGACAGATGTGAATGAGTGTTGGTGAGACTACATCTTTTATGCTGGTACCAATGCAGCCCCTTTTGGAAAGAAAGTGGAAGTTCCTTGTATCGTTAAACCGAGTATCACATGGTCCAGGTATCACACTACTACGTATATACACAAGAGAAACGCTTACGTAGAATCCCACAAAAACTTGTACATCAGTATCTAAGGCACCTTTATGCATAATATCCAAAAAGGGGAGACAACGAAAATGCTCACCAAAAGATGACTGAATAAACCAAGTGCATCATATTAATACAATGGACCACTATTTGAAATTTTTTTGATGTTCATTTATGTTAGAGATAGAGAGAGACAGAGTGTGAGCAGGGGAGGGGCAGAGAGAGAGGGAGACACAGAATCTGAAGCAGCCTCCAGGCTCTGAGCTGTCAACACTGAGCCCAATGTTGGGTTCAAACTCACGAACTGTGAGATCATGACCTGAGCCCAAGTCGCAAGTCGGCCGCTTAACTGACTGAACCACCAGGAGCCCTAATTTTTGTCCCCTTTCTTAGAAAAAAAAAGCCTTTACAATCATTTTTCTCTTAACATAGAACATTTTACCACATTATAGGTAAAGGGGAAAAATTAGGTCTTAAAAAATGGTTGAGTTTAACACATAATGCGCATAAACTGGACAAATCTTTAAGTGTGAAATTCAGTAATATTTTATGGGTGAATATACCTATGTTACTATCACTCTGTTCTGATGAAATATGTTTAGAGCATTGAAAAAGCGGAGAAAGCAGAGACAACATAGCATTCGCTCAGGATGCTTTCAGATGTGACATCTATGCATGGTTTTTAATAAAGAAGTTCTCGAGAAAACCATGAGTCATATTTCTAGAGGACTTTCATATAGGTAGATGCTTAGGAGGGACAGAGATAGCAGTGAGGGGAAGGGATATTCAGAGACTCAGAAATGAATGGAAAACAGGCACTCCAGGGGGTGTATTCTGTGTGTTCAGAAAGCAAAGGGTGGAGTAAAAGAATATTTATATATAGGGGGCGCCTGGGTGGCTCAGTCCGTTGAGTGTCTGACTTCGGCTCAGGTCATGATCTCACGGTTTGTGGGTTCGAGCCCCGTGTCGGGCTCTGTGCTGACAGCTCGGAGCCTGGAGCCTGTGTCTCCCTCTCTCTCTGCCCGTCCCCCGCTCGTGCTCTGTCTCTCTCTCAAAAATAAACATACGTTAAAAAAATTTAAATAAAATATTTATATATAAATATGGCGTATTATTATACACATATATACACATACTGTATACACATATATATACAGTATGTTTATATATATGTGTGTGTGTGTGTGTGTGTGTATGTGTCTGTATATGGGGCACATCATTAATAAAAAAGAGGAATAGAGTCATCTAAACTATTACCAGGGTATTTTAGTAAAGAGGCAGGGTCATTCTGAATGATAGAAATTGTTTCTCAATCCAAACTGGAAATATTTCCTCTTTCGAAAACTGTTCTCTCACTTCTGGTACAACTCTTAGTTATACTGGGTAGAATTGATGATGTTTTTCTAGGAGGCCAGGTCATACCTCTGTCTACACCAAAAAGTGTGTCTTTTTTTTTTAAGTTTATTTATTTATATTTGAGGGACAGAGACAGAGAGCAAGGGAGGGGCAGATGGAAAGGGAGAGACAGAGAATCCTAAGCAGGCTCTACACTATCAGCAGAGCCCAACATGGGGCTTGAACTCACAACCCGTGAGATCATGACCTGAGCTGAAATCAACAGTCAGACACTTAACCGCATGAGCCACCCAGGTGCCCTCAAAATGTATTTCTTTTTTGAAAAATTTTTAACATTTTTATTCATTTTTCAGAGGCAGAATACAAGTGAGGGAGGGACAGAGAGAGAGGGAGACACAGAATCCAAAGCAGGCTCCAAGCTTTGAGCTGTCAGCACAGAGCCGATCATGGGGCTCAAATCCACGAACCATGAGATCATGACACTTGACCCACTGAGCCCCCAGGCACCCTAAAATGCACTTCTTTATAATGCATTTATGCTACCCACCTGTTCATGACTGTTTCACAGGACATTTCACAAGACACAGCCTTCCCTCTGTAATATCTGAACCTATAATAAAAGCTGTAGTACTGAACGCAATGAATATAGTTCATCCAGTGTCATATTATTAACAGAATCACCAGAGCCTTGCGACTGATTTACCTGCATAAAGATTTTAGCTCATCCATATCTAATGGCCAAAGGATGGTTCCATGCAGTGTTCTAGAATATTTCTGATTCTTTTATACTGGGAAATGCACACTTCATTCAAAAAGCTATTGTGTTTTTTTTTTTTTGTTTTTAAATAAAAGATACACTGTCCTAAGCATTAGGCTCAACATACCTAAGCAACATGTTCCAAGGTGATTTTATTTGAGAAATACATTTACATTGTTAAATCTACAAGACAGCCGCAGTATCTGAGTGAGATTTTTCTTCCCGAGAAATTGACTTTGAATCTGCACCTTGCATCTGCTAGGGTCATTTTCACAAAGCCAGTGACTTCTTGACATGTGACTGGGAAAAAATAGGAAGGTATCTTCAAGAATAGGGCGCTCCGGGGTATCCCTGCTGCGGGCTATGTATAGATGCGTACATTCCTTCCACACTTCTTGTAAAGGAGGTGTTCAGGCAAAGGGCAGAATAAACAAAAACTGATCTGCAGGCCAGATTCTTTTGGTCATGGAGCGTTTCCGCCTGAGGGGTCTTTAAATGTCCCCCTCAGGTTGCCTTTGGGAGATTTTTCCATTATGTGACTTGGGAGGACTAACTTCCTTGAATATACGAAGGGAAGGAAGTCAAGACACAGAAGAGCTATGGAGGTATTTATCTTGTTAGGGATTGTTTAAAACCCATTTCTCTGACACAATCATCAGCAGAATCTGAATTCCCAGCCATGTCCAATCAACCTAATGCATTCTGACCCTCACGTTCAACGCTTCTCCTTGGAAAAGTTCCTACCTTTCTCCTGTACCCAAATGCCCATCACTGTTTTCCTTGTCAGTAGAAGGGTGCCTGTGTCCCTTTTCCCAATAAAGACAGCAGCCACTTTACCTAAAACAACTGAAAAGAGTCAACCGTTCATGTTCATACGCTGGGTGAAATGACAAATTAAGAAAACCTGCAAAAGAAAGAATGTGTCTTCTTTTTGAATTAATAAATCAGAAAAGGACTCTGTTCTGAATGCAAACATTCCAAGGAAGGAACAGTTTTCAAGGGTTACCCCATGCAATTGTTAACTCAAGCTTACACAGTCCTCTGCAATCAGTTAAGCAGCAATTATTGTATTTACTTAATAGGTTCTTCAATCAAGTGTGTCCTAACACCTTGATTTCCAAGAATGGCGATGCACACGGATATAAAATTCCATCTTCCTTGAGGAAATCCTGAATCATTCTTAAAGGATCAAGTATATTCTCCGTAGAGTGGCACGGGCTGGTCATAGTTAGGCTCATTTGAGATTAAAAGTGAAAAGTCTTTGGTTCTGATTTCTCTCAACCATGATTTTCTTCACCCCTCAAAAAATCCGTTCATATCCTTGGGTGTCTACACTTGCCACAGACGTCTTATTCTTCCATGGACCCAGCAGCTTGCAACAGAAGGGACCTGTCTCCCTTGTTCATACTCATCCTCCTGGTTACAAAGTCTCCACCCCACGGCAATGCCTTCCAGATCTGCTCCCAGGGCCCTCTGAAGTCCCAAACACAGGACTTTATTCTTACATGATGCTTCTAACTTATTTGCTGAATGCATCAAATCAATGCAGTGGGCATTTTCAGCCACCTGAAAGGCAGGCAGAAGAGGAAAGTCCAAGCCAATGGTCACCAAGGGCAGAACAGGGCCATGAACTTGTCTACTCCCAGAGTTCAGGTTCCACACCAGCAATAACAAAGACCCGATTATGGTGTTTCCAAAGTGGGTTATTAGATGCATCGAAACCTACTGATGAAGACAACAGAAGGTGATGTATTTTTTTTCGGGGGAGGGAGGACATTTCTTGATTTTTCTATTTTGCATGAATGTTGGCACAGAGAAGAGGCAAGGCCAACCCTCCTTTGAGCAATGTACGCATCCTACGATTGTGTTATCTGCAGTATACACATCCGTCCACATCCCAGCCCATCTTAGAGAGTCACATGGGCAAGCAGTGCAGCAGGGAGACCCAGAGGTTGTTCCTTTCTACCACCGACTTTCAATATGCTGGTTTTGAGTGGTTCCACATGATTCCTCTCACCTCCAGATCCCATTTCTCGCCATTTTCTCCCATATTCCTTTACTTCTCTAAGATTATGTACATTTCTCTAAATGCAACACTTCACTTTTCCTCTCGATGCCCTGAACTTTTCACCGCATTTTTAAAAAATGTTTATTTTTGAGAGAAAGAGAGAGACAGGGTGTGAGCGGGAGGGGGCAGAGAGAGAGAATGAGACACGGAATCCGAAGCAGGCTCCAGGCTCCGAGCTGCCAGCACAGAGCCTGAAGCAGGGCTGAAACCCACGAACCACGAGATCATGACGTGAGCCAAAGTCGGACGCCCAACCGACCGAGCCACCCAGGTGCCCCTGTGTGGCATTTAAAATGCGGCTTAGCAATGCATGGTTTCTAAGACACAGAATGGCAACACTTCCAGCGGGAAATCAAATCAGGGCAAACCCGTAAAGAGGGAGAATATAACGCGAGTTAGGAGGGCAGCAGCAAGACAAGGAGATCCTCAAAGTGGGCTGGATTATTGTTTCCCTTTACAGATACGTGTATGAACTTTTGACTTGATCTTAAGATGGGTTCCATTTGTAATTTAAAACAAAATGCTTAAGGGACGCCTGGGTGGCTCAGTCGCTTAGGCATCCGACTCTGGATTTCAGCTCAGGTCACGATCTCACAGTTCGTGACATCGAGGCCGGCAGTGCGCTCTGTGCTGACAGCACAGAGCCTACTTGGGATCCTCTCTCTTCCCCTGCTCCACCACCACCTGTCTCAAAATAAATAGACTTTAAAAAATTAAAATAAAAAGCAAACCAAAATCCTTAGTAAGAGATAAAAACAAACCAAAGACAACAGAGTGTCTAAGAAAAAAAAAAAAATAAAACAGTGACATTAGCAAACAGCAACCAATAAACTCCCAAAAAAAGGAGATGTATTCTGGGTACAGCAGCTTGACATTTTCAACAGAGGTGTCTAAGGTGTATTATAGGGACCCACCAAATTATCACGGATGTAAAATGCTCGTGCACGATGCACACAATATGTAATTCAGACCATAGCTCTTTACAGGAATGTATCAATCCTTTGCCCCAGTGATTCCCAGACTCCTTGTATGGAGTGGAATCAGACATAGAACACCAACGTATCAAATGGATGATGGCGAGAGTCCTCTGGCTGATGTCAAAGAGCTGCCTACAAATGCCACCCACCTACCCCGCATTTCAGCTGGAAATCGAGACCCCACAAAGGAGACGAGAACCATGAAGGTGGACACGCCATCATAGCAGGCATATGGCTCAAATCCTGTGAATTTTATTTATTGATTTATTTTAATGTTTATGTATTATTTTGAGAGAGGGAGAGACAGAGTGTGAGCAGGGGAGGGTCAGAGAGAGAGGGAAAACACAGAATCTGCAGCAGGCTCCAGGCTCCGAGCTGTCAGCACAGAGCCCGACGCGGGGCTCGAACTCACGAACCACAAGATCCTGACCTGAGCCACACTTGAGTGCCAGCAACGGAGCCACCCAGGCACCCCAAAGCGTGTGAATTTTTGCTCTGCAAGTACACTGCCTTTACTTCAAACCATTTCTGTATTATATTCAAAGCCATGATGTCACTGCATGTGAATGAACTTACGCAATTACTCACCTTAAAGACAACTTCAGGATAACCCCTACGCAACCTTCCCTGAGGCAAAAATTTTACACCAGTTACAACACCTGAGAAACAAGCAGGTGTTTCTGATACTTTTTTGAATCTTGAAATCAAATCAGTTACATAAATCTATGGGCAATGTTTCCTGAGACCACAGAATACCTGTCAGGCGAGAAATCTGTTGAAGTCACCAACTGGCTTAGTGGCATGGACTCCATTATGGGCAGCACGCAGCAGATAGGCAACGAATGGGCAATACCAATCAATCCCACACCCAACTGGCCCATAAACCATTAGATCTACAGCACCGAAGAGCTTTGCTGCGATCCATCGATGGTGCTGCTGGGGTGTATACCACCCTCACCGTGCACCATGATAACGAACGAGCAATCAAGACCCACTTGGAGGCACCTAACTGTAAGGATCGTAATCATAATTTTGTATCTAGATCAACTAATAAGCACATCTGACTTTTTTTGCGGAATTATAGAAGCTACATCGGTTTCCAAACTCATTCTGTAGTTTACCTGATTCATGGTTAATACAGACAGGAAAGCCTGGAGGTGGGATCTTAGTGGAAAAAGTACAGAGTTGAGGCTTCTCTCAGCCCTGAGCTGGGATCCCAGCACTGATCCCCACAAGGGATATCGCTGGGAGTCAACCCTTCACCCTTCACCTCTACATGTCCTTTTCTTGTAAGTAAAGTAAGCAAACCCATCCAATGGGCGAGGTGAGGATTAAGTGAGCAACGACAGCCATCCATGGCTGGCCAGCCACAGGTTCTCGATGAGTGGGTACTAAAGCATAGAAGTCAGACTGTTGTAAAGCAAAAATAATTTAAAGCACGCATGAGGCTTCAAATTGCAGGTAGTGATCCCCAAAAGGGAGTGATACCATGGGAGGTAAATTCAAATGAATGTTTAAATGGTGGTGGAATGAACTAATTCAAGATGTAAAGGCAAAGTGGAGACAATGAATGAGTGAATAGAGAGGTTAAGAGCCACAAATAAATAAATTCCGGGTATTTCCATCAGAAGGCATTCGTCAGGAGCTTCTCTTTTATGTCTAAGGTCTTTGGACGCTTGTCATGAAAAAATAAATAAATAAGAGGCAGATGTGATGGAACTCAAGTCTTGGATATGCATGCTTTCCTAATGACGAAAGTGCAGAGCAGAAGAGGAGATATGGTTATAAGAGAGCATGTTTTTGGAAAATAAATGGAAGACGAGTCCAATGACTAGACTTCATGCAGACATAAATAATGACCTTCCAGTTCTGATGATACGTACCAGTTTGCCTGGCTTCATTCCAGTGTATCAATAACATATTAACAGCTCTCAACGCATCCTGGACTAGATAACAAGTTATATGGCCAATGGCTGGCAAGACTGTGCCACACAGTCATGAGTAAAGAAAACATCCATATTCCACAACACAAGTGTCTTCTAATCATTATTTTTTTTAATTAAGGTTCAGGTTAGAGGGCGGCATTTGATAGATACTAGTGATTACATTGTTTCGCCAGCTGCGATTACACGTGTAGAGCAACAATGATATTCATATGTTGTCCAGAGGTATTAGTAACAATGGAAATTATAAGGTGATTCGGTGTCCTTGTTGCCATTACTGGGCTATGAGATTTCACACCTAAAGCCTCATGCTGAAATCTGTGTTCGTTCCATGCACAGCCTCCTGTGTATACCGTAATTCCTGTTGTCAAACCCTCCTCCTTTGGGTGGGAAAACAGCATTTATTACTCCATAAAAACAATACTATCAAACAATATTTTTCCAATTTCTTAGACAGAAAAAGAGCACTTATGCACTAATGGCTTCTTTGAAGAAGAAACTCAATATTTCCACGTTTTGCGAAAAACATATCTCTCCGTATCAAAAGCACTAATTAGAACGTGCGTCCCCACGCACGGTTGCGCCGTTTTATCGGATCATCTTTTTAAATATCCGGACGGCAATGGTTTAAAAATATTTCTCAACACCGAAAATAGCCGGCTTCCTGCAAGCTAAAAGGAAGGGTCCCTTAACAGTTTTGAAGAGGGTCGGGACGAAACGCAAGATCCGTGGTAAAGACAGATAAACTAAGTCACATTTCAGAATCTCTAGCACTCTGTATAATCGGCCAAGCTGGCACGGTTCACCCCAGCAAATAAAAGGGGGTCTGTGGCCTTCGCAGCATCTCCACAGTAGCTCATTCGTGCACTGTAAATAGACCGGCACAGAGATGCTAAATTGATTCTTTGATTTCTCTGTCGCCCACTACAGCTCTCTGTTTTGCCATCGCTATTTCTTTTTTAACTCTCAGGAGCAAAACGTGGACTTAACGTCTTTCAACGGGAAACATTTTAGAAACAAACTTTTGTCTTTTGCTTCAAAGATCTGTGTGTATACATGTATAAATGTGTACACATATGTGTGCATACGTATATGCATATATCAATATATATACACATTTACATATGTATATATAGTGTGTGTGTGTGTGTGTGTGTGTGTGCATAATCCCACAGCATTTCCCAGATCTGCACATAATTTCACAAACATGCCAAACTGATAAGGGGTCACCATGTAAATGGAGCTACATCCCACAGCTGGGCTTCAGAGGGGGAGAAAATCGATTTCCTCTCAAATCTAACGTTTTAAGGAACATCAACGCGTCATGCACGCAAGAGAACATTCTGTTACTCCACGGAAGCAAAAGCTTGTTCAATGGGCACTGCTTCATTCAGAAAACAGAGCCCAGGGTTCCGTTGCTTGGTCTGATGATGCTACAATGCCCTCTTCGAAAAGACTATATGCACTGTGCTGACACGTTGTATCCTCCCTCCACCTCTATGTCAGAATGGACCTTTTGTAAGAGACCAAGAAACACGATTTCCTGTTTCAAGGACTAGCGGCAGAAGCAACTACCCAGAAACTGCTGAAAAAATGTTCAGAAATGCAGGCGCTCATGGGGATGTGATGTTAACTACAATGATTCTACAAGGACCTGGCTCAGAGGACCTATGAAAACAGAAAACGAAATAAAATCATAAAACGAGAGGGTTCTTGAAGCTAATGCTTTTTATTTTCTTTCATGTGCAAAAACCAACGGGGAATTTTGAGGACTTTATCAATGCTCCGAAAGGCTCAACTTTGCAAACATCTGTGGGTGATTTGCATTTGTAAACTACAAATGCATTTCTACCACTCCCCACCCCCCTACCCCCCCAGCTCCAGGGGTCTTTCCTAGGTGAATGTTTTCACATGTAAATGAAAAAAAATGCTCAAAATAACATGAAAACATCAAGGTGAAAATAAAATATTCCTGGTAATATTTGTCCATTTGGAGAGAACATTTTCAGCCACAGATTTTGTTCAGCAGAGCTCCATTGTTGTCTTAAAAACAAACGTTTTCGGGGCGCCTGGGTGGCGCAGTCGGTTAAGCGTCCGACTTCAGCCAGGTCACGATCTCGCGGTCCGGGAGTTCGAGCCCCGCGTCAGGCTCTGGGCTGATGGCTCAGAGCCTGGAGCCTGTTTTTGATTCTGTGTCTCCCTCTCTCTCTGCCCCTCCCCCGTTCATGCTCTGTCTCTCTCTGTCCCAAAAATAAATAAACGTTGAAAAAAAAATTAAAAAAAAAAAACACAACAAAAAAACGTTTTCATGTACGCCTAGGAATATTAGTCATGAAATGTACAACGGTAGACAAAACTACAAAAGAAGATAAATCTCAAAATAGAGCCCACCCCAAATATCTATTTTTCCAAGCCCCCAGTGGGGAAAAAGGAAATAAACAGCAAAACCATGGAGAGCTCTTACTGGTGGATTTCCAGGCCCTCACCCTTTACGGTAAATGAGAAACTGTTGGAAAATTCAAGTGAGAGCCAAGCTCCATTGTGTGTAAATACAACAGTCATTGTAACCCCGCCACAGAGGCACAACGCTCACAGATGATCAGTTAAGGAATTAGGTGAAAGATTTTCCAGCCCCCAAGCTAAAGACAAGTAAAGAAATCTACTATCTACTGCCCTCCATTGTCACTGCTTCCCAAAGGATCACCCATCAGCAAATGAATTCCCTCTACAGGGCTGTGATGTCCAAAAAGTATTCATTTGGCCCAAAGATAGAAATGCGCTTAAGTAAAATTTCATTTTAATTTGGGACCTTGGAGACTGCCTTTGTTGGAGGAAGGATAGGGGTTCCCCAAAATACAATTCAACGATGAAAAGCTGCATGCCGGAAAAAGACGACCAAACCTCTCCTGCAGCGAGCCCAGGGAAATAGAACCTTCCAAGGATCGGAGTAACACAGTGCAGATCAGCTACTTCCCACACAGTAAAAAGCACCACTTTGTCACCGCGCCTTGCACATTTACCCGATGCCATCACTCACCTAGAATTCCCAGCCGGTAGTTAATGGTGATCACAATGACATTGCCGTAGCTGGCCAGCACACTGCCGTCTATCATATTCCCAGTGCCCTCCATGTAAGACCCTCCGTGGATATAGACCATGACCGGCTTCTTACTGTTCTGATCATGGATGTCTGGAAAAAGAAAGTCAAGTAAGGAAATAGAATAAAAAAAAAAAATCACACTGATGAACGGATACTATGCAACGGACAAAGGGCACGGATTATTATGTTCTTCCTTCTTTGGACTGGAATCAACCATGCATCTATGTGGAATTACATACACCGTGGTAAGACTGCCTAAGAGAACTGCTCAATGTTATCATTTTTTCTAGTCACAGAAATGGTATTTTTGAGAAGCATACGGACATCTGAAGTAATATGAATGCCTATGTACATTTCTGTATCTACCTAAAACACTAGAAACTAGAAGATTTTGATGAAATGCTTACTTCCTAAACAGTGCTCAACTCCTAAAAGGTGACTTATTCAAGAAGCACACAGCGTAATAAGTTTCATCATCTCGGGAAGTGTGCAATCTGCTTCAAAACGATCATTTGTTTTTACCTCTCTATTCAGAGATGAGCCTACAGATGCATTTTTAACTGAAACATGAGAATACATTGGAACCAGTGAGGCTGAATGTAGCAAACTCCAAGTAAACGGTTAAAAATTATCAACAGAACAGAAACGTGTAAAACCGAAAACAGGGCAAAACAACATGTCCGAGCAAAAGTCTTTGTTCTAGTTTGCTGACTGCGATAAATATCTCAACATATTTAAGTAACGAAAATGAAAGGGGCGCCTGGGTGGCTCAGTGGGCTCAGCATCCGACTTTGGCTCAGGTCATGAAGTCATGGTTCACAAGTTTGAGCCCCGCGTATGGTTCTGTGCTGACAGCTCAGAGCCTGGAGCCTGCTTCGGATTCTGTGTCTCATTCTATTTCTGCCCCTCCTCCACTCACGCTCTGTCTCCTCTGTCTCTGTCTCTGTCTCTCTCTAAGAATAAACATTAAAAAATTAAAAAAAAAAATGGAAACAGATGTAATAGAAATGACACAAGACTCCAACCTCAACATGAAATGATTGACATGCAATCTATTTTCAGAGGGATATGAACCCCAGTTGAGATTTGCAACCACTGGGCACCCTTGGTAATGACTTTGTGGCTTTATTTCATAATGATGTAAAAACAGTGTTTCACAATGGTCTGTGAGGACAGGAATTCAGAGACCATCTGTCCATTTGTGGACCCTGCTTTGTGAACAGGTATTGATTAAATCACCTTTTAAAATCAGTCCTTAAGTTTACGTTTAATGTATCACACTGATTCCTTTTACAATTATTTCTGAGTATCTCTCTACATGTATCCATAGATATATACACATAGGTGTGTGTAAATAATGTATATATCTGTCTGTCATCAAAAGAAACCCCAATGTATCCAATGTACATTTATTGTCACCTTTTTTTCAGTCAAGTGTTTTTTCTCCTCCTTCAGCAAGAAATCTCAAGAAAGGAATTTTAAGGAAATGAATCATTTGGATGAGGGGGGCTGCTAATAAAATGAATTCTGACCACAATCTCAAAATGAGTTCATTGGGTGCCTCAGGAAGGGGGCTCGAGAAACCCACTGGTCACAGTCAAATACAGAAAAAAGTGTCACGCTCCCATGTCCCTGCAGATCCTGAATAGACAGCAGAAGAACCGATCTTATTTTCTCAAATAAAATTCAAATATACAGTAAAAATGCTTTCTTCATCCCTTGTTCATCAAGCGCTACGTGGAATTCTGAAACACACACGGGTGTTTGGAAAGGTGTTGGGTTTGGAACCACGTACTCCTGTGTCTGGCTCCTGATTTGCTGGTTTTCCCCTTATTTCTTTTAGCAGGTGCAGGCTGTTGGGCGGTCCACTGCGGAACAGGATGTGGTAGAGACTTTGAAGGCTACTTGAAGGGGTTTTCTCAGAGAAAATGCTAGGTTAACATCTCTAAGCTTTCCAAAGGCATAGAACAAGGTTCTCGTGAACTTGAAGAGTAATAAATAACGAATGCCCTGTTAATTCAAAGTAAAAAAATATATATCACAGGGTATTGGTATTCAGTGACTAGGGGGCATTTTAATGGGAAAAAAGTTGCATTTCGAGCATTGGGAAAACAGATCCTAAGAAGCAGAAATGCTCTAATAAGAGATGCAGAGTAAGAGGCAAATTATATCCCTGGCTGGTGTAAGAGAACTAAAAAAAAAAAAAAAAAAGTTTTGGGTTTTGTTTTAATACATTTTCTCTTTTTGTTTCTTTTTACATGATCTGATAGAATCTTTTTAAATTAAAAAAAATTTTGTTTTAATACATTTTTTTTCATTTTACATGATCTAATAGAATCTTTTTAAATTAAAAATTTTTTTGTTTTAATACATTTTTTTTCTTTTTACATGATCTAATAGAATCTTTTTAAATTAAAAATTTTTTTTGTTTTAATACATTTCTTTTTCCTTTTCACATGATCTAATAGAATCTTTTTAAATGAAAAAAAATTTTTAATACATTTCTTCTTTTTATTTTTTCACGATCTAATAGAATCTTTTTAAATTAAAAAATTTTTTTTGTTTAAATACATTTCTTTTTTTCTTTTTACACGATCTAATAGAATCTTTTTAAATTTTTTTTGTTTTAATACATTTCTTTTTTTTCTTTTTACATGATCTATAGAATCTTTTTAATTTTTTTTGTTTTAATACATTTCTTTTTTTTCTTTTTACATGATCTAATAGAATCTTTTTAAATTAAAAAAATTTTGCTTTAGTACATTTCTTTTTTTTCTTTTTACACGATCTAATAGTATCTTTTTAAATTTTTAATTTTTTTTGTTTTAATACATTTCTTTTTTTTTCTTTTTACATGATCTAATACAATCTTTTTAAATTTTTATTAATACGTTTTTGGATTCAGATAAAATGGCAGGCGTTCTGGGGCCCGCCACAACAGAGAGGCTAGCGTGCGAGTCAGGTGCGGGATGAGCTATTCTAAGGCCATCGGAAAAGATCTTGCGGAAAAGATCTTGCGAAGAGAGGTAGGGACAGCCCTAGAAACCACACGGGAGTTACAACAATAATTAAATAATAACAATGTTAAGACAAGAGCAGGTGTGAAACCAGCATTGGCCCCACTTCTTAGACCCAAGTTGATTAAACGGCACCTCCAGGGACTCCTTGCTGCCTGGCAGGGAGAAGTCATCATCCACGTCTGTGCCTCGAATTGTGTTTCCCCCCAAAACCCAAATGTTCCTCAAGGGCCTTTGCCCTGTAAGGCAAATGCACAGAGGTCCGTGCACTTTCCTACTTGGACGGCAGAAATGGAGTCTCCCTGGCAACTTACTTGGGACTTTCTGTCTTGTCTCTTTGACACTATTTGTTCTGCTGAAGGCACAGGTAAGTGTGGTCCTGGTTGTTAGAGAACACTCTCTTCCAGAGTTTAAAAAGCATCAGTTTAGTTCCAGTGGCTGATCTGTCCAGCAACTTGGGATCCTTCAAGAAACAACTTTCCATGGCAACCAAACATTTTGGGGGGGGGGTAACAAAAAAGTTTTCAAAACAGCCTTGGTGTTGGAAAGGAAAAGATAGAGATGTAGGTTTTTGACCTTTTCATTTTTCACATCTTTGCTATCCCTGCTTCCTACCCCCAACCCCCCCTCCTTTAAATGCTGCTAAAAGGCAGGCAGCAGAGAAAGGAGATCTTGTTAAAACACTTTGTCATGTATTTCACTGTGAGCCAGAGAAGATTCTTTGAAACTTAACTGTGAATCCGGATATTAAAAAAAAAAAAAAAAGAAAGAAAGAAAGAAAAAAAAAAAAGAAAAAGAAACAACCAAAACCAGAAATGCCAGACACCCAAAAAGTTCTACGAAGGTGTCTCACAGTTTGGCAGCTCGTAGAAGGAATTAAGAAAACCAAATCTCTGGGGCGCCTGGGTGGCGCAGTCGGTTAAGCGTCCGACTTCAGCCAGGTCACGATCTCGCGGTCCGTGAGTTCGAGCCCCGCGTCAGGCTCTGGGCTGATGGCTCAGAGCCTGGAGCCTGTTTCCGATTCTGTGTCTCCCTCTCTCTCTGCCCCTCCCCCGTTCATGCTCTGTCTCTCTCTGTCCCAAAAATAAATAAATGTTGAAAAAAAAAAAAAAAAAAAAAAAAAAAAAAAGAAAACCAAATCTCCAAAATACAATATTAACTTACAAACAACTTTGGAAGGAAGAAAAGAAAGTATACATGCATGTGCTAAAATTTCATTTTCTCTTCTTATGACCAAGCCAAAAAAAGGGGGGAAAAAAGGAAAAAGGAAAAGAAAAACATACGATGCCTTGTAAATAACATTTTTTTATTAACTCACTTCATATTTAGAAACGTTTATACTTCTTATGGGTGGTTTGCATTCAGCGACAGGGTCATTGAGATTAAAAAGCACAGTGGTTTCCAAACAAGAAGAAAATAAAGCACACAAAAGTGTACTCGTTTCAGAGAAGGGGAGGAAAAAGAGGTTGAAATAAAAAAAAAATAGAGAGAGAGATATAAAATCATGCATCAGGGTCGAGCTTTGAAAAAACAAAAAATACCTTCGTCTTCAGGACGATCATTACTGGTTATATCATCTGCGTTTTTCTTTGTGTTGGCTCCTGGGGTCATAATGAGAAGGAAAATAAAGGGAAAAAAAAGAGAATTCAAAAACAACAGGTTTGCAAAAAAACCAGAAGAGAGATACTACCCAGTAAAAGAAAAAAAAATGTCACACAAAAAGTTGAAATTTGTTACATTTGGATTTCAAAAAAAAAAATGAGGTAGGGGGTCGATGCAAAATGCATAAAAACATAAAGATGTCAAGAAGAACAAATTCAAAATGTTACTTGCGAAAAATATTCTCTATCCTGTGAAAATGCAGTTTGGGGGGTTATAATGATAGTACTGCAAAAAAAAAAGGAAAAAAAAGAGCTAATGTGAGTTTGAAAAAAAGAAAATTAAATTATTAAGAAAGATTTTCCACATTCTCAGAAGAAATGCACATGAAGTATTCAATGTCCCTCTAATTTTAACATATTATAATCTACATAAATTCATGAAATGTCACCAATACACCTTGGTTATAAAATTCCATAATGGAAGAAGAAACACATTTATGCAATAAACACAGAAGGACTTTCAATAAAATACTTAAAATTGACATTAGTTCCATGCAGATGAACTTAAAACACAGCATTTCAAATTACAAATCAGAAATGTCAGTTGATTTATTAATTTGAATCATGAAATTCACCTCTCACCAGTGTCTAGAGAACTACTCAATATTTGCTCCTGTTTAGTATAAAAACAAACACAACAACAAAACCAGCATTTTCAATCAGGATTTCTTAAGTTAAAACATTATCAATCATGTTCTCTCTGACTGAAACACTTATTAAATATTACTTCAACGTTACCACTCATTGAATTTAAGATAAGTATATAATAAAGCCACCTACCTTGATGACCTGAAATTTAAACCAGATAAGAATGTCCATGTAGACAAAATATGGTGGGCGGCGGGGTGGGGGTGGGGGGTCCCTCAACTACACCACAAACACTCTCTTCCATATTCAGTATGAAGTGCACCATTTTCCTTTTTATATTTTCCAGATACAAGATGACAAAACATTTAATAATGCTTGAATTGTTTGGTTAATTAGCTCAATTGTCTTCTTTTCATAGATAGACACAATCAGGACATGCATATTCCAGATCCACTAGCTTCAAAAAGGTCTGAACCACATCCTTCTAGAAGTTCTAAGTAACTCAAAAGAACTCAGCATGTTGTGAAGCCAAAATGTGAAACTGTGGTGTTTTTGTAGTCAGAGAAGGCTTGCATATTTTCTATTTTATGTGGTTTAACACCTTTTAATGAGCACACCTAGGTGGGTGGGAAATCTGATTTGTTGATTTTTGAGGCTTAAATATCCCCACTGTCGATATTTTCAAGCTACCAACATAAGGTCATTGAAGACAGCTGCAGAGAGGTGCCTGGGACCCCTAGAAACTCCAGCCTAATTCCACCCTCATCCACCTAAAGTTAGAGTCAAGTCTTACAGAAACCACCTGTCCTTACAAAACTTTCATTTCTGGTCCCTTAGAAAGTATCGTGATGCTGATATCCCAATCTATTATAGTCATTACCTTGATATCAACATCTATTTATTGCCCACAATCCTATTGCATTTGAATATCTAAAAAGGGGCACCCCGGGATGCCTGGGTGGCTCAGTCGGTTAAGCGTCCGACTTCAGCTCAGGTCACGATCTCGCAGTCCGTGAGTTCGAGCCCCGCGTCGGGCTCTGGGCTGATGGCTCAGAGCCTGGAGCCTGCTTCCGATTCTGTGTCTCCCTCTCTCTCTGCCCCTTCCCCGTTCATGCTGTGTCTCTCTCTGTCTCAAAAATAAATAAACGTTAAAAAAAAATTAAAAAAAAATAAAAAGGGGCACCTGGTTGGCTCAATCAGTCCGACTCTTGATTTCAGCTCAGGTCATGACCTTGTGGTTCCTCAGATCAAGCCCCACATCAGGATCGGCGTTGACAGCTCAGGGCCGGCTTGGGATTCTCTGTGTCCTTCTCTCTCTCTGCCCCTCTTCTGCTCATGCATGTGCATGAAATCTCTCTCAAAATAAACAAACTTTTTAAAAATAAATGAATAGGGGCGCCTGGGTGGCGCAGTCGGTTAAGCGTCCGACTTCAGCCAGGTCACGATCTCGCGGTCCGTGAGTTCGAGCCCCGCGTCGGGCTCTGGGCTGATGGCTCAGAGCCTGGACCCTGTTTCCGATTCTGTGTGTCCCTCTCTCTCTGCCCCTCCCCCGTTCATGCTCTGTCTCTCTCTGTCCCAAAGATAAATAAACGTTGAAAAAAAAAATAAAAAAAAAAATAAATGAATAAATACGTAAAAGAACTAAAAAATCAAATTAGCTTGACTGTCTTTGGGTTGTGTTTGTCGGGGGTTTATCAGTATAGAACCTATTTCAAAGTGAACTCATGGACTGAATTTATGACAAAACTATGTAGAAGCTTATAAGGGATGCCCTTCTCAGAGAAGTATGCTACAGGAGTGATCCACAAATCTGTGTTACAAGTCCTCCTCTCATTTCTGGAAGAAAAAAATTTGCATTCCTCCATGTAAGAAGATTTTGTAAGTAAAGTGTGAGTGACCTGAAACACATCCTGGGCTGGATGAGAGGCAATGGTTAGGGAACCTTCCCCAACAAAGAGAGGAAAGTTCTAAAGACTAAGAATGCTTTAACAATTTTGATAACATAGTTCCAAGGCTGATTAAGTAGCAATCCAGGGTAATCTACTGCCTCTTTGATTCTTTACCAAACTTTCTGGTTAACCAAAGTGTGATTTTTAAGAGCTTTACTGAAGCATGATTTACATCCCATAAAATCAACTCATCACAGTATAAGATTCGATGATTTTTTTTTAACGGAGTTGTGGCAACTATCAGCATAATCCAATTTTAGAACATTTGCATCAACCCAGAAAGACTGTGTTCTAACTATAGGTGCCATGTTCCTAGCCTCCGTCTCATTAACCTACTTTCTGTCTTTCTACATTTGCCATCTCGGGGCGTGTTGTAGAAAGGAATTCGTATAATGCCCAGTCTTTTGTGTCTAAAGCAGACACTCTCACGTAGCGTGTTTTCAAAGTCATTTATGCTGTAGCATGGATCAGTACTTGATTCTTTTATATGGATGAATAATATTCCACTGTATGGATAGACCGAATTTTGTTTTTCCATTCATCTGTTGGTGGCCACTTGTACTGTTTCCACGTGGTGGCTATTAGAACGCTGCTCGGAACATGTGGGCACAATATTTACGTTAGGATATAGGTGTTTCTTTCTGTTGGGTAGATATCTAGGAGTGGAACTGCTATTTTATATGGGAAATTGATGTTTAATTTTTTTAACTGTTTTAATGTTTATTTCTTTCTTTCTTTTTTTTTTTTTTTGAGAGAGAGGGAGAGGGTGAATGGGGAAGGGGCAGAGAGAGAAGGAGACACAGAACCCGAAGCAGGCTCCAGGCTCTGAGCTGCCAGCACAGAGCCCGATGCGGGGCTCGAACTCACAAACCATTAGATCATGACCCGAGCTGAAGTCGGACGCTTAACCAACTGAGCCATCCAGGAGCCCCCCAAGCGTAACATTTAAAATAACTAGAAAGAGTACATGCAAGAAAATGCAAAATTGAGAACTTCCAACATGTGGAAATTACAAGGAGTCTCTGTTTCTCATGGTCTCCCAAAAATAAATAAATGTTAAAATTTTTTCTTTACATTGGGTTCTGTGTCCCCTATTATTGAATTGTTAAGTGTTCTTTTTTTTTTTTAATTTTTTTACGTTTATTTTTGATAGAGACAGAGTACAAGTTGGGGAGGGGCAGAGAGAGAAGGAGACATAGAATTTGAAGCAGGCTCCATGCTCTAAGCTGTCAGCACCGAGCCCGACATGGGGCTTGAACTCATGAACCATGAGATTGTGACCTGAGCCAAAGTCGGACGCTTAACCGACTGAACCACCAGGTGCCCCTACATTTTTTAGATACAAGTCTTTTTCCAGAAATATGATCTGCAAATCTTTTCTCCCAGTCTGTGTGGCTTCTCTGTCAGTTTTCTCAGTGGTGTCTTTTGAAGTACAAACGTTTGTTTTTAATTGTGATGAGGTCGATTTTGTCCATTTTCTTTCAAAGCTTGTTGCTTTGGATATCATATTTGAGAAATCCTTGCCCAAGCCAAGATCCTGAAGATTTTCTCTCATGTTTTTCCCTCAATGCTAACCAGTTGTCGCTCTTCACCTTTTAAGTGTCTGAGTTACTTTCAGTGTATGATATGAGGTTAGGGTTGAAATTCATTGTTTGCGTATGAGTATCTCACTGTTTTAGGACCATTGATTGAAATGCTAACGTTCCCTCCTTAAATTCTTGAGACAATATTGCTGAAGCCAGTTACTATAAATGCCAGGACTCTATTTATTCCCGGACTCTTTTAATTATATTCCATCCTGCGTTTCTATCCCCATGAGTCCCTACCTGTCCTGAAGACTATAGCTTTATAGTACGCTTTAAAATGGGGAAGGAGTGGGGCGCCTGGGTGGCTTGTTCGGTTAAGCGTCCGACTTCGGCTCAGGTCACGATCTCACAATCCATGAGTTCAAGCCCCCCGTCGGACTCTGTGCTGACAGCTCAGAGCCTGAAGCCCGTTTCAGATTCTGTGTCTCCCTCTCTCTCTGCGCCTCCCCTGTTCATGCTCTGTCTTTCTCTGTCTCAAAAATAAATAAACGTTAAAAAAATATTTTTAAATAAATAGATAAATAAAATGGGGAAGGAGAAGCCAGCCAACTTTATTCTGCTTTGTCAAGATAATCTGCTCATTCTAGATCCTCCGCCTTTACACACAAATTTTCAAACAAGCTTGTCAACTGAAGAAAAAAAAAAATCACCCACCGAGATTTTGACAGAACTTACTTGCCAAACTGCAATTTTGCATTAATTTCATATAGCACAGTACGACCCAGAAACATCATTAGGTATCACCTTTAATGTTCAATGTGTACTTAATGTTTCACCTTTTTGTTCATGTTTAGTAAGTTGTTGCTGCATTTTTCTTTGCAAAGATAGCTAATTAAATGTCCTTTAAAAAAAACAATGGAGTTATCCTGAATATCTAATTTAGTTAGAATCGTGAGCTATGGGAAAAAGATTCTGGTGGGATTCATTCCGCAGCAAACCCATCTTGCACAAGCAAAAAAAAAAAAAAAGGCATTTCAAAATCCATACACGCCATGAGTTTTTTTTTCCACCCACTCCATGTCTATACCATTCTCCAAGTGCCAGAAAAATATTCCTTTACATCTAATAATTAGGCCCTCTATGAAACCTCCATGGGGAAATAGCTCTAAATATTAAAGGGAATATTTAAGCAACTTCAAACAAATGCATAGCTGTTCCATTATTAAAATTTAAGTATGATTTTATAAATAAAATATCTCAATGTCACTGGTCCTTGAAGGGTGTCCATCATTTTTTTATACCTCTGCTTCTGATGTGCCCTTCTTATGGTTTATCTGCATCATTTTCAAAAGTAAAACTATTTAAAAGAGTACTCTGTATCCTAAATGGAGAAGAACTACTTTGTAGAGAAATCAGAAAAGGTAGAGCATGGTAAAGGAAAGGAAAATCAATGAAAATCCTCTAGATGCTGATTTTAACATTTCAAGGCAAGAGAATAATTTCATAATTCCTCTTTTTATTATCCATTACCTTTGTAGCCAGTTATGTATGGAAATCCTCAAACACAGTCATCAGACAGTGTGAGATGATCGCGTCATTTATGCGAGAACGTAACGAAATGATAGAATATGGAAAACCTTTAAAGTATTGCTTTCAAAATGAGATATCATATTAAATATGTATTTATTAGTTCACATTGTTTTGGGTCTCTTAACAGTGCAAGTTCCAAGCAGAAGGTAGACTTGTTTTCTTAAATACAAAAAGAGTGCATCTTAGCCAAATGCATTATTTTCATCACATGGGAAGTTGTGTAATGGGCTACAGGGGACATAAATGCTTTTCCCGGCCATCACACACGTGTGTGATTGATCGCTTTGTCCCTCGGCCACAGAGGAACGCTTCTTTAATCTTCTAATTCAGTAATGGGCTCATTTCAGCAATAATAAGCTGAATGGGATCTGATCCATGAGAGAGTGCCCATGCCTCATCACTTAACTCACTGGTAACCCATTCCTTCTAAAGACAGGTATGGATGCTTTAAAGATGCCAGCCTTGGCCGCCAGTGGGTACCATGAATAAATACTCCACACGTACATCTTAATATACGCTCTCACCCTTACTGGAACATCGATCTGAAAGATAACACGAAACACTTCATTCAGAGGGTTTCATCCAAAGCATATGTACCTTGAAAAATGGGGTCCCCACAGATGAGTTCACTTTCTGCATCTGAAGCAATCAGCATAGTTGATCTTCATTTCCCGCCCCCCCCCTGCCCCCACCTGGAATCACAACATCTGAACCAGATCGAGTTGCACTCAAGGAAAATACAGGCAAGGCTGGAGAGCCTGTCTAATTAATGCAGCCTTCAACGAACAGGCTTCCTGACATCCGCATTTGGAATTTCTGTTCATTCCATGCCTTGGTGACACAGGACAGGAGGGTGATACGGGACAGGGTCGACTATGGGAAATCAAGAGCATTCCTTTTTTTTTCTTTTAATGTATTTATTTATTTTGAGAGAGAGAGCATTAGTGGGGAAGCAGCAGAGACACAGGGAGGCAGAGAATCCCAAGCAGCCTCCCCACTGTCAATGCAGAGCCTGACGCAGGGCTCAGTCTCCTGAACCGTGAGATCATGACCTGAGCCGAAACCAAGAGTGGGAGACTTAACCAACTGAGCCACCCAGGTGCCCCAAGGGCATTCCTTTTTAATGTGGAAGGAGGATTCTTGGTGATCAAAAGCCCTAGGAAACAGAACATATGGAAGTCGGTGGATTTCTCTGAAGTCATAGGCAGACGTCTATTTTGAACACATTTTGTGATGGCATCCCCAAGTTTGAAGGCTTCTGCTCCAAGACATATGAAGAGATACGGAATTGCTGACTTACTGGGTGTGGTCTTGAGGTCAAATACCTAGGATTCATCCCACAGACATTTATTATGTGACTTACACCTGCTTGAGATTTTCCTAATCGTTGTGAAATGTTCTGCCAATCAACTTATCCTGCGTTGTCCATGTATCTGTGACTACGGTAAAACCAAAGTCTAATTTTTTGTACTTTTCTACCAGTTTCAAAATGCCTCACTGTAATAGTGAAAATAATAGGAGGGTTTTTGTTTTTTGCATGTATTTTTTGCGTGTTTGCTCTGATTGGCTTGGGAAGACAGATTGAGAGAAATATGAATAATAATTTGTTCTTTCTTTTGGAATTAGGAAGAATTCTTTTCACACTTTCTTTGGTTGGAATCAAAATAAACCTAAAAGTGCATAGGTCCCTGATATATGTTTGTGCTTTTTATTAAAATCTCAAGGCACTGCATAGCTTCACATAAACATTTTTTTGTTGTTGTGAATTCGGTTATTGAAATGTTTCTGTTCTTGGGAATAAAACACAAATCCTATTAGATTTACAGGAGTCTCTCCTTTTTATTAAAACGTTCAGCTGATAGGATATATTACCTCCTCACACAATCTCTGTGAGCTTGAGATTAAATCACAATGCATTTAAAAGCTGGAACTAATTTAATATTGAATTATGCTGGATGGTTTTCCTGCACCTGTATTTAGGAAACTCATGTTGAAAATGAAATTGGCTTTTATTTGCCCTAAGATACCTCCAGAAATGTTGTATTAAAAAATGATAAACCTCTGTAGATATGTATATAGGTATACATATTCATTCTCCTTGCCAAGAGATTCTGGAAGATTTTGACCCCATGGGCATCGTTTTAACTCTGATGAAAACCTTCTTTCCGTAGTCAGAACACAGACTACTGGCAACTGGGTGGTTCTCTATGCCAGGAGACTTTTTGGTTGTGGCACTGGAATTACAGAGAGCTGGGACCTTTGGCATTTCGTCCCCTTGCATTCTACATAGAGGAAGAGTCGCTTGTCCAGCATCACCAATAAAATCTGTCCAGTAACCTTTGGGTTTCCCTGTGTCTGACTTGGGGACTATTGCACAATCTTCCCCTAAAAATGAAATTTGTTTGGACTTATGCAAAATCCTCCCTACTCTGCAATTCCTGAATCTGTTGTGCCAGGAGATGCTTAACTGAATGTCCCCAAAGAAGGCTCTCAAACTATTTTTAAGAATCACAAGTCACTGAAGCCTTTGGAAAGCAGGATGATATCTTACTGCAGATGACGACTTTTGCAACCTCTATCTGCTTTTGAACTTCGCTGACTGGCCACAAAAGAACTGTTCGTTGTTCTTTTCAGTGAGAACGCAGAAGACATCATGATACAAACAATAGAAATGTCAACAAGGACACCAACGTAAGGGGAAGAATGCCTCTCATGTCTTTTCCAGTGTGGCAATGTTCAGTCAACACACTGTCTATAAAGGACCCTGTGATTTGCTCAAAAGATCCAATGCCCTGCCCCAGGGAGGTGTTTTACCATCCACACCTGCTAACATAGCACTCTTGGCCAACGAAATGTGATTGGAAGAGACATACGTCACCTCCAGGCGGAAACATTAGGAAGCATCGCGTTTCTGCCGTATTTCTTCCCCTCTAAAACCAGACCAGCATGTCCCGCATGGGGACTACCAGTTCAAGTTTTTGTTTGGGAAAGAAGAGGGAGTAGAGAACAATCAGTCAGCCCCAAATGGACACAAACATCATAAAAGGGAAATAAGCTATTGTTGTGGTCGCAAGTTGCTAAAATTTTGGATGCTTTTGTGACAACTGCACAACCTAGTCTAAGATCACTGTTGCAGCCATCTGCTTCTCTCCATGAGGTACACATTCTCTCTCTCTCTCATGCACACACACAGAACACACACAGCCACGTGCATAGTCACACTAGCACACAGCTTCCTAACATCCCAACACATACCTCAATCCAAGAAATCATTTTTATTTTTTTAATGTTTAGTTATTTTTGAGAGAGAGAGAGAGAGAGAGAGAGAGAGAGAGAGTTTGAGTGGAGGAGGGGCAGAGAGGGAGGGAGACACAGAATCTGAAGCAGGCTCCAGGCTCTGAGCTCAACGCGGGGCTTGAAACCACAAACTGTGAGATCATGACCTGGGCCGAAGTTGGATGCTTAACTGACCGAGCCACCCAGGCATCCCAACAAACTGTTTTAGATCAGAAGCGTGTCTGGATCCCCAGTGCACTTGAATTTGGAAATCAAAGCCAACATGATAGTTTTTCCTAAGGGTACATGTTTACCTTTTCAGAAAATTACTTTTTTTAGTACGTGGTCCTAATTTCCATATCACTATAGTGCAATAAAAAAGGGAACACCAACATAGGGTATGAAGTACCTACATAATTATGATGACCAAGCACAACACTATCATGATTATACCCTAAAATAATTAAGACTAGGCAAAAGTAAAGCAGTGTAAACAATCATCAGGCAATTTCTGAAGAGCTTAAAAGAATCACGTATCTGAAAAGATCGGGCACAACCTTCCTTCAAATCTGCTGGTTCTCCAGTAACACACGGATGGTGTCTTGCACAAAGCAAGCACTCCACAAATGTTGGCTCATGTTATCGCCAGAAGTGGCATTGTTTTTCATAGTTCCCTATATATTTTCTGCGGTTTTCTGTCTCCCATATTTTGCTCATGCAGAATTTTCTTCCTAGCTACTGAGACTAAGACTGATCTAACTTACCCCCTGCCCAAACTTATTCCTCAACTCTGCAAACCTTATGCCGCCCAGTCTAAGGGCCGGCAGCTCAAGGGTGTGTTCCCAGGAGGAAATCGCGTCTTTATTAATGTATTACAGTGGGATTTTGTGGGTGTCCCTGTTACACCTGAGTTGTATGTCAATTATACACTCTACACTCCCTAATGATAGCAGGTGTCCATCAATGGGTGAATGTGGTATATTACAGATTTTGCATAAATCTGTCATCTATATACATTACATATACACAGTGGAATATTACTTGGCCATGAAAAAGAAGGAAATCCTGCCATTTCCAACAATGTGGACGGATCTTAAGGGCATTATACATAACCAAGATAAGTCAGACAGAGAAAGACAAATATTGTATGATCCCATTTATGTGTGGATTCTAAAAAACTTGTAAAAACAGAACAGAATGACGAATAGTGCTTCCCAGGGGCTGGGCGTCAGGGAATTCCATTTAGGAATCAGAGAAGGGGGGTATGACTGATGTCTGCATGTTTTGGGGTTTTTTTCTTAGTAACTTAAATTTTAGGACTGGTTTTCAATTTTAAGTAAAATTGTGAAGACAGTACAGAGACTTGCCATATGTCTCACACCCAATTTCCTCTGTTATTAACATCTAACATTAGTCTGGTACATTTGTTATAATTAATGAGCCAAGACTGAAATACTATAATTAACTAAAGCCTGACATGTATTCAGATTTTCTCAGTTTTTACCGAAAACTGTCCACATCCCATTTCAGTCCTCATGGCTTCTTAAGCTCTTGGCTGTGAGAGTTCCTCAGAATTTTCTGAGTTTTGATGACCTAGACAGGTTTTTTTTTCTTCCTTCCCAGATTTTATTTAAATTCAAGTTAGTTGACCAACAGTGTAGTATTGGAGAACCAGTGGTTCATCACTTATTTATGAGACCCAGTGCTCATCCCAGCAAGTGCCCTCCTTAATGCCCATCACCCATCTAGCCCATCCTCCTCTCCTCCCCTCCAGCAGCCCTCAGTTTGTTCTCTGTATTTAAGAGTCTCTTATGGTTTTTATCTCTGTTTTTATCTTATTTTTCCTTCCCTTTCCCTGTGTTCATCTGTTGTGCTTTTTAAATTCCACATGAGTGAAATCATATCCGTCTTTCTCTGACTGACTTATTTCAATTAGAATAATACACTCTAGTTCATTCCACCTTGTTGCAAATGGCAAGATTTCATTCTTTTTAGGACTGAGTAATATTCTGTTGTATCTACATACCACATCTTCTTTATCCATTCATCCGTCGATGGACATTTGGGCTCTTTCCATACTTTGGCTATTGTTGATAGTGCTGCTATAAACATGGGGGTGCCTGTGTCCCTTCGAAACAGCACACCTGTATCCCTTGGGTAAATACCTAGTAGTGCAATTGCTGGGTCATAGGGTAGTTCTATTTTTACTTTCTTGAGGAACCTCCATACTGTTTTCCATAGTGGCTGCACCAGCTTGCATTCCCACCAGCAGTGCAAAAGAGATCCTCTTTCTCTGCTTCCTCGCCAACATCTGTTGCTGCCTGAGTTGTTAATTTTCAAGAGTTCCTTTTTCAAGGGTTCCTTTTTCATAACATATTCACCAACACTTGTTGTTTCTTGTGTTTTTATTTTAGCCATCCTGACACATGTGAGGTGATGTTTCATTGTGGTTTTGATTTGTATTTCCCTGATGATGAGCGATGTTGAGCATCTTTTCATGTGTCTGTTGGCCATCTGGATGTCTTCTTTGGAAAAGTGTCTATTCATGTCTTCTGCCCATTTCTTCACTGGATTATTTGTTTCTTGGGTGTCGAGTTTGATAGTTTCTTTACAGATTTTAGATACTAGCCCTTTATCTGATATTGACAGTTTTGACTGTCTATAGGAATTCTGTAGAATATCTCACAATTGGGGTTTGTCTGCTTTTTCATGATTTTATGGGGTTGTAAAATTTGGGGAGGAAGCCCACAGAAGTCAAGTGCCCTTATCGTCACATCATATCAAGCGTGTATGCTGTCACCGTGACTCATCACTGCTGATGTTGGCCTTGACCACCTGGCTGAGGTGTGCTTGACTGCTTTCTCCACTGTCAAGTGTAATGTTCTCTGCTCCTCTCAGAATGATGCTCTCTGGAAGGAAGTCAGCATTCACAGCCAAACCGCAGGAGTAGAGATTCATGCTCCACTGGCTTGAGGGAGAGGATCCACACAAATCGCCGAGAATGCTTCTTCATGGGAGATATGTCTCCACCCCCCCATGGGAGGGAGAATCATGCGACCCATTCCTTAGGAAATCCACACTGTAATCCCCCGAACCTGAGAATATGATGTGATACGTGACAAGGGGGAATGGAAGCTGCAGATACAATGAAGACTTTTAAATAAGGAAATTATCCAGGATTATCCAGTGGGCCCAATGCCATCACAAGAGTCCTTCAGAGTGGATGAAGGAGATGAAAGAAGAGAATCAGTGCCAGAGACATGTTGCAAAATATGACACCTGTGGACTTTGCAGATCGAGGAGGGCCCGTCAACCAAGAAATACAGGTGACCTCTCGAACTGAAAAACGCAACAAAGAGATTTTCCCCTGGATCCTCCGAAGGGCCGCCATCTTGTGAAATACTTTAATGCTACCCAGTGAGATCCACTTGGGATTTCTTACCTCCAACACGGTAAGATAAATTTGTGTTGTTTTAAGCCAGTAACTATGTGGTAATTTATTACAGCACAAACAGGAAACTCATAAATCATGTTTCATTTCTTCATTCAGTCACTGATGTCAATATGAGGTTATGGATATTTACTTTACATTCAGTTACAATCCACTAACTATTTTATTGCTTGAATTGCTCCAGCTCTGGCCATTGAGAACACTTTTATTAGGCTTCTGTGCCCCTTCAATAGACCCCTATCATTACGGTTTGGTTTTGTTGTGTTGGGTGTTTTATTTTATTTGGTTAGCACTTACTTATTGTAAAGGGTTCCAGATTCATCTTGTCTATTTCCTACCCCATTTCTAGAATCGGACACTTTTCCAAGGAGCCCAGAGTCCTTATACTTGACATCTTACAGGTCAAGATTTTACAGGTCAAGAAGTGGAAGGAGACCAATTGTAGATAACTTGCCGCAACAATGCAAGACCTAGTTGGTGACACAGCTGATACTTACATAACAGGCTTTACAGCACATAGTTGTGTCTGTAATTCCTACTAGCCGGTGACAGAGTAAAAACGTTCACTTCACCTACCCATCCTGCTGGTCTATCACTACAACAGTTATTTCATTTTGACGCTGTTATTTAAAAAAAAAATTTGTAATGTTGATTTACTTTTTGAGAGAGAAAGAGACAGAGTGCAGATAGGTGAGGGGCAGAGAGAGAGGGAGACACAGAATTTGAAGCAGGCTCCAGGCTCTGAGCTGTCAGCACAGAGCCTGACATGGGGCTGAACTCACAGACTGTGAGATCATGACCTGAGCTGAAGTTGGACGCTCAACCGACTGAGCCACCCAGGCGCCCCAGAGCATAAACATTTCTAAATTGAATAGCATATAAAATTTTTTGTTTAATTCTATTATAAATAGTGTAGGAGGAGCATTTTTATATAAATCCTTGAGATTGTCATTTACTAGATGTATTTAATCTCATCTATTTAAAGAGCCTTAAAAAAATTTTTTTCAATGTTTATTTATTTTTGAGAGACACAGAGAGACAGAATGTGAGTAGGGAAGGGGCAGAGAGAGAGGGAGACAGAGAATCCGAAGTAGGCTCCCGGCTCTGAGCTGTCAGCACAGAGCCCAACGTGGGGCTTGAACTCACAGACCGTGAGATCATGATCTGAGCTTGTCAGACGCTTTACTGACTGAGCCACCCAGGTGCCCCATTATGACACTGTTATTAACTAATCTGCAATGTTGGCCTAATACAGGTACTTTGTAACCATCTGAACACTTATCAGGAACTATTTCTGATCCCACTATACAGAGAAGACAGTTGTAGGGAAGAGGGCTTATGGAACTTGGTCCAAGAGATCAACCGGCCACAGTTTTGAGATGCCAACCCAGGCCCCGAACACATTACAGTAACATAAAAGTCAACATTTTAGCAAATGGGGGAAAATATGTTATGCAAGGTGGTAGGTCAGTCTGTGACAATGTGGCTTTGTTTTCTTCCCCAAACTAAATAGTAAAAAAACAGAGACGAATAAGCCATTCAGTATGCCCTAAGACCTTTGGTCTAGTAAAGAAAACAAAAATTATACCTACATGAACGACAGCTAGTATTCAGGGAAAGGCATGACCTGGGTGTTGTAGATTATGGTTTCAAGGAAACAAGACATTCTGGGACAGGAATAAATAGAGAGATCTATCTGACTGGGGGAAGGTCTCTAAATCATCAGAGTATCATCTATCAAGTATAACTCATTCTTTAGGCAAGACCGTGGCAATGAGCTTGAAGAACACACTTGTGTTTTGGATACAGTCCTAGGTGTTAATGACAGATTTTTTTTGTTTATATTTTACACTTATTTATTTTTGAGAGACAGAGAGAAACAGAACACAAGTCGGGGAGGGGCAGAGAGAGGAGGAGACACAGAATCTAAGGCAGGCTCCAGACTCCAAGCTGTCAGCACAGAGCCCCACGCGGAGCTCGAACCCATGAACGGTGAGAGCATGACCTGAGCTGACGTTGGACGCTTAACCAACTGAGCTACCCAGGTGCCCTGATAAAGAGATTTTTAAGCTATTTCAAGCCATTGCCCCCAAGGACTCAGAATCCTTAGGTAATGCTGTAAACATAAAATGCTACCCAGCTCTATTAAACACATCTTGATAATCTCTAATTTACACTGATTTCAATATCATTATATATTTACATTAGCATTATATTACTTCTGAAAATAATACTACGTGGTGATTGTACAATGGGATTTCAATGGGATTTTCAGTAATACAACTGTTTAATCCCATACCCTTAATGACTCTAAGCCAATCAATTCATTCTATTATAAACCCATAAACCATTTGCTTTGAGCCAAGATGTAACCTTAATATGTCTCTAGGTGTTTACAGATTTATGCTAAACGAGTTCCGTTTTTAAAACCATGTTATTTTGAGATCCGCAGACAAAGTCAGTGCTAGCTTAATGATTTCATTTCTTTGGTAATTATATGCAATTTTAGGTATTTATGAAAATCTCTCCAGGTAATGGATTTTGGCTTATATTATTATTACTTTCATTCTTAGAAATAGGGAATGATGAAATTCAGCTCCAAATATTTAACAGTATAAAAGAGTCAACAAGAAGGTGGTGAAGAGTGTTAAAATATCTTCAAATTCCAATCTTTTCACCAAGAAAACCCATTTTTTGCTGCCATGGCTACATCTGCGTGCTGGTCAATATCCAACCAGCTTTCAGGTTTGGATAAAGCCTCTTCTTTGCTGAGTCCTCCCCTAACAAGTAACTTCACAGTACAGTGTCTACTTAGCATTCCTGGATGCAAATTTCCCAACTGGAATACCCAAAAAGCAAACGAAAAGACGCGAACATCACAGAAAGTGAAGAAGACCAGAAAAGCTAACGTCGCATCTGGTGGGTTTATATGAACCCCATTAAGGAGCTTTAAAGAGAGTTCAGTCTTGCCCAGGGATCTTCCTGAGGCACCATCGTGTTGGCAATTGTTCTACACCTGTGACAGGAAATAAGTCAGGAAACACTTGGGCACATGCTGCATCCAGCCAATTATCACAGAGAACAAGTGCCTGTCTATACGAAAAAAAAAAAAAAATCTAGGAAAGGAATTCCTAGCTCAGAGGGTTGCCTGGGCATTGTTTCAGGAAAGCTCCTGCCTCCAATATGTCTAGGTATATGTTCGAATGAGACAAAATGGAATCCAGCCAAAGCATACAGGTAACACAGCGGGTTGGTGCATGGAAATGGTACCTGCACCTTACTGTTGCAAAACTGGTCAATTCGGAAAAAGCTCAGGAAGCTCGATGTCATTTTCCACATCCTCAGCTAGTACAGAGGACTGGAAGGTTAACACTTCTGTGAACTACTACCTAATTAATACTTCATGTGGACACATACTTACTTACTTAACGTCTTAGCAAGGAACAGTGCTGTCTGGAGGGATATCTCATTGGCAATAGAATTTGAACAGGTGTTCAATAGGGTCCACCACCCCAAAGGGTCTGTATTTGTAAGGTCCCCTCCCTCCCCCCAACACGGTATGAGTGCTGGCAGTCTGAGACCGCCCCGTTGAGCGACGAGGACTTTCTGGGGCAGTGGCACAGGACAGGACCTCTCACAGAGCCATCTACTATGTGGGTACATCTGGACTTGCTCAAAGGTGAGGAAAGAGAATAGAAGACAACACAGCATGTGTTTTGTGGGCCAAGAAGCAGGGGGGAACAAACGAAGGTCACAGCTTCTGGAGACTCTACGGGAATATTTTGCGAAGCATCGGCCATTTTCTCACGGAAGAAAATAGGATGTAGTTTCTCTGGTGCAGTGGCAGGAAAAGAGAATGGTCTGAGACAGAAGAGGACACAGAGGTAGAACCCACATTCTTGGTAAGGAACAATGCGTAGGGCACCTGAGATGTCAATCCAGGACATCTAATTGTAATTGTCACCGGGAGATAGGACACCATAGAAGTACGTCTTCAAGGGGAAACGGGATGGCTGTGTGCTGTATTTATCCATTTGAACACCCTGATGTAAGGATAATTGGGAAGACAACTACCATGAGGAGAGAGGAACTTCAACAGAAAGAAAGTACATGATCAATTCCTGACACCTCCTCAGGTATAAGGAGTATCCGGGTCTCCACAGGCAGGCCCTGTGCGCCCGAAGGACCCCTCAAACGGCGACCACACCAACCTGGAAGTTAGCATGAGGAAGCCTAGCACGTTCTGATGTCTCTCCTAGTGACCACTTTGATAAAGAACATAAAATGTTCATTTTTTCTTAAAGGAAGACTATGTCATGATCCAATAGGAACGAAGTTTACTGTAGGAATGCTGTAGACGCTTCCACAGAAAGAAGGATGGTATTTCACTGGTCTCGTGAACAGTGGAAAGAGCAAAGTCAAATGGAGACCAAGGAAAGATCCAGGGAAGGGTGCCTGGGAGGCTCAGTCAATTAAGCACCCAACTTTGGCTCAGGTCATGATCGCATGGTTCGTGGGTTTGAGCCCCACATTGGGCTCTGTGCTGACAGCTCGGAGCCTGAAGCCTGATTCGGATTCTGTCTCCCTCTCTCTCTGCCCCGCCCCAACTTGCACTCTGTCTCTTTCAAAAATAAATAAATATTTAAAATTAAAAAAAAAAAAAAGAAAGATCAAGGGAGAACAAAGTATTTGAAAGGTGGAAAGTATGGGATGCCTGGGTGGCTCAGTCAGTTAAGTGTCCGACTTTGGCTCAGGTCATGATCTCATGGTTCATGAGTTCGAGCCCCACATCGGGCTCTGTGCTCACAGCTTGGAGCCTGGAGCCTGCTTCGGATTCTGTGTCTCCCTCTCTCTCTGTTCCTCCCCTGCTCGCACTTTGTCTGTCTCTCTCTCTCTCAAAAAAATAAACAAACGTTGAAAGATGGCAAACAGCATTTGACACAGATAATATGTTTAACTAAAGGACTTTAGTATCTGGAATATTTATTTACTTGAATAGGGAACGCTTTTCTAATCCCGCAAATGAAGTGCAGACATATCCTTACATGGAACACTCTGGGGAAGAGTAAACGACGTGAATGTTCAATAAACATGTAAGGAAAGAGATCACGACATGATCATCATTTTTTCAGAGACTTCTGCAAGCTCAAGTCAATATACTCAAAAGAAACATAATGAGAACCAAAAATACTCAAAAGGAGACCCAATGAAGTCATTACTGCACATGATTATCTAAGCAGGGGAAAATAATTTAGGACATCAGCTAAACAAATTACAGTAGATGAGGTATTCGTTATAATGGTATGAAATCAATACACAAAATCAATTTTCATGCCTGTGAATATTAGCATATCTAAAAGGAAAGCCTTCTCATGTTAATAATAAACGGTCTGATAATAACCTTATGAAGTATGTAAGATACATCGTATAAAATATATAAAATCTGAGACACGTACAAGATTTCTATACATTCAGAAGCTGTCAAGGGCAGAAATTAAGTGTGTCACAATATCAATATATTTTCAAATTTGTTAGTTTAAAATAGTGAGCTTTTGGGGTAGCAACAACATCATTCTAATCTCTATTCCAAAAAAAATAAGTGAGTGTGAGTAATTTTGGGTTGAAGAAGGCAAATACCATTCTTCTGCCCTCATTATATTATTTATTATAAGATTAATTATTTTAGCATGAGCATGATGAAGTCTTTCTTTTTAAAAAGTACCATTAGCTACATATTTGAAAAAGAGGGAAGCATGACAAGTTTATTTTACTGCAAAATAAATTGTGGATTAATTATTTATGCTTAAAAACAATGCCTATGTTTATGAAACAATTATATAATGTTTGCATTGATGCTTTAGTTCAACATATATTTACTTATATAAAATTTTTTTAGCATTTATTTATTATTGAGAACAGACACAGAGTGTGAGCAGGGGAGGGGCAGAGAGAGGGGAAGACACGGAATCCGAAGCAGCTCCGGGCTCTGAGCTGGCAGCACAGAGCCCAACGTGGGGCTTGAACCCCCAAACTGCGAGACCATGACCTGAGCTAAAGTTGATAGATACTTAACCGACTGAGCCACTCAGGAGCCCCTAAAGAAAGTGTTTATTGATACAGATGCTCACATTTTTGTGCTATACAGCCACACACACACACACACACACACACACACACACACAGGATTAGTCAGCTTTTCAACTGCCATTCTGTGAACGTGGCCATGAGTATATACACAGACACACATGCATATACACACATACGTATGTATGAATATACTTTTGTCATTTATTAGACATGATACATTTAGTATGCACGTAAATATATGTAAAGCATCAAATAATAGAAGACATGTATAAAATTTGTACATAGACATTTTTTTTTAAATTTTTTTTTTCAACGTTTATTTATTTTTGGGACAGAGAGAGACAGAGCATGAACGGGGGAGGGGCAGAGAGAGAGGGAGACACAGAATCAGAAACAGGCTCCAGGCTCTGAGCCATCAGCCCAGAGCCCGACGCGGGGCTCGAACTCACGGACAGCGAGATCGTGACCTGGCTGAAATCGGACGCTTAACCGACTGCGCCACCCAGGCGCCCCTGTACATAGACATTTTAATGAATAATAGAATCACTCAGGAAATATATACATATTTTTTGTACACACGCATACATATATACATATATATTTAAAACAGAATGGTATCACTGAGGAAGTATATATATTTAGATTTATATATATTTATCTTCTATACATATATTTACTTAGTACACATATAATGTATATTTATTTTGTATATATAGCATGCAAATATATAAACATATACTTAATAAGTTAAAAATATAAAGGTATATATTTAGTAAGTATATAAAAATACATTTAATAAGTGTTAAAAATATAAAGGTATATATTTAGTAAGTATATAAAAATACATTTAATAAGTGTTAAAAATATAAAGGTATACATTTAGTAAATATATAAAAATACATTTAATAAGTGTTAAAAATAAAGGTATATATTTAGTAAGTATATAAAAATACATTTAATAAGTGTTAAAAATATAAAGGTATACATTTAGTAAGTATATAAAATACATTTTAATAAGCATATAAAATGTATATTTACTAAGTATATAAAATATACAATCAATAAGCATATAAATATATAATTAATTCATATATAAAATATGTATTATTAAATATACAGTGTATAAACATTTGTGCTTTTCTAGATATACGTAAAATACACATATATTATGTAAGCATATGAAAAGCTAAACAAAAAAGGAGGCTCATGGAAAGGAATCAAAAGGGGCAACAATTTTGTGGCCATGAGCAGCATTTCCAAGTTGGGGACAGAAAAGGAAACAGCACCCGCGGAGGACACAGGTAGGATGATGGCGAAGACAGAGAAGACAGTGCGGGAATCACAGTGAAGACTGAAGACGGTACTCCGGAGTCAATAGCCCCGTCATCTCCAGAACAACGCATGGAGAGAGCTAGACCCAGAGACACGTCCTGGCAATGTACTTGAAAATTCGTGGGCTGAAGGAAAACAGAGTGACAGGCATCCCAGTAGAAATTACACTCAGTCTGTGTGCAATAGCAGATCTCTTTGGAGGCCCCAATGGACAGCACACCTGCCCAGTGCAAGGGGAGGTGAGCCGGGTAAATGGTATCGAAGGGTTTGCTGACCGTCCCCACCCCAGCGCTGCCCCCAACACGCCTGGCTGTGATTGAGGGCCAGGGGACCCAGGCATGCAGGCATCCCCGGGTCCTCCGATGGTCATTTTCTCAAAGCGGCCAAGGAGCTGGCCAGCCAGGAGACGCTCAAGGAGGCATGTGGATGGGAGATGAGAGGACAGGAGGCATGAGACCCTGGGAGGACAGGTGCCCCCCGGTCCTGCTCCTGTGAAGTTCTTCCTGCACCCTGTCCTGGTGCTCCAACGCACGTCCATGCACTGCTTGCCTGTTTGCCTGTGGTAAGTGCCACCCCCCACCCCCCTGCCATGTCTTTAGGATGATTACAAACGTGCCAAGATCTCTCTCCCCTGGGAGTTCTCTGCAATGCTAACTGGAGCTGATGATAAAGCAAGATATCTATCAGGTTTGGGTAGAAAACCTTTGCCAATCTGTCCTTTACGAAGTGATTTTCAGAGACCAAAGGATAAAAGACTATATCCTCCCTAATGCCCAGTAAAATGCATAGGAAGAAACACGCCAATAATCTAATGAATCAGGGAGAATTAAACTCCATTAAGCTCAGGAATTCAGGCAGGATGAAGTCAGATGAAGGTTAAGAATGGGGGAAATTATGGGGCGTCTGGGTGGCTCACTTGGTTGAGGGTCCGACTTCAGCTCAGGTCATGATCTCGCGGTTCGTGAGTTTGAGCCCCGTGTCAGGCTCTGTGCTCACAGCTCAGAGCCTGGAGACTGCTTTGGATTCTGTGTTTCCTTCCCTGCCACTCCCCCGCCCGCACTGTCTCTCTCTCAAAAATAAACATTAAAGGGGCACCTGGGTGGCGCAGTCGGTTAAGCGTCCGACTTCAGCCAGGTCACGATCTCACGGTCCGGGAGTTCGAGCCCCGTGTCAGGCTCTGTGCTCACAGCTCAGAGCCTGGAGACTGCTTTGGATTCTGTGTTTCCTTCCCTGCCACTCCCCCGCCCGCACTGTCTCTCTCTCAAAAATAAACATTAAAGGGGCGCCTGGGTGGCGCAGTCGGTTAAGCGTCCGACTTCAGCCAGGTCACGATCTCACGGTCCGGGAGTTCGAGCCCCGTGTCAGGCTCTGTGCTCACAGCTCAGAGCCTGGAGACTGCTTTGGATTCTGTGTTTCCTTCCCTGCCACTCCCCCGCCCGCACTGTCTCTCTCTCAAAAATAAACATTAAAGGGGCGCCTGGGTGGCGCAGTCGGTTAAGCGTCCGACTTCAGCCAGGTCACGATCTCGCGGTCCGTGAGTTCGAGCCCCGTGTCGGGCTCTGGGCTGATGGCTCAGAGCCTGGAGCCTGTTTCCGATTCTGTGTGTCCCTCTCTCTCTGCCCCTCCCCCGTTCATGCTCTGTCTCTCTCTGTCCCAAAAATAAATAAACGTTGAAAAAAAAAATAAACATTAAAAAAAATTTTTTTTAAAGAACAGGGAAATAATGGCACAGAAGAACTGAAGAGTATACACCAAAAAAAAAAAAAAAAAAAAAAAACCCACCACCATTTAAAATATCTTATTAATGAATAGGACAAGGCCAAATAAACATCATTTGCCAAAATAATACTTTAACTTAATAATGCAATAAGAAACCATGTATGACAACCACAGCTGATAGATTTGTTTTTAATTTCAAGTTGTAGCAGAAGAAAATAAAGATTAATGGGAGGTCACAAATGACCTTATTGTGTTCAAATGAAGAAATTAATGCTATTGAACAATTTTTTTAGTCTTAAAAAAAAAGACACTAGAATTGAGGGTATGACACTGTCATTGTTCTGTACGTGTAATGGAATCTATGACTGAGGACAATTCTGTTCTCCATTTCATTTCTCCATAGTATCTGTTGTCTTCTCTAGGGATGCGACCTTAATCCATTTGAAACGCTGAGACAAAATAGCATAGATGAAGTGGTTTAAACAACAGATACTTGACTTTCACTTTCTGGAGGTTGGAAGTCTGGGATCAAGGTGTCACTGGATTTAGAATATGGTGATACCTGCTTCTTGGTCCATCTGTGGTTGTCTTCTTGCTGGGTCCTCACATGACAGAAGCAGTGAGGGAGATCTCTGGGGTCTCTTTTATAAAAACACTAATCATCATGGGGGCTCTACCCTGATGAATGGATCACCCCCAAAGGCCCCACCTCCTAATGCCATCAGCTTGGGGGTTAGCAATTCAACCAGTGAAATCTGGGAGAACACATTCAGACCATACGAGATGCTTAGACAACATTTATGTGCATGAATTCACTTCAAAGAATGGCTTGTTTCTCTGTTAATAACTATGTAAAATCTCCGTGTTGAAAACACAGCCAGGACCCATGGTTTTTGAAGGGTTAGCAGACTTCCCCAGCAGAACCACAGAATGCTTTTCATAGGAAGGTAAGTTGGGGGTTCCCACTGTCCATTTGTTCTAAAATGCTAGGGCTGAAGAGACCGGCCACAAGGAGGCTCTGTCTTTGCTCTTATGAAGTCCATAGTCTCTTGGAATATGCAACAATTAACTTAATAATCACACCAAATTTTTAAATTCCTACTGTGACACAATTATGCAAGGGCAGGTTACCATGTGACTATGCATGGCACATATACATCCTGGCGACCCTCTAAGAATCTGCTGGTCAGCAGTATTTCTCCTGAAGACACAAAGGGAATAAATATGCAATGAACCAGGGGCTAAAGAGGATGAAAAGAAATGAGAAAATATTTCAAAAAAGGCGCAGGGGAGTCTGGTGTGAAATGAAATCAGGGAGATGGGCAGCATCTGACCTTGGGCAAAGCTTGGGGTGGATGGTCATGCACTGAACAGCATCCCCAAAACTCACATCCAATGAGAACTCAGGGTGTGACCTTATTTAGACAATAGGGTCTCTGCAGATGTCAATGGTTAAGGATCTGGAGGTAAAATCCTCCTGGATTTACAAGTGGGGTCTAAATCCAATGACTGGCGTCCTTCCAAAAGGGGAAGACAGATGGAGACATACTGAGAAGGAGGTGATGGATGGAGACATGGAGACATAGAGTGGACAAGCCAAGCAACCCTATAGATTCCCTGAAACCCTAAAAGCTAAGAGGGAGGCTGGGGACAGGTGAGTTCTTCCTCCGAGCCTCCAGAAGAAACCAACCATGTCAACATCTTGATCTTGGACATCTGGCCTGCTGAGCTGGGACAGAATACACTTCTGCCATCGTAAGCCACCAAGTTTACAGTAATTTGTTATGGAGTTCCAGGAAACTCATGTCTTGGGCATTTAACAACGAAATGGTGAGGATACCCCAAGGCAACATCTAATGAGTGGCGTCCTCCTGGAATCCTAGCCAATTGGGCATGAGCTGCACCTGCTAAGATCATAGAAGGGTCATCCTCGGATCAGGTTCCATTACGTGGGAATGAGGTGGGATTCCGATGGCTTGATGACAGTATGTGAGATTCTAGGACAGATTCGTTGTCAGCTGACCTGAGTACAAGATTGTCCTGCTGGCCTCGAAGAGGTAAGCTGTCCTGTGGTGAAGAGGCTGCTGGTAGCCAGCAAGAGAGGGACTTGGAGCCAACAACCCCAAGGAACAGAGAAAGCTGCCCACACCAGAGTGAGCTCGGAAGACCATGAGGTCCAGACAGGAAGGAAGCTGGGCCGGTACCTTGATGGTGTCTCTGTGGGACCCTGGGCAGGGAACCCAGCTGAGACACGCCCAAATTCTGGGCCCACAGAAACTGTGGGATAATGAATAAGCCCTGCGTTTAAGCCACCAAGCTGGTGGCAATCTGTTGAGCACCCGTAGAAAACTAGCACATGGGGGCCGCCATGGCAGTCTTTGGAAGGGGATGGCATCCTGCATCATCACGTTTGACTGCCCGTCTCTAGTTATGTCACAAATTTGGGTAGCCAACCCCACAAATCCCCTCAAATCCCAGGCAAGATGTTTTCTGTCAGGGACTCAAGGAAGGCAGGGTCTGAAGAGAGGCCAGCGAGCAGCAGCAAGCCATCTGGGGTCTAGCCATGTGCGCGGGCATTGGGGCCGCCTGTCAGCTGTCCCCCTGCAGGGTGGAGCCAGCACGGCAGAAAGCAGTCCCTTCTGTTCCCAACACACCCCACGGGCCACCTCCATTTCTGCCGGCCACGGTGCATGTGTGCGTTCCTTTATCGGGGTGCACGAACGCTCCGTATCGCATGATGTAGGCATTGCTTCTAAATGCACGACGGACAAGGAGCACGCAGCCCTCCAGCGATCTCTGAGCCTATGCACGCACTGCATACGAGCCAAGGACACAGCAAATTATAACGTTGCTGACAAAGGAAGTCAATGCCTAGATGGCTTCCCAGCTTTCCTGGTGCGCCTTGCTTCTTTTTCTTTGTTTCCCCTTTTTATTTATGTCCACGTTGGTTCCAACTGCACCCCCCCACCCCCATTTAGCCACCTACCGCATTACACACGACATGAATTATGAAGGCTGGAAAGACGGGGACCGAGGTGAATCAGGGAAAGGAATTTCCCCCGGGGCCGGAGGCCACCTTGTGTGCCAAGCCTGACCATGTACGCCCTTTGGGGGTATAAAAACCAGAAATGTGGGTGAAGGTGGGGTGTCCCAGTAGCGATGCTGCAATCATCTGCATCCGGAGACGGCGTGTACACAGAGTGATAACTCGGTAAGGAGCAAGGATTCCCACTTGCAGCATGGATTCGAAGGGCACACAAATCATTCACTTAGCAGCCTGTGAGCAGTTGGGGAGGCCGGGGTTTGTCCCCGGGGCTCACGGGGCAGACGGGAACTCAGTGAGCATGCCGGCTCCCAGGGCACCGCATAGCTGCGGCAAGCGTCCCTGGCCACACACAAGCGGGGGACAGGCCGATGGCTTCCCGGAGCACAGGATCATCACAAAAACGAGGAGGAAAAGAGGGTTTTTTTTAAAACGTCAAGTCCCGTACAGGCATGTGACTCTACGTTTCCATCTACAGGGAAGGCGACGTCCCTGATAGATAGCACGATTTCATTCATGACCGTGGAGAGCCTTCAGAAAACACCACCACATTTGCTAACAGCACACCGTAAACATCCACAGTAACTCCGACTCCTCAAACAAAACCAAAATGAGTCTTTCAGTGTGTGCTTCACCATGCTTTACTTGGGAAGCTTTCAAAACGGGTGAGCTAACTAATCCATTCGAAGCAGAGATATTCTATTTCACTTGGATGCTCTCGTTGCTATTAAAAAGGAGCATCCGGAAATAATAGCTTCAGTCGCCACCCATTATCACCTATGTTTTACATGTCACCTGGAATAGTGTCCTTCCTTGTATCGTTACTCAACAATAGGGCCGTATTTCTATCCCGGTGTCATTTGCAAAGCGAGAAATGATCTACAATAATCAAAGCAGAGAAGTTGCTAAAAATCCACGGGTTGTATGTCCTATTAGCATTAGTTAGGAACTAACGATTACTTCCAAATAAAATCTTTTTGGCTGTCATTCAGTAAAGAGGGAGTTATGACAATGATTTTTTTTTTAATTTTTGTCCCCAAATGAGAACTTTTCATGTTCTTTGGAGGAATAACAAGATTGGCTACATCCTAAATCTGACCACATTTAACCACAGATTTAAAAAAAAAAAAACACAAAAAAACAAACATGTGTTCCACGCGACCCATTTCTTCCAATATGGCTTTTGGAATTCTTGGATGAGGATAAAGGCACAAATTGAAACAGCACAAATGAAAGGCACAAATGAAAACGGTGGTGGAAGAGGAATTAAATGTTGACTGTGGATGCCCCACACTGACGTTAGGCCAGAGCAAAGCTGTGGGCTCACCTTCCTGCACCTTCTCCCTCAGGAGCCACAGAACAACCCTAGGTCTTCCAGGGGCAGTCACCCCATGACTCAGGTGGATGAAGGCTCAGCAACTCTCCTGTTTCACCAAACACACCCCACGGTGATGGAAGGCAGATGGCCAGCAGCTAAACTCACCGAGCAGAAACACTCTCCAACCGCCTAACGCCCTAGAGCAGCGGGCATTTGTGCGTTTTCCTCCCGCCATCTTGGAAGTCCAAATCCATCCAAATGGAATTATCCATTTGCTCACTTTATTAGTTTACTCCCGTTTCCTAAGGGATGGGCCCTGTGGACACAAACTGCCTGTTGACAATGTTAAGCTTCCCTAGTGTTAACACTACACTCTCATCTATGATGGATGCGGTCATTTCGTTGTTCGTACCCTAATCCTATCTTATTAAACCAAAATGAGGAGTCCACACCATCAATACAGAACTGTAATTGTCAGGGGGCGATTTCTTGCCGTGGAAGAATGGGTCAGTGGAGCCACGTGATAAACCTTAGCATAAAAGATTAAAAATAACGCAAAGCTCAATGTCAGGCAAGTGACCACTTTTTTTTTGTTGTTTTCTTCTGTTGGGGCTGAAGGAAGAAGTCAACCTCCCTATCAGAATTGCCTGGAAACATGTGTTAATTGGACAGCTAGATGAATACATGTAACATGCACTATTGCTTTGAAAGCAAATAATTAGGGAGAGCTGACAGGAGATGAGCCAACAATCCATTAGCAACTTTTAGCCAGATATTATGAGTTGACAGACTGAGTGAAGCAGAGCAGATTGGGACCAGTCCACTGTGAAGATAAATTCTATTAATGAATCTCGCATGTATGGCTTGGGATACAAAGCTACAGAATGGTTCATAAGTCACTAGGAAAAGGAAACTATTGACAAAAATCAGCAGAAAGAGGTGGATGGCCTTTATATCCCAGCAAATGTCAGTGGTAATTGAATCGGCCTAAAGATCAAGCGATTTCTTAGCTCCTGAGAGGGAGTCTAGTGGTGCTATGAATATTTTTAATGATACAGATTTAATGAGGGAAAGCAGAATATGAAAACAAAGACAACGATAGGAGACATTGAACATCTAACAGGTACATTATCAAGGATGCTGATTTAATGCATTAAGGTGATGTGAATAAACAGTTCGTATGGTCCTGGGACCACATCTGAAATCATAAAGTATGCCAAAATGCAGTTTCATAATGTTGACCGAGTAACATGCATACGTACTTGGTTTTTGCCTCGACTAAGTACCAATATTTTGCCAGCTATGGGAAGAAGGCTCTAGGAATGTGGCCACAGGAAAGCAGATTTTGTTTCCTGTGGAGAGGTGGTTTGATTCTGCAGAATCAGTTCAGAGACAGCACTGGGATTGCAGGATCACAAACAATTGTCCCATGCATCCCAAGGTGGAGAGGACTAGACAGAGGAAAAGTTCAACAGTATGAAAGCCATTAAGAGGGTCGAAATCATTTAGAGTAAGAATCAGTGACTCTGCTAACAATAGTTCATCAGGCAGATTAAATTACAAAGTTCCCTCTCATCGCTTTTTCATATTTAAAAGTCATTAAAATGCACATCATGTATATATGTGAGGACCACGGGTTTCATGGACATGGGATCACTGCTGGAGACCCTCAGGCTGATTCGACTCCACGCATCTCCATTTTGGCTCCATGTTCTTATTTTTGTAAAACGTATTTTTTCTGGTAATGGATTACATGGTACAAAGTAAGGGAAGATGTTGCATAAATTGAACCATTACAAGAAGAAGAAAGAAGAAGACAGAAGAGGAAGAAAAGGAGGAGAAGGAGGGAAGGAGGAAGAGGAAGAACAAGAAGAACCAATACCAGCGTTTGTTTCCAAATTAGTAAAATCAAGTGTAAGTCAACAACAAAATGCCCCCAGATGAGCCAAAAGCAACTTACCTTTATACCCACTGATAGATTTTAGTTAGAGACCGTATGGAGTTCCTACCTAAAAAGGTTCTTGATGTAACAGGTCTGATCAACTCATCATAACAAAATAACACTTTTACATATGGTAGAATGAACATGTCACATTTTGAAATATCAACAAAAAGATGCTATAGACGCAATGAAACCGACCAACATGGAAACTAATCTTAGGGCTTGGGGCAGAATTTCAAGCATTACAACCACAATGAAAAAGACTTTTCAGTAAACTGTTAAAACGTGTATACATACATACATACATACATACATACATACATACATATATACGTGCAGTAATCGAAGCATTGGAAGCTAAGATATAGGCAAAATTATACTTTTCACCTCTAAGACTCATTTTTCATAGTCCCCATTGGATGTAGACAATTTTGATGTAGACAATGTATTCCACACATTTAGCTGTGAGACCAGAAAAAAAGCAAATAAATGTTTCTGCTATAGACAGATCATTAAAAACTATGTGAAAAATAATTATCTGATAGAAAAACACAAGCAGGGGCATCTGGGTGGTTCAGTCGGTTGAGCATCCGACTCTTGGTATTGGCTCAGGTCATGATCTCATGGTTCATGGGATGGAGCCCCCCATTGGGCTCTGTGTGGGCAGTGCAGAGCCTGCTTGGGATTCTCTCTCTCCTTCTCTGCCCCTCCTCCACTCACGCTCTGTTGCTCTCTCAAAATAAATAAATGCACTTAAGAAAAACAAGAAAAAACCCTCCTGGGATATAGACAAAATAGTTATTTTGTTTAAATTCTGTTATTCCAACTACTTGGATATCTTGCAGGTTTATAAAAATGAACTCTTCATTGTCAGGAATTTTTATTTCTAGCATATTATAAGCAAAGGGGATTTTATGTATTTTAGGGAAAGGCCTATCAAATTAACATCTAGAAAATAAATTTGGCACATTTTTACCTATAATTAATCATTAAACATGGTCTTAAAGATACAAGATAAATTATGAGCACTGTACTTTTATATCAGATGTTTTATCTACATAGACAATCTGAAATTCTATGCCCACTGCATAACCTATTTATAAATAATGACTTAAGTAGGAATATACAACTGAATATTATATGGGTTCAATATGATGGATGGGCTCCCTTTCATTAAAGGATGAATCATTGAAGATTTAGCAGAAATGTAATCTCAAAATACCTGACCTTTGGTCTACTGAAAGATTAATCATGGAGATATTTTACAGCAAAGAAAACACAAAGAATCCATATGAGAATCCATATTGATCAAAGTGTATTAGATTTTGGAATTAGCTCAAAAAATATGCATTGCTCACTGGAATTAAAATTTAAAAACCATGCACTGTATCATCAAAGTGTGGGCTGGAGTCACTCTTGTGTATTTGGACAGCTTCCGGGAAGGCGAAGAATAGGATTAAATTTTGTTGGTAGCTATAGGTCACCCACCAGTGAAAGGGAAATTCGTAGTATCTATAAATTAATCTCTCTGTTTATGGCAATACTCTGGTAAAGCAAGAGAAGCCAAAACAACCATTCATGGGGATGATATCAAACTCAGCTATGGCACTGCTTAGACAGTAAGAAGACAACAGAAGCGCATAGCACCCTCTGACAAATTTCAGCCCACATTGATGGTGTTTGCTTCAACTTTTCACTGTTGTCTGAAATCCACGACCATCACCTTAAAACATCTGTTGCCTGATTCTCTAATTATCTACCCCACACATGCTGGCAGTTAATTATACATTCTCTTATTCTGTAATTGCGATCTTGTTGGTTTTCCCAACAAGACTTTAAGCGCCTCATGAACTGGATCAAAACCTGAGCTCCATGATACAAACTGCCCTACCCGCACAGAACAGTGTATTCCCAATAAATACTTTCTGCCTGAAAATAACCGAATGTCACAATATCCAGTGGATTGAGAAGAAGGCAGCCCAAGCTTCAAATGGGACACCTCAGTAAGATCTTGACTAGATAGGATGAGAACATAAGCCAGCCAATTTTTTACTGAGAAAATACTTTTTTCTTGCTACTTTCAATCTCAACAATATATGGTATTGCTATCATACCTTGTTTACTTTACATCACACTAAATAGAAAGTACTTTTTTTTTTTCAAAAAGGCGCATGGACTGTTTCCTGAGACGAGGAATTTCAATGAAACAACTAATATTTTATCACCCATATAACTGACTGTATAGCTAGCTTTCCCCATCTTACTACTTTGGGGCAGAATTTGAACACAATCTGTGCCGCTGACATTTTAAGGCAAACCTTGACAGCTGTTCTCGCTCAGACATGGGAGAATTGCATGGAAACAGGGCAACCTATTACCCTTTTTGGACCCTAAGATTACAGACACACAAACACTCAGAATCCTGTGTAGACTGGTAGATAGGTTTGTTTCCTTAATTTCACTATAGGTCAATGGTGGGGATACCAACTAAGGCTGCTTATCACACATCAAATCCCACTGATGTACCAATCCAACAACAAAACAGCCCTCCCTTGCTCCATCAGAACTGCTCTCCGCTTGTGGAGGAAACCCAACAACTATGTTACTGTTCAAAGTACTTTCTGCCCCTTTGTGGGAGAGAAAAAAAATATATACTGGTAGCTGTTTGATGACAGTCTGTCTTAAGACTTAACAGTGCTTGCCCACCCAGGAAGAATTTTATTGCCTCACCTCAATGACATTAGATATACCCATTTGGCATGTTTTGGCCAATGATGCATGAACAGAATTTAAGAGTGCCACTTCTAAGAAAAAAAAAACTTGAGAACTCGAATGTGGTTCTGCCCCGTTTTCCTTCCACTTTGCCATAACATCAGAGATGTGTGTGCACCCTCAGATTGTGTCCTAGAATGCAGAGAAGAGCGAAAGCCAACCCCTGGAGAGCATGCGACATTAGAGAGAAATAGACCTTTGCAGGTCTCATGCCGTTGACATTTTAGGGATATTTGTTTACACAGCATAACAGAAGCTACACACCTGATGGATACGATGTGCCTCTAAATCATTCCTATAGCACACGGAATGCTGTTGGACCTGTTTTCCGTCATGGAAGGACTATAATAACTTTTCTCCTGGGTTTATATATTCATCACCAAAATTGCTGCTGCTGTAGTAAAAGCTGCCAATAACCTTCAGGCTTCTCTGTTGGTGGGCTCCAGACTCTGACTTCTCTCCTGTGTCTTTTCTATCTTCGTAGTCTTGATGACATTAATTACCACCTACGCAGACTACTACAATATTTTCCACCTCAGCACAGACCTGTCCCTTGAGCCTCCCCGAAACTCAGACATCCACCGTCTGGGGGACTTCTCATCTTTGACGTCCTAGATGCACCTTCAAAATCAAGCTTTCAAACCTCAGCTCCTCCTCAAGATTCTCCCCACCAGAGCCTTCTCCAATTTCATCCATGAGCAACTCCTTCTCCTTTTTCCACGTTTATGTCAAGAACTTGGGCTCTTTCCTTTCCTCCACATTCTACATGTGAATTTTATTTTCAAAAATACAAAAAAATCCAAACACTTTTCCGCACCTCACCGCGCCCATCTTAGACAGGTACTCATAATTTTTCATGGAAACTCGTAAATTAGCCTTCTGACCACTCTCTTGATCTCTGCACCTGCCCCTACAGGCTGATCTCAACAAGACAGCTAAAGCTGTTCTTTAAAACACACCTCACCATGTCACTTCTCTACTGGAATGCCTCCGATTCTTCTTTTGTTCTCTGAATTAAAGTTCTTGGGGTGCCTGACTGGCTCAGTTGGTTAAGCATACAACTCTTGATCTCAGCTCAGGTTATGCTCTCATGGTTGTGAGGTCAAGCCCCACATCAGGCTCCATGCTCGATGTACAGCCTCCTTAAGCGTCTCTCTCTCTGTCTTCCTCTGCCCCTCTCCCCACCCCCCCCCCACTTGAGTGTTCTCTCTATAAAAAAATAAAAATAAAATAAAAATAAAGTAAAATAAAATAAAAAATAAAAAATAAAATAAAATAAAATAAAATAAAATAAAATAAAATAAAAGTTGTTGATGGCCTTATAACACTTGGATCCCAGTCACCCACTGCTGTCTATTGTCCTTCCCCAACACAACGGGAATGCTTCCACCCCAGGGCCTTTGCACTGGTATGTTCCTTCTGCCTTCTGGTACATCATCATGGCTTTCTCTGTCACCTCTTTCAATTCTTTACTCATCCTTTTCCTTCTCAGTGAGGTCAAAGATGACCACCTGCCTACATTTGTACTTTCCTTGGGAATCCTGATACTCCTTATCCCCTTTCATTTTTGTCATACAGTCCCTCATCTTCCAAAATAATATGTAACCTATTTAAGTCTTAAATTTATTTTTCACACGCTCCATAGAATATAAATTGCACTAGGCAGGTAATGTCATCTACTGGGCACACTGATGCATCTACAATGCTTAGAACAATGCCTGATGTGAAAGACGGAATCAATATTAAAAACTAAGATACCATAAGTGTCATTTGTGGAATTATGCAATGCTACCCTCCTGTGTAAAGCAAGAATGGGAACGCTTAAAAATCTTATTTAATACATTATTTAGAAGTTGAATTTTCAGGTGAGTTTAGAGAGAACCATTTAAGGACAACTCACGAGAATGTGCAGAATGTGCTTCACCAAATACAAAAATACTTGTGATGTCCTTCCAAGGTTATTGAAGCGTAATTACTCAGATGGCCGCTTCTAGTCCTGCAGGTGGCTTTGCCTCAATTTGCTCATTTGGCTCTTTGTTTTTTGTCACAGGTGAACCGATCATTTCTTTTTATTTCTTCCTTATTTCTGTCCTATTTTTGGATACCATCAGTGAGTCTGTATTCCTTGTGCATGGAGTTGTTGCAATTTGATGACCCCATTCTGTGCCTACTCTCCCCCCAGTGTCATCCTTATAGGGCCTCATAAATCTCAGGTTTCCTAGAAGGTTCTTAAAAAGATGGGTTTGGGTTTGCCAAGATTTTATCATCACTCCCCTTCATTCCTGGAGCTTAGCCAGGAAGCTGCACACGTAGGAAAGGCATGTGAGTGATTATAAAGCCAACCTCTGCCTCTCCCAGGAAGACAAATGTCCACATGGCCTCTGAAACTGGAGAACCTGTGCTGTTTCTCACAGTCTCCGGAAGAGACGTGATGACTTCTTCCCCCCTGGACACCATTCTATTCCAGGAAACACACTTATAATTACCTCATCTTAAAGTCAAGTAGAGAGGGTCTGCTGTGAGCTAAAGATGGAAGCCATGAAGGGGAGAGAGAGAAGCCTCTTAGGTGAGGTATGTGTGCAAGTGTGCTGATGGGAACACATGTGGAAACAGGGATCAATGGTGCCACCAAGAGAAGACAGGGCATGCCAGGGGAAGCAGGCAGGAATACACGGGGACAATCAAAACATAAAGACAGGGGCACTTGAGAAAATGGAGAAAATTAGAAAAATAAATAAGAGTTAAAATTAAAAAAAAATAACACAGCAGAGAGAGAAGTACAGTAACTGAGCCACATGTATTGATCCCTTTTACCCTACCTTATCATCCAAGTGTTTTGGGGGGATGGTTGAACGTTCTGTAGTTAAGTATTGGATATTTGAGAATGATGCTTACCCTATACCTAGAGTCTCCTCTTTAAAGCCAAATCCAGTATATAATCTCTGGAAATTTTGCTTTGGTGCACCAGGAAATAGAAGCTATTTTTTTTTTTTTTTAAACTCACTCTATCTCAACCATGTAAGATGGGTCAGGAAACATGGCCTCCATTATTTGGCGCCTAAATTGTCCTTCTATATTGCTTGACACATAGTATTTGTTTTGTTGTTAAGACTGCTTTTAAAGTCTTTAAATTTCTGATTTTAAAAAGTAAAAAAAATAAATAAATACAAATAAAACATGCCCAACATTTTTAACCCTCAATTCAATTTTATGGTCCTCTGGGAAATAAAGTAGATAGTAGATAGTTTAAACAAATGATAGTAATCTTAAGATTGATCATTAAGTATGATCCTCATTTTTTAAAAATGTTTATTTATTTGCTTGGAGAGAGTGAGGGAGCCCAAGTGGGGGAGGGGTAGAGAGAGAGGGAGAGACAGAGAGAGAGAAATCACCGGATTGGGGGAAGGTCAGGGAGAGAGGGACAGAGAGAGAATCCCGTGCAGGTTCTGAGTTGTCAGTGCAAAGCCACACACAGGGCTCAATCTCACAAACCATGACATCATGACCTGAGCCGAAATCAAGAGTTGGGACACTCAACTCACTGAGCCACCCAGGCACCCCACTCATTTTTCAAATGACACTAAATGTATTAGGTTTAACATTTAGTGTCCTGACATATCTTAGTGTCCTGGGTTGGTGAAGCATCCATGTGCTCACATAGAGCTAAATTATGTGTAGTATTTGATGTTGACCTTCTGGTTGCCCTGCTCAGAGGTGTAACGCATGTCCTGCAGTTTCTTCCTCCTCAGTGATTTCCTTTGCTTATGAACATTGTCTACTTAGTAGACATTCAGTGTCCTTTCCTTTGGTTATTTGTGATTTTTGTCTTTCTTCCAGGTTCTCAGCCCTTGTTCTGGCTGTATACTTTAATGCTGGTCTCAGAGCCTATCTGGTAGCTCTTTTCTTGCCTCCTTTGTACGCCTCATTCAGACTCTCGGTGTTTTTGCTTTTTGTTTTTTTTGTGGTTTTTGGTTTTTTTGTTTTTGTTATTTTTCACATGGCTTGGCCATTTCCACGGTTCCTTTTGTTGTTGAAATCCTGGTCAAGAAAATAAACCAGCATATGCATGCAATTTTGATTCAGTAAAATCTCGGAAGGCATGTAACTTTATAACCGTCACTTGGCACCCTGTCACTGCCATCCTGCGCTCATCCATAATAGATCGGGCTTTGTGGTGAGTAAGGGCGTCCTTTGTTCATGTAGCCTGTGTGGCGCCATCTTGTGTTCCCGACATCCTTCAGAGATTCCCTTCTCCTTCCCATTACCCTTTTCTTGACATCTTTTTCTTCTTGCTTTGGCTATTTCTTCCCTTCCATCTTACTGCTCCTCTCCTATTATTTTCATATGATGGTGTTACCCTGGCACCTTGACCCTGGAGAAGACACACACACATATACACGTGCTTATCTATGATAAAGGCTTTGTCCCTGTACACTTCTTCATTTCAATGTTGTAGTTGGGTTGGGCTCTTTGAGAATTCTACTGCCGTGTTTTGTGGTCCTTGACCCTGGAGAAGACACACACACACACACACACACACACACATGCTTGTCTATGATAAAGGTTTGGTCCTTGTACACGTCTTCATTCCAATGTTGTAGTTGGGTTGGGCTCTTTGAGTAGAATTCTACCACCGTGTTTTGTGGTCCTTGACCCTGGAGAAGACACACACACACACACACACACACACACACACACACATGCTTGTCTATGATAAAGGTTTGGTCCTTGTACACGTCTTCATTCCAATGTTGTAGTTGGGTTGGGCTCTTTGAGTAGAATTCTACCACCGTGTTTTGTGGTCCTCCACAGTCCAGCTCCACATGGGGTGATGGCATATCTCCAAGGACTTGCCTGGGTAGGCTAATGCTGCAGCATACCAGTTTCCACATACCACAGACCTCTGCTGTCTCCTTTCATGTGGGCATTCTACAGAGGGTCTGGAACAATCTGCATTTCACATTATTATTTTTACCACTTACATAAATTTCTAACCCTCATGCTGTTTTGCAAAAAATTAAAACAGATGGAGACAAATGGTATGTGTGTTCATGCTGGAGTCACTCATTTAAATGAACACTGCAACGATAATCTTCCTCTGCTGTTTTCTGGATTCTGTTTCTCTCCAAAGCTAAGGACAGAAGAAACTGTCTGGGAGCCATTTATTTCACTTAAAACTGGAAACAAAAGAAGTATCTTTTTTCAAACCCCAAATATCTGGTGGCTCATCCACGTAGCTTTATAACATTTTGTCCTCTCTGTGATCCGTGTTTTGAAATGCAGTCTTTTAGTGTTTACTGTACAGTTTTATGTTAGTACATAAAATCTTACCACCGATTAAAGCCCACGGTCATAGTTAGGACTATCTGGCAACACATGTGGCAAGTCCCACATCTGGGAACTTTAAAAAAGAAGAAAGAGACATATTTTTTACCTGACAAGAAGACCAGAGAGGTTTATCACTCAGCTACTCCAGATTGCCTCCAGGGGCCCATGTCGTCTCTCTCTCACCACACTGCCATGTTTGGCCACTGGGTTTTCATCTTGTCCTCAAGCCTGCAGCTCCTGATGACTATGCAGGTGACCCACATCCAGGCAGGGGGAGGGGAGGAGGTTGGTGCAAGATGTTTGGGTCCTTTACATTATCAGAAAGAAAGATTCCCCAGAAATGATCTCCATAAGAGTCCACAGATGCCTGTTTGGTCGCATTCATCTTTGATGCGCCCCGCCCTCCACCCACTTCAGGCAGGTTGGGAAACCGTATTGGGCCAGCTGAGCCAAAGTGTGCCCAGTTCTTAGGACTGCTGGACTCTAAATGGGAAATTCTGTTGGAATGCTCCAGTTTCACTGAACTAAGATTCAACCACCTTTCTAAATCACAGCCTTCATCTGAAAGCAACAGTGTAGATAAACACTCCATCACAAAAGAATGAAACCGCATTATAGAAACCTAACACCCCGTAATAAATGATCCCCCGTTACACGACAAGGGAGACATAAAAGAATTCAAGACATAGTTCTGGAGCTAAGGATTGAAGGGACAAGACTTATAAAAACAAAAAGTTGAATGTTAAGTTAAATAAAAATGAGAATCCAGACCTGAAAACAATATTATGAAAGTATTAATAACTGTCCCAAGTAGTTGCACAGCCAATTACTGTTACCAAGGAAGGTTAACAATCATTAATTACTAAGAGGAATTCTCTTCTTATAGATATGAAACCTCAGAAATTAATACAGAAAGCAAAACTGAACACTCAAACAATGCCCTGACAATATTTTTAAACAAATTCACCTGGAAATATGTAACAACCCAAGAGCTCATGCAGAAATAGGCTCTAGAAACCGTCTTTAATCATTTTAGGGAGGAATGGATCTGCTGCACTGATGCTATTTGGGTCTCTAACAAGACATGCCCTTCGATGAGGGGAGACACTTCACTGGGAAAATACAGAATAATTTTATTCATACTGAAATGAAAAATGGAGCAAAACTTTCTGGATGGCTGATATAAGAAATGCCTGATGGTTGTACATCTATGAGATAATTGGAAGGAATTCAAGTTCCCATGGATGGAAAATAATGATGTACGACTCTAACACAACAAAAAGACACTACAATCAACTCAAGCCATATTCATTAAGCTTTCTGCCTAGGTGCCTAATTCCACACAACTTGTTAAAATGAGACAATGTCCCCATTCCTGAGATGTTCCTGAGATTAGCAGAACAGGTACATAGCAAAAACAACACCAACAGCAACAAACAAGACGGTGTATCACCCTTAAAAGAAGCATGTGAAAGGTTTTAGAAACACAAGTTAGCAATTAAAGCTAAAAAGCTAAAGGGCTTATAGTTAAAGCTTGCTTATTTCCCTAATATTAATGCAATAAATTGTTCATGCCACCCTATAGAGATTTCCCATAGACTTGGGCACAGAAGCTCTATCTTTGATAGAAAACATCATACCCATTTGAAACTCAGTTTCGTTCCCAGTTCATATCTTTACATGGGACAGAAAGAAGGTTATCTTTGCATAAGGCAGAAAGCCACCATGATTTCAAGACAATTAAGAAGGGGATAACTGTAGCCAAGAAATGGGATCCCTGGACTTTTGGATTATTTTCATATTCTGGATCACTGGTGGTGGTGGGAGGGAAAAATATGTCCATTTAAATTAACTTAAGGTTAACAATAATACTTTTACGACAATAATAAAACATGTGTCTAGAATGAAATCTAAAAGCAGTGGATTGTCCAGGACGAGAATTGCCATGCGCGTGAGGAAGAAATGAAGTGAGAGATGCAGCCACATTAGACCTGTGGGCAGTTTCATTCTGCTTCCCACCATGGGGAGGAGAAGGCGAGAGGCACCCTCATCAGATTGATATCATCATGATCCTGGACACAGCCAGCTGGTCTGCACCTTGTTATATAGCATGACATCACTTAAATGCATTTGGTGCTTAATGTGGCTGGAGATATCTCCAAATGTCAATTGAAATCCTGCCCTTAATTCGTCATGAGCAAGACTTGAATTTTAACAGGGACGACGAGGCCCCTTGCCCAGTGTCATTAATGAAGATACTCGAAGAGTGCTTGAAAGTATAAAAGCAGCATCCAGGGAGCCTCGTGCATACTGCAAGGATGTGGCTTTTCAATGCCACGCCTCCATTATAAATTCAGTACCACGGACAGCTGATGACAACTCAAGAGACTGCGAAACCATTCACATCAAAATCATGTTCTTTTCCTTTTCCTTTTCCTTTTTTTTTTTGTCCCCCATGAGGGAAGATAAGTATTGGTCCAAGTGATGGCAGGAAAGGCATATGCTTCCTTCCACTTTAGGGGCCGTAAGAGAATGTTGGAGACAGATTTCTCTGATGTTTGAGGAAGGTTTTGCCGTCTGAACATCTGGATGTCAGAGTTACTTATCTTTAGGTTGATTTTTTTTCCTCTGTGAAGCAAACTGAACCACGTAACACTGCCAATCGTGGCCTCCAGATATGGACTGAGAGCCCTCCAAGAGCTCTATTTTTAGGATACTCCCCGTTTTTCTAGGCATTCAGTTAGCTTCACAATTTACTTCGAGTTATCTGCTAATCCCAGACCCTCCTCCTGACTTGTGTGGGTATGTGAGCCTCCCCTGAGCATCTGCCATGATGCCTTACTCTCCTTGCTGCTATCATGTTGCGTCCACTTTGAGTTCACTTTGAGTGAATATGTTTATATTCAGTCTCCCTTTCACTGCCTCCAGACCCCTTGTTAATCCTACCTCACCCCTCACTAAACTTCTGCCCTAAACTCCTAACTGGAGTCTCCAATTCCTGTAATCCACATTTGTCCGTGCTACTCAATGCTGAGAGACCCATCTTTCCAGAAACTGGGGTCAATCTTACCTACAACCCAAATGAAGCCTAAACTCTTTACTCCCACATTCACTCTGCTCTGGGTCATTCCCAAATCTAGCCACAGGCTCCCCTTCTGCTCCATCCTCAAATTTACTGTGTTTTAGACAAGAAGGATCCCTTGTTCTTCCCAAATTGTGCCTCACACTTTCTTATTCTGACACCCTACTTACAATAGTCCCTCAAGCACAATGTCAATGGCTTCTCTTCCTTTTTTATTTCCCTTAGGAATCAGTCAAAATTTACCTCCTTTATGATTCCTTTCCTAATGCTACAATCTAAACAGCATCATGCCTCCCTTGCACCCCCATTACACAAACCCAGATTCAGTCCCTCACTTTGTCCAGGAAATAACGATATTTTATTTTAGTTCCATATTTTATTTTCCTTAATAGAAGTAGGCATTGACTCATTACATATTTGCCCACTGGCACACGTTGCAATGATCTGTAGAGATTTGGAACTCAATAAAGATTTGCTGAGGAGATGAATTAGTGAATTGTATAGAATGACAACATTAGCATCAAGCTTAAGAAGATGTTATAGAATATAGAGAATTAGGATTAGAGTTGTTAATATTTATGGAGGATTCTAGCATTGTTCACAGTGGTGAAATTACATGTAAAGGACCTCTGACATTCTTGCCAAACTTGTGTCATTGTATTCAAACAAAGTAAGAGGGATGCTCATGAAAGAACATTTAGGGCACTGGCACAGTAGTTCACGCTTTGAAGAGGGAAGACAAAGCAGGATCTCTACACTCACAGAGCATATGACACAGCCAAGAAGCACAAACAATGGGACGGGGCAGTTACTAGGTACTTTACAAGACTGCATCATAAACTAGGAAAGAGAAAAATTAGAAGACAGAGTAAACAATTTTTAAAAAGTAGGGGATAAGGGGAGCCTGGGTGGCTCAGTCGGTGAAGCGTCTGACTTCAGCTCAGGTCATGATCTCGTGGTTCGTGAGTTCGAGCCCCACATCGGGCTCTGTGCTGAGAGCTTGGAGCCTGGAGCCCGCTTTGAGTTTTATCTCCCTCTGTCTCTGCCCCTCCCCCACCCCTGCTCACACTCTGTCTCTGTCTCTCTAGTAAAAATAAACAAACATTAAAAAAATTGTTTTTTAAGTAGGTGATGAGAGAACCCAAGAAAGACTGCAAGTGTTAAAGGTTGATCTGAGTTTTGAAAGTGGTTAATGAGCGAGAAATAGAAAGTTTCTCAAGCAGGAAAGAAGCATCAGAGAGAATGCTAATTGTGAAGCCAGTATTCTGTGGCAAGGACTCTGATCCATGCCGTTTAATGCCCAGTGGGGGTCTTCTTAGGTTTAACTGAACATGTAAGAGCACAAGACCTCCAAAAGTCACCAAGGTGCCAGCAACCCAGAAGGACACAACCAAGAAAGCTGAACTTGTCCACAGAGCTGCCCCCAAATGCCTCAGATGCAAAGAGGCAAGATCTCTACAAGGTCCACACCTATGGGGTTAGTTCCTTCTTGGCACAGAAATTCCAAGGCTTCACAGGAGTGACTATCTCCTATAAACACCACAGAAGCACAACATCCAAACCCCACACTTACAAAAAGCACTGCCCTCGGGAAAAAAATCTCTGTAGATCTCTAATTCCAGGATGACACGATATCCGCCCTTTGGATGGACATGATGACTCAGCATTTGAGTGTCCGAACGATGATGGGATAGATACATACTGGTTATCCTTCATAAAATACTGCAATGAGAATTAATGTTGAGCATCACAGATCCCCAAAATGTAAATACAAAGCAGTGGCACCAAAAAAAATTCCACAAAGCCTGTTTAATAAATAGCCCCGTCGACTGGCCTTACATCGATCCTATCAATATCACCGCTACAACGCTCACAGATGCAAACTCATCCACAGCCACGCAATTCATTGAGAGGGGCTTCCTGCATTACCATTTGGGAACAGAGAGCTTGTGTATGGATCTGGCCCTTTTCCCAGTTGTTCTCATGGAATGTTTGACAGTCTCATGGAGCCAAACCTATGTAGAATGGCCCAACTCTTCTCATTTTCTTAGCAGCTACGCATGGCTAACCCGCACGGGAATAAATATTCTGAGATCAGTGTGGTGCTTTTCCCTTCACCAACCCCTTGAGAAATTCTGGGTGAAATGTTAGCAACTCATACCTTTCAAGAAAGTTGCATATGGGGGCGCCTGGGTGGCGCAGTCGGTTAAGCGTCCGACTTCAGCCAGGTCACGATCTCGCGGTCCGTGAGTTCGAGCCCCGCGTCGGGCTCTGGGCTGATGGCTCAGAGCCTGGAGCCTGTTTCCGACTCTGTGTCTCCCTCTCTCTCTGCCCCTCCCCCGTTCATGCTCTGTCTCTCTCTGTCCCAAAAATAAATAAACGTTGAAAAAAAAAAGTTGCATATGAAGACGGGTCGTGATCAATTGTACTCGCTCTTTCTCCAGTGAAATAAAATACTAATTCATTGTGGTCTTTCTTATTTCCTCAAACACAGGCAAATACGGAGATATGAAGTTCACCTGGACCCTGCTCTTTGGTTCGTTATGCTGGTGCTTCTCTGAATTCAGTGTGTTTATTTCAAATAGATGTCAGGGGTGCCTGGGTGGCTCAGTGGGTTAAGCGTTCCACTCTTGATTTCAGCTCAGGTCATGATCTCACGGTTCATGAGTTCAAGCCCCGCATCAGGCTCTGTGCAGAGCCCACTTGGGATTCTGTCTCCCTCTCTCTCTGCCCCTCCCCTGCTCTCTATCTCAAAATAAATAAATAAATAAACAGTAAAATATAAAATAGAAGCTCATCTCTTTTAAAAAAAATAGATGGCCAGTAAAAAAAAAAAGACTATTTCTAGCATCATCTGGGATCAGACCCTAAAAGAACACAGTCCTAAATAATGTTTTCATATTTCCAATATGTTCTTCCATTAAAATTCTAAATTTAGTTTTTTTACCTTTTTCCTTTCACTCCCACATACGTTTTAAATATAAAAAGTGATCTACCTCCTGCCAGTCTGACATTTGCACAGGTGGGTATTTGAAAATGATTGCATTCAATTTTTGGTAACTAATGCATAGGGAAAAATTTACATCATGTGGTTCAAATATATTTTTGTATGCTCTTTCCTCATAATTTACTTTAGCATCAGTATTATCACATTCCAAATTTTACAGATTTTTATACCAAAATTATCTCATTTCTCCTTAAAATTTTGTCTGATTAACCTTTGTGTTCCCTAGCATTACATAAGAACTGCCCTTTGTGTTTTTTCCCAACTACCTTTCTCCTATTTCAGAAACATTCAGCTAATTATCCAGCCATCCACTGACTAAACCAAAATGGGAATTAATACAGAAGTTTGGCTTATGGAAAGACGAACATTCATAGGAAGATACTCGTCCTTTGCCAGGTTCAGTGCATTTTCGTTGCTTGGCAGATGATAAGAGACTCTACATTTTAGCCCATCACCAGCTCTGGAAACCACAAATGGGATTTGAAGCAATGTGCTCCTTTCTAATCCTGCTAGCCACAAAGGAAGCTGGGTTCCCTGCAGTGTGACCCTGAACTCCTACCGTTAGTTTATTAAATTTCAGCAAACTTGCAAGCCTCTGTCACATGGTGAAAAGACCAATGTCTAGCCCCAAATCTGTCTGGGATATATTTGTCCTGTTCTTTGCATTACTGGGTTTTTGTTTGTTTGTTCTTGGTCACCTTCAGTTGTTCACCTCTTAGAGACCTGTCCTGGTCACACAATGTAAAATATCCACACCACCCACATGTTTTTCACTTTCTTATTTGCCCTATGGCTCTTTTCCCAATCTGAAATTCTGTCCTTTAACATTTTTAGGTTAATTTATTTATTTTGAGAGAGAGAGACAAAGCACCATCAAGGAAGGAGTAGCGAGAAAGGGAAACAGAGAGAGAGAATCCCATGCAGTCTCCATGCTGCCAATACAGAGCCCCATGTGGGGTTCGATATTAGGAACCATGAAATCATGACCTGAGCCACAACCAAGAGTTGGATGCTTAACCGACTGAACCACCCAGGCACCCTGAAATTCTGTCCTTAATACATTTGTTTACTGGGTATCTACTCCCTCCCCAGCTAAGATGAGGAAAGGACAATTTTGAATCCTATGTACTATTACATCCTCAGGGTCAAGAAGAATGATTTATCAATATTCATTGATTGGATGGAAGGATGGATGGATGTGTGGATGGATAGGGGGATGGATGGATGGATGTGTGGATGGATGGATGGATGGATGGATAGGGGGATGGATGGATGGATGGATGGATGGATGGATAGGGGGATGGATGGATGGATGGATGGATGGATGGATGGGGGATGGATGGATAAGTGGAGGAGGCTCTACATGGGTCATTTAACGTGCTCCCATGAATCTGTGTTGTGTCTGTTTTCAGGGGCTCTTGGGTTGGACAGCTTGTCCTTCTCTAACTGCTCTGATCTCTCATTTTGTCTATCTTCTCACTACTGAATGTGTGCACCCTGGCCAAGTTGGTTGTGGTGGGTTATGAAGAGACAGAGTTGTTTCCATGACTACTAAGAACAAAAATTCTAATAATATGCTAACCTAGCTTCTCCTCAGTCACTACCAACCACCATCCTGCTTTAGTGATCCCAAAAGTCACTTATCATGACTTGACTCATTTTATATTGCTGAGCCTACCCTTCTGGGTCCCCACATTAAAGCACGCACAGTCGGACATCATGGAGCTGTCAGTCCTAATGATGGTTCTGTCTTCTGTGTTGGGCACATAGTAGGGACTTGTGTCCAACATTTGTTTCATATGAGAATATCCTAAAACACATAATTACATCGGATAATGCAGTTATAAATATTTAATATATGAATATTCTAGTATTTAAACATCTCTGGACCTTTTCCTTTTACCTTTGTTTATGTTCATCCAGGAAAATGACCACAAACCCTCTGGGGAAGGCTTAGCTGAAGTTTTGAATTCTGCATTCATTCTAGGGTATCCATTCATTCATTCATTCATTCATTCTAGGGTATTTCCTCAAGCGTACCCCTGCTCCATTAAAAAGATCTTCATCTAAGGGCACCTGGGTGGCTCGGTCGGTTGCGTGTCCGACTTTGGCTCAGATCATGATCTCATGGTTCATGATTTCGAGCCCTGCGTCAGGCTCTGTGCTGACAGCTCAGAGCCTGGAGCCTGATTCGGATTCTGGGTCTCCCTCTCTCTCTGCCCCTCCCCCACTCATGCACGCACACACTGTCTACCAAAAATAAACAAGCATTAAAAACAATTTTCAATACTAAGGAGATCATTGGCACCTTGCTATCTTGCCACCCGAGGGGAAAGGGAATTTATACTGATTGTGAACACCCAACTTCTAGGAATGCTTTCCACAACCCTCTGAGGATGCATTATCCCAGTTTTCCAGACAGTTGTATTAACTCCCTCTGGATCACAAAGGACAGATTTTAAACAAGATCTGTCTGACTCACACTCCTTCTTTGATGTGAAAACATTTTCTGTTCCTGGTCACCATCTCTACAAATTGCTGGGTGAGGACATGAAGCGTTATATTCCCTGTCTTTTTGAGGAACTTAGTGTTTAGGAAGGGAGATAATGTAAATGTATGAAAAATACAGTTTGAGCCATATGGAAATGACAATAATTGACAGTTTTAGGACCAAGCACATGGCAATCCCATATGGTTCAAACTTATATATAGGAAGAAGAAATTCCTGTCCTGACATTCTGAATCCAAAACAGGATTCTTTACCTTTCCTGGGTCATGGACTTCTCTTAGGAGATGTTCCTCTCAATGGGAAATACGTTCTCATCTATTCACAAAAATGTCACACAGGTAAGGGGGTGGTTCTTAGACCCCCTGGGAAACCATGGGTCTCGGCTGAGTAACATCTACTTCCAAAGATGCAAAATTATCTTCAGCTAGTCCTAAACGTGATACAGGAAATGTTTGTGGCCTCAGGCTCTTAGGATTAAGTGGAACCTTGAAATTTAAGTGAAAGCAGCATATCTTTCTTTTCTGATCTAAGTGTATTCTCAACGAATTGGCATGTTTACGTAAAGCCGTTCAGGCAATACCGACCAAAAGCAAGCTCTCTATTATTTGGGAGGAATATATTTAGCCTGAAAACTGTTCCTTGGAAGATAACAGTAATATTGCCTTTCTTTAGAAAACAAATTGACCTGGTTGATACAAGATGATAGTATTTAATGTAATAGTCAAGCTTGATAAGCAACCGTGCAGGTGTCTCCAATCTCATGGAGGGAAAGTGCCTTGCTGTAGAGGGTATGATAGGAAGATCTTCGAGCAAGAGTTTCAGACTTCAGCATGGAAGTTCCCCCCTCATTCTTCCCTGTTTGGCTACCAACTACTCATTTATCCACAGTTATGAGCCACATCTTCAAGACGAGATTTAGATTAGATGATCTCTGGAGATGGTTATGGGTGAACAATCCACCCTCGGGGACCCATACCTTTGCATTACTTTTAACCCAGCTTTCCATAACTACTGGACACACTGGCACATTCATCAATCTAGGGTATTTTCTCTCCTCCACTCTCTCAAGGCCCCTGTGGTGACACCCTCAACCCCCACATCCAGTAAACAGCAGTGTCGCATGAACCACTTGGATATGCAGGTAATGACAATGTGGATCCTGGATAGGCCAGGAGGGAAGACAGACTGCAGGCCACAATAAGGTGATAAGGAATCTCTCCTTCCTCGCCCCTCCTGTCTAAGAGACTGGCAGCAGGTGGGGCCTGCATATAGGTGTGTGGGTTTAGTTGTGCATAGGTGTATAATTACCCAGACAGACACACATATATGTGCACTGATGGCTGAGTCTCTACACACATCCTCCGTCTATCAAAACGAACTCATAAGAATATATGTAAGAACTGCCACCAAAGCAAAAATTCACCTGATACTATGATATGGAATAATAATGACGATTTTAAAACTTGAATAGAATAGTAATTCTCTCTATCCAACGCCTGGGTGTAGACTTTCACAAACCACATGGACTGTATTTCCAATTCTTTTCCTTTTCTTCTGGGTTACATTTGTTCTGAGTGCATTTAGTGAAATGCAATTAGATGTCTATTGAATCTAATAAGAACGTTAAGCTTATTTTTAAAAAGTCTGATAAACTAAACTAAAAACTAATTGTCAACAAGTAAGACAGCAGATACACTCTATGCTTAGACTCTCAGGACCAAAACTTTTAAACTTCTATTGTAGGCCCAATTCTACTAAACAGCATGGTTATCAGGTTCTCATAAATATTTTCTTAATGGAAAGAAAGTGCAAAGTAGGCAGAGTAGCAAACAGGACAGCTGGTCTACCCCGTGATGAGAGGTAGCTGATGGAGAGGTATGTCCAAACCCAGAGTCTCCCAGAGGGATCTCCCAGGGACCAATTGATACTTTTCTCTACAGTGGAACTTTCCAGACTCATACCTGGCTGGTCAAGTCAAAGCCTTGAGGGGAGAAGGTGTATCTGAGCATGGGCTTCTTTCCACTTAGCAGGCCTGCTGGTCAACATGGCCCCAGCAACAAGAAAGGGTTTGCCTCCCTGGGGACAGAAGCCGGGCCCGCAACAGAAGCAAACCACACACAAAGAGCACTGCCCACATCAAGGATGCAAAATATACCATGTGTGGTATCTTGGTCTATCACTAGAGTAGGAGATATTCTCCTTCCAACCTCTGCCTATATTCTAGAAGCCAGAAACCAAAGCTCAGAACAGGAAGCCCGAGATGCTTTCTAAAACACAAGGAGATGCAAGACGAACGAAAGAGTAAATGATCTTATTTTCCAAAAATGGGGTTATGTTGCCAATGCACAGTTGTGACCACAGGACATTTTCTCAGCCAAGACTGAGACAAAACACCACGAGACCCCTACACTTCTTCGACTATGCTACGATGCGTAAAGGCTTAGACCATTCTCCTCACACTCCGTTAAATTCTTGACACTTAGCACACACGGAACAAGCAAACATTTTTAATAATGCACTGGATAATTTTCCAATATACAATGAAAATAAGTGCCCCTTTGCCCCATTTTGGCCTGAATTCACCCAAGGCAATCCTGTGGTTCTAACAGTCTGTACTTGGGCAAACAGTCAACTCCCACGCGCATTTGTCAACGAAGAAATCATTTGCCAAGTAATATTTGAAAAAGGCAAATGGTCTAAGCATCAGAAACACAAAAATATGTCAAACGATTCACATATGTATGCATATGTACATATGTATGTGTATATATGTATATATGCAATACATGTATATTTATATGTGCATTTATGAATATGTGTATGTATGTATGTTTGTATATATTCTCCAGGAAAATGAAAGGTAGGGTACAGAAAGCCCTTTTGTACCCAATTTAATAACTGACTGGAACCTTCCCAGATGGAGAGTGGGGAGGAACACATCTGAGTACAGCTTGTCAGAAGGGAGGCCTGGAGGCGTGTAGGAGAGCAGGATGTGCTCAGGCAAATGTGAGCAGTTTGTTCCCAGGGGCAAGAGGACATGGTCTATGGAGGTGGGAAGTGTAGGAAGCTGACCGTGGAAAAGAAACACAGGTATGTATTTTACAGATCCTTCTGCATTGTCCCACAGGTCTTGGGTTCTCTGGGGGTGGTGAACATGTAGTCACTGGAGAGATGTGGTCACGATTTGTCTTTCATTAGGAAACAAAGTCATCAGATCTGAGAATCGGGACACGCCTATGACAGTCGCATGAAGGATGCATTGGAGGAAGGAGAGGGACAGTTGAAGCGGCCAACCAGACCAAGATAATGAAAACAACAGGTGCAGCAGTCACTACGGGCTTTGAGCAGTCACCTCATGTTCGGGGACGTTCTACACGCAGAAATGGTGGCATATAGTCAGCCATTCTGTAAACAGTGACAAACAGGAAGTATATTACTCCAGAGTTCTTACCTTGGAGACGCTGGTGTTTAGGGTACCTTTGACCAACACGAAGGTGTAAGGAAGAAACACGGTTTAGAGGAAAGTGATCTGTCAACATTTGGACATGTTGGAAGGTTGAGTTTGGAATGTCTGAATGACACTCGGAAGTTTTTCATAGGAGTTAAAATTCAAACGCTGACTGAAATTAGTGGTCTAGGCTGCCAATAAAGAGAAGAAGCACTCACACAGATGTGTAGCTGAAACTATGTGGGTGGACTGAATCACTCAAGGATTAACTATAATGAAGAGAATGAGGGAGGCGCCTGGGTGGCTCAGTCGGTTCATCGTCCAACTCTTGATATTGGCTCAAGTCATGACCTCATCGTTCGTGGGATCTGCTATGAGCACAGAGTCTGCTTGGGATTCTCTCTGTCTGCGAAGCCCCCACTCACATTCTCTTTCTCAAAACAAATAAACATTTAATAAGAAAGAGAGAAGAGAATGAGGTCAAGAACAAAATGTTGGAGAGGCCAATATTTAAGAATGTAAATTAAGTGAAGAAGGACCCCACAGGGTTGTGGAAGAGAACCATAAGATACGGATGCAATGAAAACTTAGGACGGAGTACAGGGCCAAGCTGACAAGCACCCATAAAATGTGCTAAGGGGTTGCCCCTGGCCTTGGCAATGTAGACATTACTGGCCATACTGTATTGAAATTATTTTCACATGAGGTTGAGGAGGGTTGAAAATCAGTTTTGGGGAAATGGAAGGGGAAGAAGGAAATGAAAGTTCTGATTTCGAGAAATGTGACTACACAAGAGGAATTTATGTTATAATGTAAACTGGTGCAGCTCGACAGTACAGACATTCGTCAAAAATTAAAAGGAGGGCTACCATATGATCCAGCAATCCCACTTTTAGGTATTTATCTAAAGGAAATAAAAACACTAATTTTTTTTTATTTTTTTTTTAACGTTTATTTATTTTTGAGACAGAGAGAGACAGAGCATGAACGGGGGAGGGGCAGAGAGAGAGGGAGACACAGAATCGGAAGCAGGCTCCAGGCCCCGAGCCTTCAGCCCAGAGCCCGACGCGGGGCTCGAACTTGCGGACTGCGAGACCGTGACCTGAGCCGAAGTTGGACGCTTAACCGACTGAGCCACCCAGGCGCCCCTGAAAACACTAATTGAGTATATGCACCCCTATGTTCCCTGCAGCATAATTTAGAACAGCCAAAATGGATAAAGGCTATGTGGTACATGTGTGTGTGTGTGTGTGTGTGTGTGTGTGTGTGTGTGTATATATATATGGATATATCCATATATATATGAAATATTACACCACCATGAAAAAAGGAAATCTATTTGTGACAATACAGATTCAACTTGAGGCCATTAGGCTAAGTGCAATAAGTCAAATGGAGAAAGACAAATACTGTATACCTCATCGTAGGTGGAATCTTTAAAAACAACAAGAACAAGGTCGTAACTATAGAGAACAGATTGGTTGTCACTAGAGATGGGGAATGGGGAAAATGGGTGAAGGGGGTCCAAAGGTACAAAGTTCAGTGATAAAATGAAGTCATGGGTGGGTGCCTGGGTGGCTCAGTTGGTTAAACATCTGACTCTTGATTTAGGATCAGGTCAAGATCTCATGGTTCGGTTCATGAGACTGAACAGCACATTGGGCTCCTTAGTGACAGTGCAGAACCTGCTTGGAATTCTCTCTCTCTCTCTCTCTCTCTCTCTCTCTCTCTCTCTGCCTCTCCCAACTCAAGCTTTCTCTCAAAATAAATAAATAAACATTTTTTTAAATTAAGTCATGGTGGGGTGCCTGGGTGACTCAGTAGGTTGAGAGACCGACTTTGGCTCAGGTCACGATCTCACAACTCTGAGTTTGAGCCCTGCGTCAGGCTCTGTGCTGACAGCTCAGAGCCTGGAGCCTGCTTTGGATTCTGTGTCTCCCTCTCTCTCTGCCCCTAAACCACTTGCATCTTGTTTCTGTCCCTCTCAAAAATACATAAACATTTTAAAAAATTAAAATTAAGTCATGGGGACATAATGTATAGCATGTAGACTACAGTTAATAATGCTATGCTGCATATTTGAAAGTTGCTACCAGAGTAGATCATAAGAAAAAAGTTAGTAACTGTGTAGATGTAAACTAGACATTTTGGCCATTTCGCAATATATAGAAATATCAAGTCATTACACCTGAAATAAATATATATCAATATACCTCAACTTAAATACCATCCTCATAAAATTTATGTTAACATGCAATTGGTTCACTATTGTTATTTTAAATGAATTAATAAATATTTTAAAAGTTGAAAAAAAGCATCTGGTGGAAACACATAAGAAATGAATAAAATTATCCATTTGCTGCCATAAATAAACAATGAACAGGTAGACAGAGTTAGGGCTGTTAAGGGTGGAAAGACGGAGTGGTGAATGGATAAGGAAAAAGTACTTGGTGGTAAGGGTTGACTTCTAGATCATAGGTAGAAGGTTGGGTGCTGCTGAGATTCTGGGAGACAGAATAGATGTGGGTGCACAATGATCTGCAAATGCGTTGTGCTATGTGGTTCTGGAGAGTTCATTCCTGATGGATTGTTCTTTCTTTGAGGAGGGAGAAGACCATTTTCTGATTAAAAAAAAATGAAGGTGGGAAGATAGAAAACCATGGAGTGGATGTCGAGGGAAATGGATAGGACAGGTGGTGAGGAGAGAGCTTAAGTGGAGTGCCAGCCATCCCTACGATCTCCACTGTTTCCAGAAATCACATATTGATGGTGAAGCCAATCCATGACATAATTCCACTGGCCCAAGGGACCAACACTGTGGGACCAAAGAAATGGATATCTGGGTAGACACAGAACTTGGAGTCAGCAGGATGAGCTCAACCCAAGAAGAGGAGGGAATCAAGGGTGTGAGCAAGGGTTCGAGTCAGATTCGACAACCTACGTCACACACATGGTGTCTGAAAGGAGAGGCAATCCTCACAGCCTGGATGGAAAGCAAAGAGAGGAGAAGGGGAGACATGACTGGTAAACCAGGAGCCCGGCTCCCCTGTTCTAAAAGGATTCAGAATCAGGAGGAGGGGGAAGCTTGAGGAATGATACGATCCTAATGAGGACCTAGGGACGGCTATGGAACACAGCTGAAGTCTTCCAAATAGAGAAGACCAAGAACTTCATATGCTTCCACTCTTTCTGAGCCTTTTCAGTCAATGCTGGCTGCATAGACCTAACCCTAGCACGTCAACAGCCATCTTAAAACAGGTACATTCTCGAGGCACCTGGGTGGCTCAATCAGTTGAGTGTCCGACTTCAGCTCAGGTCATGATCTCAAGGTTTGTAAGTTCGAGCCCCGCACCAGGCTCTCTGCTGTCAGCACAGACCCCGCTTCGGATCCTCTGGTCCCCTCTTCCTTTGCCCTTCCCTGCTCACATTCTCTCTCAAAAACAAACAAACACAAAAAAAATTCTTTAAGTAAACTGAAAAAAAAAACAGGCATATTCTCATCCTTGAGTTGTAGGACATAAGGGCTCTGGCCTCAAGTATTTATGTAGTACGTTGATGTGGGGCACTTTTCTCTGGGATTACGCTAACCAGAACTCACGCTGTTTTCCAAGTCTGCACAGACACTCTGCTTACACAGCCTCAAGTAACGTCCTCCCACATGCTTTCTGTACCCTCTCTGAGGATCTCCCTAGCTCGGTAGGCCATGGCAGCACACTGTGCCCAGCACAGAGCAAACACTGAAAGACGCTCTTGTGAATCAAGCCAGCATCTTCAGAACACCATCTATGGCTGATTCTGGTGCCACTCTCTCAGGGGTGACTGATAACTCAGCACCGTTTTTCTTTGTGGGGTTAAAGAAAGGCAAAGGGCCAGTGACAGGGGCAGCCCAGGAATGGCCAGGAATCTGGAATGGGGTAAGGGGGGCCCGCAGGGTTTCCTCTGCCTCTTCTAACTTCCAACGCTTTTACATCGGTGTCCATTTCCTGGATGTTGTATGGGTTTAATACGCACCGTTTCATGGTGATACTGTAAAAATGGAGCAAGAAAAATCATGCAAACACTAAAAAAATGAACTATTATTATCATTATTACTACTATTTGTTGGGGGGTGGATGATGATTCCATTAAGCTCAGATGGAATCTTTCACACCTGCTGGATGCGGACAGAACTATGAGGAGCAAGGAAATGCATGTCCATATGCACAGGAAATGTATAGCTTTCGAAGAGATAAGCAGACAAGAGTTAAAAGGTGGTGTGGGTGAGGCCTGGGAAATAGGGTTTCAGGAGAAAAGAATATGTTTTCATGTGTAATGACTACTTCCAGGATATGAAATAAAAATTTTGAAAGCTGAGATGCTGTAAATCATAGAGTATATTGCTCATTTCTCTGACGGGTTTCTTCCAAACCAAAAAAATAATAGAAAAAGAAAAAGAAAGCAACAACAAATAGGAAATAGAACAATAAAGCAGAATGATCAGCAAGCCATATATTCCCCTGAGTGGATTTCCCTGTAACAGTGAACCACAGGAGAGGTTCCAGAAACCTCTGAGATTCCCAGTCCAAATCTCAAAATTGGGCTGATGGGGACAATCATTTTGAGAACTCATCGATTCTATCTCAATTAAGGGATTATTTGTGTTTGTTTCCATGTAAGGAAGCTTTAACTAAACTGATTTGAGAAAATATTATGCCATCAGTGGAGTCCAAATCCTAACCTGTGTTTTTCTTCTGCAACATATTAAGCCATCCGCTCTCCCCCACAGATTCTCACACACGTGGAGATCTGCATAGGCTGCAGAATTGTTTTTTCTTATTTTTATAATGATCATGCTCATTGTGATGAATTGAAAGAATATGTAAGCATAGAAATAATTACGGTTTTCACTTTCTCTGCGAATCCCTGTGTGTCCCCAAGGCACGGGAACTTATATGTCAACAGTGCTTATTTATTTCCAGACTTTTTCTATGCCATTATACACATATATGTACACATACATGCACACACACATTTTAAACACATATGTGTGCCCACATTCACATATATGTACACATACAAATATGTGTGTACATTCTTGTGTGTGTGTGTGTGTGTATATATATATATATATATATATATATATATATATGTAGGTAAATACCTATACTTGCCTATATAGATTTACATTCTAATGTAAATATACATCTTCACATTTCTACTTTGCTTGTTTTCTTTTAAATGAAAAGTAGTTTTAGATTGTAAGTATATACAAGAATTCATTTGCTCATCCCCCTGATAAGAAAAATTTCAGTAGCAATGGACATCTCTGTCCATGTAAGCCATAGACTGAATGTCTATGTCCCCTCAAAATTTGTATGCTGAAACCTAACCCCCAATGGGATGGTATCTGGAGGTGGGGTCTTTGGAAGGTAACTGGGTCATGCGGGTGGAGCCCCCATGAGTGGCATTAGTGCCCCATTCTATAATGTCGTCCCTTATATAAAGTGAGGACACAGGAAGATGGCCATCTAGGAACCAAGAGGCAGGTCCTCACCAGACACCAAATAGGCCCATGCTTCCATCTTGGACTTCCAGCCCCTAGAACTGTAAGAAATAAATGTCTGTTGTTCACACCGCCTGCTGTGCGGCTGCCCTGACAGACTAGACGACGCATCTTTGTGCTTATGCATGTAGGACAGATTCCTGAGAAAGAAGTGATGGAGGGGAAAGGGGGTCTCTTTTTAAATCTTAATATAGCATATCACATCTCCATCAATTCACCCAGCCACCAGTAAGGTGTGAAAATGCTTACCAACCATGCCCACAGATAACTGCATTTAGTTTTGTCATTAAACGAGGCAAAAGTATAATAAAATAAAGTAAAATAGACTTGACTCTGCTTTAATATGAATGTGTTAGGGTACGTCTCTTGATGAGGTTTAGACATTTTATTTCTTCGACTATGAGCTTCCAAATGGCTTTGACAGAGTCATTTTCAGTGTATTCCTCTCTTTTCCGGTGGCATTTAATTTGTCACTTTTATTCTCAATTTGCTATTCTCATCTACACACAGTTTCCATATCCTCCCCGTAGCATTTCCCTGCTACAATTCACAGTGGGGCAGGCATTTTGCACTAGCCAAAATTTGCAAATCCACGAGAGGGGAAAGGTGAAACACAGCACCCTTTGGAAATTGGCCAAAAATGCGAACGAAAGCGGTTTCATTTTCTATGTGACATTTGTCATGCTGCACGCACAGAGCATTTTAAATTGCACATATGACCTTTTTAACAATAGCAGGAAATGCCAAGAGAAAATGCAAAGCTCTTCATTTCCCCTCGTAAGCCCCTGTAGAAGCCATTTTTCACGGTCCATGGCTAGAGCCTATGATAAGATTGTCAAGGTGCCTGAAACAAGCCATCAATTTCCAAGCAGTTTTCCATGCATCCAGGGGAACATCACACACTCATGCGGCACCATGCAGGGGGCTTGTTTTCGTCTGCTCTGCCTCAAGGACGCTGTTGAACAACACCACACGAGTCAAGGCAAGGTAGAAAGGAAATCAGCGTTTAAGATGGCATTATCTACCAGAACCCAAGCAAGTCCCACATCACCGTTTTCAGAACAGAGTTACTTATACCCTATTAGGTTACTAAAGAGGAGACTATGAAAGCCTTCTATCAGGGACCCTGAGGAATGAGAACTAGAAAGAAAAGAAATAATAAATCTCCACGTTCTCCATCAAAGCACCATCGTCTTGTATTTTGTGTTTAGATTTTGAACCAAAGGAACGATGGCTGTCTGTTGAGTTTCAAACATGTTTAATGATGAGGTGAAAAGAATATATCATGTCAGGGGCATGTAGGTGGCTCAGTCGGTTGAGCGTCCAACTTCGGCTCGGGTCATGATCTCGCAGTTCGTGGGTTCGAGACCCCGTTGGGCTCTGTGCTGAGAGCTCGGAGCGGGGAGCCTGCTTGGGATTCTGGGTCTCCCTGTCTCTCTCTCTGCCCCTCCCCAGCTCATGCTCTGTCTCTCTCTCTCTCAAAAATAAACATTAAAAAAATGTTTTTAATTAAAAAAATATATCATGCCAAATTTCACATAATTATTTTAAGTTAATGAACACATCTCCACAGATTTAAGAGAGTAGACATACAATGAAGAGTATGATTATGTACAGTCATTTGAATTTGAGTACACTGAAAGTAAAATAATTTTAAATTGTTGAGATTTAATAATTAATTAAAATGAAATATTAAGAAGTGCCTCTCCGTTATTTGAACTACTTTCTTTTTAGGACAATAGATTTCTGCTTATATGTATTTGATATAAACAATTTCACTATTTTTTTTCAAAATGTCAAAAGAAGAAAATAGCACGTATATGAGACCTAAAATGTGAGTTTTCAAGTTAAATGAAGGAAAACACCTATCTTGCAAAGTTCTTCAGTTTTCTTTGGATAACCCGTTTTGACAATCACTTTTTCAAAAAAGGCTATTTAATATTTCTTTTTTCTCTTATGTAGTTAGTCTTTCAGTTCATAAAGCCACAGCATCAGGGGAGGCATTGAGATTTTGATTTGTTGTAAACAGACCATAAAAGGCGACCATTTTCATAATCACAAGACTTATTGCAACAATAAAAGTCCCAGGGATGGTGGCGGAGGGGTAAAACAAACAAAAAAAGAGAATCCGAGGGATTGGAAAGAGGAGTAAAAACATAAACAAATAAAAAATAAAAAAGAATCCCGGGGAGGGGAATTCTCAAAGGCAATCATCATTTAGGGTAAAACAATAAGTCGCTCTCTTCACCATTGGCAGCGCAGTGCCCTATGATCTCTTTTGGTGCTTTACAAAAACAAATCAAGTTAAAGGATTAAATTAACTTTTCCCATGAGAAATATGCTGAGGAGATAGGATCTTACAAAACGAAAGCACGTTGCAACTAGTTGCACAGCGCCTTCAAATAAACAGAAGCACATGTTGTGATACCAAGGACAATCGTGGGGAAGTCCATGAAACAGTACTTTTAACTCTAAAATGGTTCAACAGTCTTCGTTTCCTCATTTTCTAGAGGAAGGGGACCACGCCCTCACACAGCAGGAAAGGGTGTGCACGATCTTGTCCAAATTTACTTTCCCCACGCCTGAGTCTCCTGGTCTCTCCCATCCCCAAACACTGCGCGTTACCCTATGGGGTGCTACCCCATTCTTGACTGTGTCCAACATGGTACCTGCCCACTTGCCCTCTGTTCTTCCCATTGAACTCTTTTCTCACTTGAGCATCAAAACATGATTCAGCCACCGCATCTGAATAGATAGCATATGGCACCTCCTGTCTGTCCCCGCAACTCCCGTTACGCACATTCATCACACAACTTATCACACACTATCTACATGACATCATAGGTTCTCAGCAGCACGACTATCTTTGTTTGTCTCATGAGGGAACACTCTGCCCTGCCCAGGGTCTGGTTCCTAGAAAGGGCTGCAGAAATGTCTGCTGTGATGGTTTTGTGTAACCACAAGGATTAGTCATGGCAGGAGAAATGAAAATTAAATTACTAAAGCATCTTTCGGTTGTGATCAAAATGGTTTGCTGCTTTGGGTAGAAAGCAAATCATCTACTTCCCCCAAGATAAAATTGAGGAATTGCTCCTTCCTGAAATGTTCACTGCATGACAAAGCTTACGTCATGTGGCACTGGGGTCCTTCCTGTCAGGGACGGTGACGTAACCCATGTCAGCACCATGCATACATCACAGGGCGTTAGTGACATAAAGACATGGCTGTTTGGCGTTATTTTGACAGTCCGGTTGACCACTCCCATCTGATAGAAAACTTTGGTGCATCTTCAACATCCAATTTCCAATTTTAGAATTTCCAAGTTTGCCTTCGGTTGTCTTTGTTGTATCCTTCAAAATACGGTAGCCTACAAGTACCAGACCACTGCAAACAAGCTACTTTCTGTACCAAGTTTTGCAATTTTCTATTAACTCAAGTTACCTCCCTAAAATGTTATTATTTTAAATCATCATTTATCATTCATATTATAATTTATTATGTAATATTTATATATTTATACCAGTTATTATGGATGCATTGCTTCTTGAGGATGTTATCACATTTAAATCATTAGTATTTGAGCAATATTTTGCAACCCAGAGATGCTTGATGTGACAGGAATAGTACTCACCATCTTATAATCGTGGGAGGCTGCCATGGTCCCTAAATCATTAACACTGGTCTGGTTTTCTTTTCAAATACATAGCACTCATATTAACATTTACTATGTATGACTTTTATATTATATATTTATGCTGCTATTTATCATTCATCCATCAATTATTATGGAGGTTACGGTATTTAAATAATTATTCCTTGAATAACATCTTGTACCAAGGATTAATCTCAGAGGACCCTTGCCGTGAAGGCAATGGCTTCCAATAATCATACATCATGAGGTTGCGTTGTAAGAAGAGACAATGCTCTTTATAATCTCAGTTCAGACAGAAATACAGAAATGGATCAGCTCTGGATCCAATGGATCCATTGGCCTGCCCTTGTGGCCCTTGTAAGCGTCCAGTGTTTCCCATGCAGGTAGGTAAGCGAGGCAAAAACTAAGGGGACAGCCAATGCCCTCTCCAAAGTCTACGTGTATTATTAATACCTCTCTGGTTTTCTTCCCAAGTATCTCTCCAATGGCTCCACCTACTTTCCCACCTTCGGCATCCTAGTCTGGGCCGGCAGCCTGTCTCCAATGGACTACAGAGTGACCTGCTGATGAGATGTCCCCCTCATTCTCCCCATTGATTCCCAACCAGAGGACTTAACCACAGTACTGACTGTGACCCACCCCTGCTTAACGGCCTCCAGCAGAGACCGGAATGACCTGGCCACTCTCTAATTGTCCATCCGTAACTCATGTCCCTTTTTTTTGGTTCCTGTACTCACAAATGTTCCAGCCCTAGAGCCATGGACAAGATGTTATCACATGTCAATCTTCCCCTCTCCACTGTAGAACCCACCCAACCCCCTAACTCCAAACTCCATTCTGTCCTTCCCTGAAACATGAGGTCAGCTGGCTTGGTCACGATCACAACATTCCCTTTCCTCCATGGCACTGATTACATTTTGTAGCTTATATTCACTGGGATGTTTATGTGATTACTGGTTGTCCCTGTATTTCTACTACACATCCCCAGAAGGCAAAGAGTGAGCATCTGTGCCTTGAAACATTTTTCCCCCAGAGCAGGTGCTGTTCGAGAAATATAGGTGGTGAAAGATGAATAAATGGTAATGCCTATTGAATAAACAAAATGGAATGTGTACCTGACACCCCACATTTTGAGACTGTACCTCCTGTCATCCTGTACTACCTGTTAGAGGAGTTTCACGCATGGCTCTCCTGCCTGGGTAAAAAGAAGAACTTAATATTGGTGCAAGCCTTAATTATTATCATAAAATAATTCCATACAGCACCTAGAATTCTTCCTCAGTACTCAGTGGGTGTTCAAGAAATAATTGCAAAATTGAAAGCTGTAGGAACTGAAGGGTATTCTTATGTAAACTACAGTTGCTCCCCATGGGAACAGATAGATTTTAAATATCTACAAGTAGCATGTAATTAATTTCACCCTTCTCTTGCCCATAGACCCACCGCAGGAGTATAAAGGAGAAGGCAGGTGAACTCCCTGCAGAGAAAGACTACCCTCTCCCCGTCCAAAAAAAGGGCTGGTGTGGGAGGGAAATGTAGGTGGACAAGAGTGGGAATCTCCCTTCATTCCATTTAGCAAAGGTTTAAACGGTGGTGATGCCATGTCAAATAGCACCTTGTAGAAAGGGTCCAGCCTGGTAAACGTGGAATTGTCTGCTGTGTGTGTGTCTGGAGACCAAGTAGGAGAGTGGGCAAATGACTTGCCTTCAGACTTGAGCCACAATAAACCACCTCACTTGGCCACTAGTGATTGTGCACAATGGGGGAGGTCTGTAACCACCGAGTCCCTCCATTTTCTCTTCCATAAAAGGAGGATGATTAACAACCTGTCATAAGTAGTGTCAGGAACCTTGCACCTGCAAGTTGATGGACCAAGGGGAGGCCAAATCTGAGAAAAATCCCCACAGGACACAATAATAGAAACACTAATATTCTGCACTAAGATCACCTCACCTGGAAAGATGAATCTGGGACGTGTTTTAAAAATGTAATTTTAGTTTGTTCCTTTTGTACATATTTCCTAATAATCTCAGTGTTGAGCTAAACGTTTAGTGTTTGGTCTTTCCATATTCTTCCATCATGAGCATATTTATCCAACCATCCATCCATCCTTTCCTCTCCGTCTATCTAATCCATCCATCCATCCATCCATCCATCCATCCATCCATCCATCATATCTACCTACCTACCTACCTGTCCATCCATCCACCCATCTTATCTATCTATCTATCCATCCACCTACCTACCCATCCATCCACCCATCTTAACTTATGTATCTAATCCATCCATCCATCCATCCATCCATCCATCCATCCATCCATCATATCTACCTACCTACCTACCTGTCCATCCATCCACCCATCTTATCTATCTATCCATCCACCTACCTACCCATCCATCCACCCATCTTAACTTATGTATCTAATCCATCCATCCATCCATCCATCCATCCATCCATCCATCTATCTATCCATCATATCTACCTACCTACCTACCTACCTATCTGTCCATCCATCCACCCATCCTAACCTATCAATCTATCTCATCCACCCATCCATCCATATCTACCTACCTATCTACCTACCTACTTACCCGTCCATCCATCCACCCATCTTATCTATCCATCCATCCATAAATCCATCCATCATACCTACGTACCTGCCTACCTGTCCATCCATCCACCCATCTTATCTGTCTATCCATCCACCTACCTATCCATCCATCCACCCATCTTAACTTATCTATCTATCTATCTATCTATCTAATCTGTCCATACGTTCATCTGTCTGTCCACCATCCATCATATCTGTCTGTCTACCTACCTACCTATCTATCCATCCATTCAATCCACTGTTAATATATTTAGATTAACATAATTAAAATTATTTTCATCTTAAGAATTTTGAGAAGCTACTAGGGAAAATGGAGTATGTTACTACTGTCACATTCCTGAGATGAAAATCAGCAAATAATTACTATGTCATATCTTTACCTTTACATTTAGTTTTATCCTCTTCTGATTCTATGTTATCAGAACCTCATTTTAAGATGTGTAAAAGTAGCTAATATGATTAGATTAAGTTGCATGCTCATACCCACAAAAATATGTCAATGTTGCTGTATTTTAATAACAATATAATTTCATTTTTATTTAAAAAAATTTTTTTAGCGTTCATTTATTTTTGAGACAGAGAGAGACAGAGCATGAACAGGGGAGGGACAGAGAGAGAGGGAGACACAGAGTCAGAAGCAGGCTCCAGTCTCTGAGCCATCAGCCCAGAGCCGGATGTGGGGCTCGAACTCATGGACCGTGAGATCGTGACCTGAGCTGAAGTCGGACGCCCAACCGACTGAGCCACCCAGGCACCCCTATAATTTCATTTTTTAAATCAATAGTGTAAGTTTTAAGAATCAATTAAACAGCAGCCCTACAAATTGTATAAAAAAACCAGGATGTTATCATCTTATTACTCTGAACTGTGTGAAAGATGTAAGACAGGACTTTTTATTGATAAAAGGTATATTTGAGAGCAGTGGTGCTCAAGCAGGGATGGTTTTGGCCCCAGACGCTACTCAACAGTGTCTGGAGACATTACTGGCTTTCATAACTTGGGGGGGGAGGCGGTGGTGAACACCACAGGCATCCGGTGGGTGGAAGCCAAAGACGGCACTCAACATCTAACAAGGCAAAGGCAGCCCCATCTAATAAAGGATGGTGCAGCCTCCAACGTCAGCAGTGCCAGGTTGAAAAATCCAGTGTTACAGGGGAGAGACACAGGAAGGAGGGAAGGAAAGAGGGGAGAAGGAAAGAAGGAAGGAGGGAAGGAAAGAAAGGAGAGAAGGAAAGAAGAAAGGAAGGAAAGAAAGAAGGAGGGAAGGAGGGACAGAAAGAAGGAAAAAAAGAAGGAAGGAAGGAAGAAAGGAAGGAGGAAGGAGGGAGGGAGGGAGGGAGGGAAGGAGGAAAGAAGGAAATACAGAAGGAGGGAAAGAAGGAATGAAGAAAGGAGGGAAGGTAGGAAAGTCAGAAGGAAAGTGTGAGGGAAGGAAAAGAAGGGACAAAGGAAAGAAGGAGGGAAGGAGTGAAGGGAAGAAGGAAGGAAGAAAGGAATAAGGAAAACAGGAGGAAGGGAAGGCCTAAGTAGGGAATTAGGGAAGGAGGGAAGGAAGAAAACAAATTGCTATTACTGGTGGTCTGATAAGTATAAAAAACCTGGCTGGTCATTTATTCCTAACAGTACTTCTGAAAGCTAGAGATTTTAATCTCCATTTTACTGTCAGGATATTCTGCCTTGAGAGGACAATGGGTTGCCCCAAACTGTGCTGGTCCCAAGACCCTGCTACTGGGAGGCCTCCTGGGTACCTAACATCACGGATGGGGGAACAGCCACATGTTTTCCCCCCACTGCTACTAGATACCTGCTAAGGTTTGTCGTGTTACATCTTGTGTTCCAGAAATGAAAGCGTCACAGAGGAGTACGCAAGACCTACTTTCTAAAAGTGCATTTCCTATGGCTCAGTGGGTTAAGCGTCCAACTTCAGCTCAGGTCATGATCTCACAGTTCGTGGGTTTGAGCCCCGCGTCGGGCTCTGTGCTGGCAGCTCAGAGCCTCGAGCCTGCTTCGGATTCTGTGTCTCCCTTTCTCTCTGCCTCTCCCCTCACCCCCGCATGGCTTGTGCTCTGTCTCTCTCTCTCAAAAATAAATAAACATTAATTTTTTTAAATGAAAGTGCACTCACTTACAGAATATTACAGGAGAGTCTATCAGTGGGTGAATGTCTGCTCCTGCAACTTAGACGTTATTCAAAGTTGATACTGGCTGGGTTTCATTCCATACAAGCGACAGTACTGTTTTAATCCTATTTTTCTTCTCATCCTCTGGTTTTAGGTCAACATTCATCACTACAACATGCACCTGTATTCCAGCCAAACAATGGACACTATAAAATCCCCTCTCATTAAACCTATTTTCTCATGGATGTGGATTATAGAGTAAGAGATAGCTCATGCTCTCTGAAGAAAAAAGCTGGCTCCCCTCTCCTTCCCTCCCTTCTTTTATTCTTCCTTTCCACTTCCTTCTTTCCATCTTCTTTTTTCCTCCTTTCTTCTTTCCATCCATCCCCTCTCTCTCACTCTTTCTTTCTTGATAGGGTGAGGTTCTATCAAAGGAAAAGCTTCCACTTAGGTCATCAGTGGTTTTATGTGTATGCATACAACAACCCTGAGAGGCATTCCTTCCAAGGAACCATGACATCCTGATAAGACACACTGTTAGTGAACTTCCCTCACGTAATGGGATATCCAAGAGTGATCTCCCCCCCACAAGCCGCCGCAGCAGTCTACCTGAGCTAAAGTGTACCTGAGTGTCTTCGGTAATGAGAAAACTGGACAAAGGATTGGCCATGAGAGATCCATAGCCATAGTCCCACATGTAAGAGAGGGGATGCTTCTACTGAGGTGAGAAGTTGGGCCCCTAAGTGGGCTCAAATCTCACAAAGGAAGCTCATGTCAGATTGAACAGCAAACCTTTCTGGGGAAAGAATCACCAACATAGTCCTGAAAGGTCCCACAGATTTAGATCAAACAAACATGAGCTTATAGTCCGACATCACCGAGCAGAAAAGCGCTGAGATGCGCGCACACACACACACACACACACACGGGCCTGAGGGCTGAATACAAAATATAAACAGGTATTTAAGAAATGTTTAAAGATATGAAGGATGGAATACGACAACATAAGCAAGACCCAGAAATTCTTGTTATCAGGGAATAACAAAGATCTTAAAAATGACCACACAGAAATTAAAGTGAAAACTATGTGTTGAAATAAATACAAATCCATGGACTAGTCAAAGAGCAGATTAGACATGGTAGAAAAAACAACTAAAGGAAGATATGTCTAGAAAATTTTACACACAAACCAAGTCCTCTTTGAGGTGCCTGGCTGACTCAGTCGGTAGAGCACGCGACTCTCAACGTCAAGGTCGTTGAGTTTGAGCCCCACGTTGGGCACAGAGCTTACTTAAAAGTAATAATAAATAGAAAATTTTAAAGCACAGCAAAGATATGGAAATTAACAGTTGGAAATGAATGTAGGTGACATCTGTGTGAAAATAAAAATGTCTATCATATCTAATCAAAGATCCAGAAGGGCAATGTATGAAGAATGAGAAGACACATATTTGAACATCCACGCCTAAGCAAATATATAGAAAACACTAGTAAAATACATACATGTGTGCATGTAGATGTGTATGCATTTAACAACTTGAATGCCTTGAACTATATTCCCAATGTAGATGCTTCATGTTATTTATTCATACAGACAAATCCTATCAATAAAATAATCCAACACTAAATGGGATTCCCTTAATATATTTTATATTCTTAAATAACAGAAATGCCCTAATGAGAAATTAAAACCAGTCTTTTTTTACCATAATCCATTTTTCACCTAGTCATAAATATCAAATGCATTTCCATTATCCTGATTGGAAAGATACCAAAGTTTATAATTCTAGTTTTAGTCGGTGTCCCAGTGAACACGCACTATGCAAAAGTAACTTAGAGACCGTTCTCATGCATTGCCACAATAACCCTGGAAGAGGTTATGTTTTTTTTTTTCATTTTACCGCAACATGGATGCCAAGAGGTGACATGCATGGATCAAACATGCAAGTTTTGTAAAATAATACATATATTTCTTTTATTTTAGAGAGAGAGAGTGTGTGTGAGAGAGTGCAGGGAGAGGAGCAGAGAAGAAAAAAAAGACTCCTAACCAGGCTCCATTCTCAGTGTAGAGCCCTACATGGGGCTCAATCCCAGGACCCTGGGATGACGACCTGAACTGAAATCAAGAATCAGATGCTCTGACTGAGCCACTGAGGTACCCCAAGAATATTTTCTTTTTTTATCCATGTTGTCTCCCTAAGTATTAGGAATGATGTAGGGCATCTAAGTGAAGCGGGTGAAAGGTAGTGCCCAATTTCAGACCTCTTTAGCTCAGACCTGCAGGGAGCCACTGTGGCTTCCATCAGACCTAAAATCAGTGACCGGATGCCCCAATGTGCTTGGGATTGAGGTGTTCCCTGAGTCATAGGGCTGCCAAATCTGGGGCAGTCTCTCTCAAACCAAGTTGTGTAGGTCAGCCTACTGTAGATTTCCATCATGGAGTGCAGGGGATGCTAGACAGGACAGGCACTGCCTCTCAAATACACGTGATGATGGATGAGGCAAAGGTCGTGGAGGAAACTGATGAAAAAGACCCCAGAAGATCTACTTCAAGTCATTAATTAGCATGAACTATTTATCTGGCTGGCCATGGGAACTTAAATGATAAGGGACCCAACCATGATATATGGAAGTATCGTCAGCCACGGGTGTCTGTACTGAAGGGGGAGAGAAGGTAGGAATTAGCAGCGTGAGGTTACCGAGTCAGGGTGCACACATCCAGGGCGAGCCATGCGTAAAAGTTTAGAGTATTGACAAACATTGCATTCAATAAAAACAAAGGAACAGGAATTTGCATCAAATTTGCACTAGACAATCGTTTTCTAGAATATCTTTATTCTATGAGAACATTCAAAATCCCACCGTGAAGAGAATTCCATGTTTATGAGGGTTAGCTGTTCAATTCCAAAATTACGTGTGTATGTGTGTGTGTGATTACGGTAACAGTAATAGATGTGTAAGTGTGTGCCGTGGCTTCCAGATTTGGGGATACCATACTGAGGCTGCACACTCTTCAGTGATCGCATTGTACTCTGGAGAACACGTGTTGTTCTATACTCTTGTGGATGCCAGTGTTCAGACAACACTGGGTCTTGAGAAGACAGTGGGTTCGAAACAGCAATGTCTCAGTGCTCTAGAGGCCTCTGTGCCTGGGAAACTCATAAATTGCACTTTATCTTTCAAGCAACTGCCAACTCAAAGAACTAGGCTCTTCAGGGTACCAGGGCGGCTCAGTCGGTTAAGCATACGACTCTTGACTGCAACTCAGGTCACGATCTCGCCGTTTGTGGGTTCGAGCCCCACATCAGGCTCTCTGCGGTCAGCACGGCGCCTGCTTCGGATCCTCTGTCTCCCTCCCTCTCTGGCCTTCCCCTGCTCGCACGCTCTCTCTGTCTCTCAAAACTAAATAAACCATTATAAACAAACATTTAAAAAAATACACATTCTTAAAAAAAGAACTAGGGTTTTCACAGTACTCTTTTAATACTGAAGAATTTCAGTTTGGGGTTTTGTTTTGTTTTTTTCTTCCTCAGGACGAAGTGTTGTTTTCTGGTCTTTGTAAACAGGGGAGTCCACGTTTTGTGATTATATCCTATGATTGCAATGACTATAAATAATTATCCAGAGACATTCTCATTCATGTACTAATGCAGGCAGAATCCACCCACAGATGCCAGGGACTCATAAGAGAAGGCAATAAATTCTGGCACTGGCACAGAATGGGGACAAATATTCCTTCTCAGCTGGCACTTGGCATTATCTAGGAGACATTTTTGGCTGTCCCAGTGGGGATGCCTAATCACATCAAGTGGGTACAGAAGCACCGCTAAATACCTTCCATGCACAAGACAGCTCCCCTTAAATGTCAGCGGTGCTAGTGTGGATAAACCTGGTATTTGGGGAAGAAACAGATGGAAAAACCAAAATGGCCCCTGGCTGGGCTCCATGAACTTGCTATGTTCAGCATCTATAGCTGAACACAGTCTCCAATGTCCGATGTCTTGGGAGTTTCCCAGAGGACATCTGAAAATATTCATCATGGAGCCAATTAATGATACGAAGAGAGAAGGCTCACCATGAGAAACAACTGTTTCTACAACAGCAAGAATTGTTCACATCATGCACAACCAGGAAGAACCTATCCTTCTCTGCTACATCCAAATTCTATGGAAAAGGTCTGGTTTCCTCCCAAGGGGGTGCTGCTCCTGAAAGTTCCCCCGAGTGACCGGCTGGAGAGCTAGGAGGAAAGGTATCCACTGGTCTACCACGTGCCAAGCATGCCAGAGGACGGCTCCTTTGCTCCACCTCACACGTTTTCATGGGTTCAAAGCCAATTAACACTGGCCCTTCCTGTGTCATCCAGCCACACTTCCCGCATGCAAGCCACCGCGTCAATGGAAAATGGAAACTATGATCTCATTATTTGAGACCACTGGCATCGAAAATCCACTCTGTGATGCCGTAAGATGTGAACTCTTAACGTGTTATTCTTTTTTTTTTTTCAACGTTTATTTATTTTTTTGGGGACAGAGAGAGACAGAGCATGAACGGGGGAGGAGCAGAGAGAGAGGGAGACACAGAATCAGAAGCAGGCTCCAGGCTCTGAGCCATCAGCCCAGAGCCCGACGCGGGGCTCGAACTCACGGACCGCGAGATCGTGACCTGGCTGAAGTCGGACGCTTAACCGACTGCGCCACCCAGGCGCCCCTTAACGTGTTATTCTTAAGTTAGCCTTTAGAATACGCATCTTTAAAACAAGACGGTATGGTATGTTCCTATGCCATAACTGTGTTACCAATGCAGTCGGTATTCCGTGTTGGAAAGAAATGCCCATGTGTCCCCAGAGGACTCAAATGCCACCTACAGAAGACTGGACAGTTGCATATCATTAGGTGATGAATTCCAGGTCAAAGATGTTAATTTGCTGAGGGCTTTTGGCCTATTTGATGTTAAAATCCCAGTGACTGATGCACATAGGGGCATGAGCATGACTTCTTATCACAGAAACCAAAACAAAACACAAAAACAAAAATAAAAACCAAAACCAAAAAGAAAAAAACAAAAACAAAAAAACCCCCAAACAAACAAAAACCAATTATGGACATCTTTGGCTAGAATCAACTATTTCTGCCCCAGCAAAAGGAGGTTTCCAAGTCTAGTTATAAATAAAGTTAATCACTGAAATCATGTGTTCAACTAGTTATGTAAATACATCTCAAGGACTCATCATTATCTCCAGGCAGTGGCATTCCTATAAAGGACGGGGAAATTCTGCCTGAACGCCGGGGTCTGAACTCTACAAGCACATTAATTAGACGTGTATGGGTCACTCACTTCTCACACATGGTTAATTCATCTAGCGATGATGGATTTATGCTGTCCATCTTACATGAAGAGAGTAATACCATCTGAACATTTACGCGGCACTCTGGTCGCTAAAAAGTCCTACTAAAAACTGAGAGCAAAGACTATCCAACTGAATAAATTAATTTATAAAATGCCGATTTCAAAGACATTTGTTCTATTAATCTACTAAGATGCCTAACACAGACCCTTCAAAGCTGATTTCAGTAGGGGGTGCCCAGGTGGCTCCGTTGGTAGGGCATGTGACTCCTGATCTCAGGGTTTTGAGTTCGGGCCCCATGCTGGGTGTAACAATTGCTTAAAAACAAAATCTTTAAAAAAAAAAGAAAGAAAATGATTTCAGTTGGATGAAGAAAAAAAGAATGCTGGTTATGATTATGGCAGACCTTTGACACAGACTCATGAAAAACAAAATGCTAGAACAGATTTTATTTCCTCCTTTCGAGACAGGATGATTGTGTTGCCTACAAATAATCTTCTTGCTCCCGACGGTGTTGAAAATAAACTAAAACCATAGTATAGTGTAAACGGAGGCAATGAGAAGGTATTGCCCCTGTATACTCTACAGAGAAACAGAAAAGAAGAAGATACTTAAAACAACATATGGACCTCTCCTAGTCCCGCGGGTACGTATGACTGTGCCTTTTAAGTCCGCCACATCCAAAGTAGTAGGACGCTATTCTATCCTGCTCGGAAATGTTTCTTTTGAAATTATTGGTCCAAATGTAGGAGGACACCCAAGGGACTCAGAATACCAGGGGTCCAGGAAGAGTTTGGGCCCAAGACAAGAGCAACCAGTCAATGACAGCTGTTTGGTCTCCATGGTATGGAGAGCCGGGAAAGTATAGAAATTGCTCAACATTATAAAAAAGAAAATCCATACAAATGGGGGAATATTGAATTTGGCCATTTGGCTACAAAAACCAAAAGATTTCCAAGACAGGATCAAATAGGAATTATTGAATATTAACTAAATATTAACTGGGTGTTCATATTTCAGAACGGACAAATCTAGTAGTGATATCAGGACACTAGCTCATCGAATTTTATCATATTTTTCCAGATACTGTAGAATTTAAGATAGATTACTAGTTTAATTTTGTGTCATCAACAGTAATACGCTGACTGGTTATACGTGCCTCAGAATTGCAATCCTGCTGTGTGGACACCTTTTTACTTAGGAATAAAATTAACAAAAAATGGGTTAAGATTTGTATGCTGAAAATGACAAATACTGCTGAGAAAAAATTAAAGAACGTTCAGATAAATAGAGGGCTAAATCATGCTAATGGACTGAAAGGCTCAAAAGTCTTAAGTTGTCAATTTCCCAAATTACTTAAAGATTTATCACTATTTTCACAAAAATTCCCAAATCCCATTTCTTAATTAAAAATGACACACATTCTATAAATCTATATGGCCTTACACCAATTTTTTTAAAACTTATTCGTAATATTTTATGCTTTTCACTGCTATTGTTAATGGCATATTTTAAATTTCATTTCCCAATGGTCTCGTGTTGAATATGGAAATAAAAACGTGTACATTTTGTATCCTGAGATACTACTCAAATCGTTTATGAGTTTTAGTAGTTTGTAAAAACTTCAGGAGTTTCTATGTAAACAGTCACGTCATCTGCAGTTCTCCTGTTCCAAATCCACCTACTTAATTCTTTTTTACCTTTACTGCAAGGTAATGCCTCCAACTCAATGTTAGCTAGAGGTAGGGGGAGTAGACATCCCTGCCTTGTTCCAGATCTTAAGAGGAAATCAATTAATAGGCTGTGATAATGTTTTGTTGGCTATTCTTCCGAAAATACTTTAGTAGTGGTCTCTACTGTAAGCAATGGAATAAAATCTAATGAGAACATCCCAATGGTATTGTAGAAGGATCCAATTCTGGAGGTCCCCCCATCCTAACCCCAGCCAGTTAGCTTCCATATATGAACGTAGGGCAAATCTAGAACCCCAGATCTGAAGACGTGGTTTAACAAGATGTGGGAAAATAGTCAACGATTAAAAATGAGCAAAGCGAAATCTTAGCTCTTGCCATAAATAAGTACCATGACTCTTTTGTGTTCTACAATGCTTTTATCACATGTCCTCTCAACTAACAAAGATGGCACGTGACTCATTACTTCAGGGGATGCCTCACACACCGTAGTTTAGCAATTGCACACAACTCAAAGCCATTTCAACTCAGACTTCAAGAAAAATGACACATGTCCTCAATTCATGGCCCTTTGCAGCTGCAACATTAAGAATCAACACCCAGGGGCAGCTGGGTGGCTCATTCAGTTAACTGTCCGACTCTTGGTTTCAGCTCAGGTCATGATCTCACGGTTTGTGAGTTTGAGTCCTGCATCGGGCCCTGCACTGACAGTGCAGAGCCTGCTTGGGATTCTCTCTCTCTCTCTGCCCCTCCCACTGTACGTAATGACACTTGGTGTTAATTAGTTGATGGTCTTTCCACTCCCAGTAGACCAGAGTTTCTCAGCCTCAGCTCTACTGATAGTTTGGGGCTCATCATTCCCGTAGGACATCTCTGCTGTGTTGAAGGATGTGCCAGAGCATCCCTGGCTTCTACCCACCAGATGTCAGTAGCAAACCCCAGTCATGACAACCCAAACTGTCTCAAGACATTGCCAAATGTCCCAGGGCAAAAAATCACCCCTAATGGAGAACTACTGGTTTACAGTATAAGCCACATTAAATTAGAAACCTATCTGGTTTTACCCAACGTTCTGCCACCAGAGTCTAGAACCATAGACAGGACGTGGGAGATGCTCATGACATTTGGTAGATAAATGAACAATCCAGCAGCAACCGTGGATTAATTTCAGATCCTCTTGGAGCAGATATAATATTCCGGGATATTCGGAATATTGTATTCAATTTTATATTGAATGAGGAAACATGTTCTGCCATCTTGGAGGGCAGACAGGTGTTACACACACAATCCATACCTATCTGTCTTGCACACTCAATATTGAATATATAATATTCAATATTATATTCAATTCGGCGGCACTTAAATTCTATCAAGCTCTGGGCACTAAAGTGATTCTGGAAAATTTGTAACAACCCAAAAGCATCTCTTGTTTCCTCCTCTGACTTTTGTTCTTACCACAATTATTTTGTTCTTCCTTGTTGTCCGGTTGATGCCAAATTGCCCTCCAAGATGGCAGAACATGTTTCCTCATTCACTTGGGTGCTTGGTCCTATGTAACTATCATTAGGCACCAGCCTTTCAAGGCGAAGTGGGACAAAAAAAACCCTACTGTCCATTGTGACATCACCAAGAACTACGTGCCTCATAATGTCTTGTGCAGAGCAAACGCTCCTTAAATACGTGTGCACCTGGACTGAATTGTATAAATCAGCACTAATTAATATTTCAACATGGATGGTCTCAAGGCTCCTGGAAAAATTATCAGATGACAATGTGATGTGGTTGACTTGAAGTCAGCAGACTTGGCTTGGGAGTAAAATCCTGCAGAATCAGTCTCTCTGAGCTTTGTTTTTCTTCTCTATTGAGCAAAGTGACAATACGTCTTCTCCACCTTGTTCATCAGCTGCTGTCCAAAACGAGAGGCTGTCTGTGAACATGACGTAGAAGGCACTTTCTGTGGTTTTATGAAGAGCAAAGGCATGGTCTTCACTCAGTCAAATCTTACCGTCTGGGACAGCTGAGTGTTAGAAAATACAGTATAACATACAGATACCGATAGAGTTCAACGGGAGTTCAGTGGGGGGAATTTATCTCTGCGCAAGAGTAGTTGGCAAAGGTGTCTTACAGAAGGAGCTACCCACAATCAGTCTTCACGGGTGGGAATTAGACACTGGAAACTAGGGAGGGAAACCCAAGAAGGGAGACACCAGTCGTCCCCTAGCAACGGCAATATTACGATTCATTTATCCATCCACGTACTCCACAGAGATGTATTAAGCCATCAAGTTGTACTAGGCACCGAAAGTACAGCGCTGAAGAAGACAAAGGCCCCCACGCTTTTGGAGTTTATATCTGGGGGGAAGTGGCAGACAGGTGTTACACACACAATCCATACCTATCTGTCTTGCACACTCAATTCCGTCCTGCTGATCCTTGTGTTACACCATCACTCTGGATGCCATCTTTACACCTAACACAGATTAAAAAGTGATTGGATTTCAGAAAACTGGGGACGTGTAGGAGCCCCAGGACACAGGCGAATTATGTTCAAAAGGAATACGAACATCCTACCAAAGAAGGAAAAAAAATAAAGGGAAGATAAACAGAACTTTCCAAGTGTAAGCTCTATGTGCTTGGCAGGGTATCCCCACATGAGGTCTCTCTGAATGTCACCTTCTTGTAAAATCCAATATCCAGGGATTGGATAGGGGACAGAGGGACCCATAAATATGACATCTAAATAGGAAGATACACATGTTTGTGTGCATTTGCAGGTGATAGATCATATGTAAATATATAGAATCATATATATAGATATATACATTATACATAATTTTATATACGTGTGCATTTGGTCTTGCCCAGATACTTAACAAAGACCTGTAACTCATTTGCTCATCCAAATCTTTTTCTAAAGTTTATTTATTTATTTTTGAGACAGAGAGAGAGAGAGAGAGCAGGGGAGGGGCAGAGAGAAAGGAAGAGAGACAGAATCCCAAGCAGGTTCCACACTTTCAGTACAGAGCCCGACGCGGGGCTCGAACCCATGAACCGTGAGATCATGACCTGGGCTGCAATCAAGAGCCAGATGCTTAAGCGACTGAACCATCCAGGTGCCTCTGCTCATCTAAATTGTGTGCGTGTGTATAGCTGGTTGATGGTCTATATACTTAAAAAGACTCTCCTCACACGAAGAGACCTCTTCATTGGGGAGGCAGAGACAAGACACGGAGTCAATTCTGTAAGCACGGGGATCATCCACAAATCACTCATGGACAGCATCCAAGGGTCTGACCTGCTCCATGAAGCAGTAGCCTAGGGAAGGTGTGGCATTCCTGTTTTTGGAAATTATTAAAGCCTGAAAAGACAAGAGCCCTTCTTCAGAGGGTAAATGCTCGGCCTCATGGGGTATCCCAAGGCCCCTTTCCTTCGGACATTTCCTGATACTTCTAAACACACCCTTGAAAACCAGAGGGCAGATATTCACGGGGTTGAATCTTAAGATTTACTCATTTTGTTGTTACACACAGAATGTTTGTCAACACCAGGCAAAGAAAACGAAATGTGATTGCGGAGCTCACGTGGCCTCCGCTCTACCAGACTGGATATGTTGCCTGCTGTCCCTTCTCCTCTGGAGCACCAGCTGCATTGTTTTTTCCCTCCAGTTTACGAAAAGATGCAGCTTAGGGGAGCCAGTAGCCAAGACTCAATGCTTCCAAAAAAGGGTGCAGCCAACTGTCATCACATACAACATCCACTGGATTTTCGTACGATGGACTGAGCCCTCCGATGCAACACGGTGTTGTTGCACAATGCCAGAAATGTCATTCCAACAGACCACCATCGTGTTTGCGGCCTTCTTGGGGCCCAGTTACAGCATGGCACCAGAGGGCGATGGTCTCACTACAGCTCGGCACTGGGGAAGCTGGATTTCAAAACATCAGCCCTTAATGCTTCAGGATTTTCCTTCACAACACTGTCTAACTGATACTTTGGAGGCCCCTGGGGGGCTCAGTTGGTTAAGCATCCCACTTCTGCTCAGGTCATGATCTCATGGTTCATGGCTTTAGGCCCCATGTTGAGGTCTGTGCTGATTGCTCAGAGCCTGGAGCCTGCTTATGATTTTGTGTCTCCCTCTCTCTCCCTGCCCCTCCTCTGCTCTCTCTCAAAAATAAACATTTAAAAAAATAAAATAAAACATTAAATAAGTAACAAATAGGGTGCCTGGGTGGCTCAGTCGGTTGAGCATCAGACTCTTGGTTTCAGCTGAGGTCATGATCTCACGGTTCATGAGTTTGAGTCCTGCATCCAGCCCTGTGCTGACAGTGCAGAGCCTGCTTGGGATGCTCTCTCTCTCACCCTCCCTCCCTCTCTCTCTCTCTCTCCGTGTCTCTCTCTCTCTCTCTCTCTCTCTCAAGATAAATGAATAAACTTAAAGAAAAAACACGTTAATACTTTGTACTACACAGAAATCCACAGTATCTCCACGGTGTATGAACCGTTAGGGTGTTTCTAATAAACCGTAATGTGGGTATGTTGTACTTATTCCAGAATTCTGGGCGGATCAGCAGCAAAGAATAGTTATGGAATATATATGTGTTAGGTGTGCACATGTATGGTATGCTTGGGTGACAGTGACGCTTTCGTGTCTTAGCAGAACAGGTGCATGAGAGGTGTGGGCAGGCATGCATCTGTGTGGACACATTTGTGCCCTTGAGAGGTCTGTGCCCATCTGTGCCCACACGCACGCACACACACGTAGTATATATTTCTCCTCGCTTGAAAATCTCTTGAGCGTTTTCAGATACTGCAGAGACGTGTATTTCAGATTCCAAAAATGCTCGTGTTTACGCTAAGGTTGACTTCCTCCACAAACTCTTTTATAACTGCACTTTTATTTTCTACTCTGTAATAATCAGCCTAAAGAATTCCTGGAATTGCTAGTACCCACAAATTTCTAGAGATACAGAAATGAAACTCTGTGGTTTCAGGTGAGAAAAAAAGAACACATTGCATAGCTGTTAGATTTCCTTATCATCTTCCCCAGTGAGGGCTTCAGACAGCATTATATAGGGAGGAATAGATTGTTAACTACCGTCACGGGTGGATAGTATCTAAATATGCAAGTGTTTCTGTGTTAATCAGGGAGGTTATATCCCAGTGCATTCATCCATTGTTTTTTTTTTCCTTCCTCATCTCTCCGTCTCTGTCTTTTTTATTCTCTAGTTGACCAACAGTGTAGTATTGGAGAACCAGTGGTTCATCACTTACTTATGAGACCCAGTGCTCATCCCAGCAAGTCCCCTCCTTAATGCCCATCACCCATCTAGCCCATCCACCCCTCCAGTAGCCCTTAGTCTGTTCTCTGTATTCAAGAGTCTCTAATGGTTGGCTTCCCTTTCTGTTTTTATCTTATTTTTCCTTCCCTTCCCCTATGTTTATCTGTTTTGTTTCTAAAATTTCCACACATGAGCGACATCATATGATATCGGTCTTTCTCTCACTGACTATTTCGCTTAGCATAACCCCCTCCAGCTCCATCCACGTTGCTGCAAATGGCAGGATGCCGTCCTTTCTCACTGCCAACTAGTAGTCCGTTGTATATAGAAACCACATCTTCTTAATCTCTGTCTTGCTTGGATTCCGAAGGTCTTGCTCTGTCTGTCTCTCTTAGCTGAGACTGACAGACAAAGCAAGATACAAAAGACTCTCAGACCTAGGAACTCGGGGAAAGTTTCTAAAGGAGAGAACACAGCAGCTCCCTACACGTTCCCTGGGGACCCTCACCATTAACGGGGTCTAGAACCTGTGAGCCACCTGCATGGCAGGTAAGGGATGGGGGCCAAAGAACGTCCGTCACACGTTGATCCACAATGAGCCAAACAGACCTAGTGGGGGGTCCCCACAGCAGTATGGATGGAATCACAGCTGTGACACATCTCTGCAGCTTAAACCAGAATAATACTGCACATAACAAAGCATTATTAATGGCTAATTAATAATTAGCATAATCCGTTGCATAATTGTCAATTTCCTTAACAGAATCGAAGTTAGACCACGCACTCAAGATTATTTTACAACTACCTAAAAGTACACATCCTCTATTTATATAAACTTAACTCCCAGTATAGAACATGTCTGTGCATACTAATATAATTTAGAATATGGAATAAAATATTTAAGTTGGTGTACTTTAATGAAGGCAAAGAAAAGATATGCTATATGAAGACTCTAGATTAGCTTGTTTAAAGTAGACTAATGAGTTTTACGTGAGCAAATATTAAGTGGGTTCATTACTTGTCACTGCTTAGAAAGTGTCATGGAACCTGTTAGAGTAAATGAATTACTATTTTCCTAATGGATGTTAACTTGGAAATTGCCATCTTGCTCTAACTGACACGGAATCCCAGAACCGTGCCTTGGATTCCTAATAATTCATGCGGGGAGTTTAATGTGCAAGCTGAACACATAATACCAAGACTTATCCCCCACATCATTGCTCTTCAAAGAGATGTCTTTATTTTGATGGGAGTTGTGTGCTTTTTTTGTTTTGTTTTGTTTTGTTTTTTGGCTTGCATCACCTGTAAAGGTAAGGGAGGCAGTGAAATTGCTTGGTGTCTTTTGGAAATGAGCAAACATGAATTATTACTGTAACCACACTCTATGAATTCCAGGCTTGCTATTCTTTGCAACCTACTGTCCACCTGCCCACTGACTACCATGATCCTGGATGATACCTTTGGGACCACATACCACAGGTCAACTTCTAGTGACCTGGAATCCTTGACAATGAATATGCTTTGTGGGGGAGGGAGGGAATTTAGAATCTTTCAGTTTGCGGGCATCTGGGTGGCTCAGTTAGTTAAGCATCCCACTCCTGATTTGGGTTCAGGTCATGATCTCACGGTTTGTGGGATCGAGCAGGGCCTGCTTGGGATTCTCTCTTCCTCCCTCCCATTTCTCTCTGCCTCTGCCCTCCATCTCAAAATAAATAAATAAACTTTCAAAAAATAAAATTACAATCTTTCGGCTTTTACAAATATCATGTAACACCTCCAGAGGATCCCGGAACATCATCTCATACATAATCCAATTCATTAATAATTTCCCGGCAAACATCTAAATGTCTACCCCAGAGTGGGATATATAAACCATCCAATGCCATCTGTCAGGTCAGCTTTTGCGTCAAATGAGTTATAAAAGCACTTTTATATTTTGAAACTGGTTTTGACTCCTTTTTGTTGGGCTGGGATATTTTGTGGATACTGGAATCTGGATGTACACCTCTCCCGATGTCTAACAGCGATTCTGAGGACAGCACCTAAAACAAGGATCCATGAACATCCCATTTAGTAAAAGAGTTTTAAGTTGTGATCATCGACGTCGGTTAACACGTGGATGCTGGAAATGCATGCGTGGTGGATGGGATCCGTTATGATGGCTATCGATACTCAATTACTAAGTTCTAGCAGTGCCCAGAAAACTACATGTGGAATCAGAAGACCAAGGCTGACACCCCATCACACCTCTGAAGGCCATCACCTCCTGAGTCAGCACCAGCAATCTCTGAAGAGCCTTCTCCGCTGGCCCCCAAAGGCCTCTGCCTCATAAGATCTGGGACTCATCACTGCTTTGGGAGGTGGTGACAAGGCGCAGGAGCATGTTTCCTCAGTCACACGGAAGCCGGCTGGCTTTTCGGAGGGTATTTGAAAACACTTGACCTTCAGGACAACATTTCATTTTGTCTTGAAGATACGTGCGTCATCAGAACAATTTGAAAGGGAGGGCTTTACCTAAGTCTGGGCTGCCCTGGCTCTTTCGTCCGGCTGCATTAAAAACAAAATCCTTGCAAGTAAGGCTCTCTCATTTCTGTCAAGGGGTTAGCGGATACGTGAGGGGCACTGCTGATCTCGATGCTGACCAAGGAGCGGACATGGGAGGTCGCAGCTATGCGGATGGTCCAGGGCGAGGTATTGCTTGCCAGGGCAGGCGGCTGGGATGATACAACTCAGAATCGCCAATGCCTTTCCAGGAAATGATCTGCGTTCAACCTGGAAACATAAAACCTGAAGAATTCTGCACAGCCACGGGGGTGCAGGTAACCTGACTTTTGAAGCACGGATGCATTTTTCATCCTTGTCTTACTAACAGGGAGACGCTGTCGCCGGTAGACGAGGTAGAAATGCAACACGGAGAATCTTTAAGACGTTGATGTACTCTGACCCCAGCTCAGCCACAGCCAGCAGAGTGCCCTCTGCGGGGCTCTGGATGGTTGAGTTGGATACGTCCTGGCCACATGGAGTATTCCTGCCATTGCCGTGCTCACCGGGGCAGCCCAGCAGCAACCAGCTCCCCACGGTGCAAGTACCTGTCACCTGCACGTGTGTGTTTCGAGGTTTCTCTGGTGCCTCACAGGGAATGGGGCACTGAGACCTACCTAGCACACCCCGAGGGGTCTGGGGACGTCACCCACAGCAAGCTGACAGATGACAGCAGGAAAGTGGGCCTTCACTCAGTTTTGACCCTGAGAAGGTACTACACACACACACACACACACACACACACACACACACACACAGAGTAAAGGTTTTCGGGCAGCCCCATGGGCCAAGCACCAGCTACCGAATCGATACAAGCCTTCGCGGCTTCTCTCTCATCCCAAGGCCCACCCAGGTGTCTTACATCCTTAGTCTCGGCATATCATTTGCGATAATAAAATTACTGTACGAAGCTGTGTATAATACAACAATGCACAAAGTCGTGGACGTTATAACAATACTATCATACAAATTTTCCTTTCATCCCCTGCTTTCTTTTCTTTTTAATTTTTTAATGTTTATTTATTTATTTTGAGAGGGATAGAGAGAGAATCCCAAGCAGACTCCATGCTGTCAGCACAGAGCCCGGCGTGGGGCTCGAGCCCACGAACTGTGAGAACATGACCTGAGCTGGTACCAACAGCGGGATGCTTCACATACTGAGCCACCCAGGCGCCCCATTCAGTTTTATTTTTTATTGAACTTGCATGATCCTGGGAGTTATTTTTTCGTAAAATGTTTATTAATGCAAGTGTGCAAAGGCAGAACAGAAGAAACACAATGGTTGGTTGGAGAAATCAATTCTCCGTAAGCATCAAAGGAAGTGACTGCAGAATTTTGTGTGTCAGCATTCACTGCCTGGTCAATCCCTACCCGTTGCCATCTTTCAGGTTTGGGGCAAAATTGCACTTCCTTCGGGAAGCCCTCCAGGCTGTCTCCATGATCAGGCCACATGTTGCTGGTAGCTGCTCCCAGACATAGCTGTTTGAAGGAGCATAGGACTAACCACTTTAAGCCCACCGAGATCCAATTGTCTGTCTTCCCTTCTAGCAATGACTCTTATGCATCATGCTCACAGTGTAACCAGCCTTTAGAAATCAAGTAATAACTGGCCCCATACAATAACTCTGCAGCAAACCGCTGAATCACAGAAAATGTGGGGTTATGGAAGGTGGGGGGTCGTAAAATGAGAACAAGAACCGCATTAAAACTGGGGACTAGGGGCGCCTGGGTGGCTCAGTCAGTTAAGTGTCTGACTTCAGTTCAGGTCATGATCTCATGGTCCGTGGGCTCGAGCCTCACGTCGGGCTCTGTGCTGACAGGTCAGAGCCTGCTTGAGATTCTGTCTCCCTCTCTCTCTGCTCCTCCTCCACTCGTACCTTGTCTCTCTCTCAAAAATAAGCATTAAAGGGGCGCCTGGGTGGCGCAGTCGGTTAAGCGTCCGACTTCAGCCAGGTCACGATCTCGCGGTCTGTGAGTTCGAGCCCCGCGTCAGGCTCTGGGCTGATGGCTCGGAGCCTGGAGCCTGTTTCCGATTCTGTGTCTCCCTCTCTCTCTGCCCCTCCCCCGTTCATGCTGTCTCTCTCTGTCCCAAAAATAAATAAAAAACGTTGAAAAAAAATTAAAAAAAAAAAATAAGCATTAAAAATTAAAAAAAAAATACTGGGGATCAACCAAGACTTGGCTCAATTTCCAATATTATATTGGCACATTTTGTACAGCAGACTGTTGCACACGGGTTTGAACTGTGCAGGTTCACTTATGCATGGATTTATTTTTATTTACTTATTTTAGAGAGACAGCACACAAGAGTGGGAGAGGGGCAGAGGGAGAGACAGCTCAGCACGGAGCTTGATGCAGGGCTCGATCCCACAACCCTGGGATCATGACCTGAGCTGAAATCAAGACTCAGAGACTCAACCGACTGAGCCACCCAAGCGCCCCTATACACGGATTTTTTTTTGATGAATGTGGTGCAACCATACTGTAAACACATTTTCTCTTCTTTATGATTTTCTTAACCTATTTTTCGTCTCACTTACTTTTTTAAGAATGTGATTAAGTATCATAGGTAACATACAAGATATGTGTTGATCAACTGTTTATATGACTGGTAAGACTTCGGGTCAACAGTAAGACACTAGTTAAGTTTTGAGTGGAGTAAAAGGTATTCACGGATTTTTGACTGCGTGGGGGGTCAGTGTGGTGAAAGGGTCAACTGCATTAGGTGCTTAGTCCCAACGGACAAAAGAATGTATGAACTGAGTCAAGGATTCATCCTTTTTGTAAACTCCCTGAGCATCTGTCTCTGAGCAGACAACAGGAACGACAAAGGAGCCAACCACAAAAAGAGGAACGTTCAAGCAACAGAGCTCAAAGTACTGGGCCTTCTCTTCCGAAACGGTTTTGTGAACGCAAACTTTTCCCCCTGTCTGTGGGCACCGGGTCTCCTAACACTTTCCTGATGCAGAAAAGGAAACCCACAGGGTTTCACTCCCTCAGGTGTCGGGCAATGGCTGTACGTATTCCTTCTCTCTCCCCGCTTTGGCCAACCCACATGGGAAGGTGAAAGTAAAGCCACCGGGAAGACACTAAAAGCCTTTGGGGATTACAGTAATATCTCTATTAGCAAACAGATGTGTTCTGGGCATCTGGGGAGCTGTTAGAAGCTTTGCTTCAAGGTGCAGAGCAAAGCTGGGGAGAGGAAGGTGGAAGGAAACAGTCTACGTGGCAGGTTTCTTGAGTCCCAGGCAGTGGAGGGCATTCCCAAGGAAAGAAGCCAGTGACCCAACCATGCCTAGAGAGCTGGGCTAGCACAGCTCTGGGAGTCTGTACATCCCCCTCAGGAGGCAGGTGTCCCCAGCACCCTGGTTCTCCCCGATATATACTGCTCTCGACTCAGGCATCCTTGATTCCGGGACTCTATGTACTTGCAGGGTCACAAAGGAGCTGGGCAGAGCTTCACCTTCAAAGGCTTCGCTCTACAAAAGTAGAAACAGAAGTACCCATCTCACGATGAACAGCACGCTGGGCAAACATTCCAGGAAGAAGGATAGAAACGCATCCCCCCCCAGAGGGACTAGTAATGTGCCCCCAGGAGAAATAGCTTCTGAGTGCCCTCAGGAGGCGTGTCCCCAATCTGTGAGTGTCTCCTGTAGGGTGTAATCTTGAGTCAAAAGGCCTTTGGAGAAATTGAAGGCAATGACAAAGAGGGCTTGGGTATGAACCTTGACATGGTCCATTCCTGAGTCTGTGCAGAGGAAGGACCCAAGGTGTGAATCCGAAGGGGCACGTCCACCGTGAAAACCAATGCCCGGGGGCTGTGGGAGGGAACATACGTACTCCGCCTGGCAAAGCACATCATGAAAACCAGAGAGAAGTGACGACCTAACAAGGTCATGGGGCACATCTACGGCTGCTCCCCCAACGTTATAATTTCATGATTTATAAGGTGTCATTAATGGTTGTACTCAGTTTCATTTAAGGAAAATAAAAAAATGTGAAAGCTTTTGTAGATGCACTTATGTCCAGAACACCCCCGACCTCAATGTACACCTTCATATCTTAAATTTATCGTGTGTAAGATATCATACCCTGATATTTCTAGATATCTAACCATAGCTGTTAAGGGAAAGAACATTGTGAATATTTGTTTAAAAAATTCAGAGTGGGATGCATGGGTGGCTCAGTCGGTTACGTGTCTGATTTCGGCTCAGGTAATGATCTCATGACTCTTGGGTTCAAGCTCCATGTCGGGCTCTGCACTGACAGCTAACAGCCTGCTTGGGATTCTCTCTCTCCCTCTCTTTCTGCCCCTGCCATATTCATGTGGTCTGTCTCTCTCTTCCTCAAAATAAAGAAACTTAAAAAAAAAATTAAAAATTCAGAGGAACAAGAGAGCCCTTAGTTTCTAGGAGAGTGATTTTAACTAAAGAACCTGGGGTCGTAAGTAAATGAATACATAACCCAGTTTCTTGGAAATCAAAATTAATTAGAAAATCCTTATGTCCTAAAATGCGACATATAACTTTGTTTTGCTGGCTTATCTCCCAGGTACAATAACAGCATGCTTAATGCTCAGAAATAAAAACAATCTCAATTCCAGATTATTTCCCTGTTGTAGATAAATAACATAAAATTGGATCAAAATCTAACAAATAAAATTAATAACCAATCTATACTGATACAAGTAAATGATTTGCAGAAATAAATAAATGCGGGGAATAGAGAAATGTCTCATGAGGAATAACTTCAAATAGTTTATATAGATCCTCTGTCCTCCAGGATGGAGAAGGTAAGTCCCCATTCCTTAAGTATTAGCTGTACCTTACTGACTTCCTTCCAAAGACCACAGATCAGTAAGGGGAAGAGTCACTTGGCAATGGACAATGTAATGAACCTGCCGTTCCTTAGGCAATCAGGGGTCAAGGTCATCAGTGAGAAGTCACATTGGTGACAGCATGAACGTTGGATATGTTGTAATCAGAAGGGCCTTCTGCCTCTGTGGACCTTCTCTCCACAAGCCATAACCCTAATCCGATTGTGAGAAAAACATCACACAAATTCAAATGGAAAGACCAGTCCTCAAAACTGCCAAGGTCAAAAACAAAAAACAAAAAAACAAAAAACAAGGAAAGAGCAAGAAACTGTCACAGTCAAGAGAAGCCTTAGGAGAGGGGCGCCTGGGTGGCTCAGTTGGTTAAGTGTATGATTTCGGCTCAGGTCACGACATCACGGTTCATGGGTTCAAGCCCTGCATCGGGCTCTATGCTGAGAGCTCAGAGCCTGGAGCCTGCTTTGGATTCTGGGTCTCCCTCTTTCTCTCTCTGCTCCTCCCCCACTCGCATGGGCTCTGTCTCTCCCAAAAATAAACTTTAAAAAAATGAAATAAAAAAACAAGGCAGACATCAAGGGTTGCATGCTCAACTAACTGAGCCAGCCAGGCAACCGTGAAAAAAAGCATTAATAAAAAAAAAAATTAATTGGTAGTTCAAGTTTTTAAACTTACTAGGAAAAAAAAACCTCTAATAAAAAGGGGGGAAAAAGATATAAGAATGTGAAACTTTGTAATAAATCCCAATGCTGAAACCATAAAAACGGCCCAGGTCTATAGCACGTGGCATCATCAGGGTCCCTTGGAATGTCGTGACTCAGACTGGATAGTAAGGGTTAATTCAGGAAGGGGTTATGCTTGCTCCCCCCAAAATACATGATTTGAAGCCTCGCAGACTTTAAATATTTTTGTTTTTGTTTTTTTGGAAAGAAGCTGGTAGGAAGGAATAACCTGAGCAGCATATCAGTCACTTTTATTATTTATTGAATATATTTTTACTTATGGAATTTCCTGACACAAATTCCAGTGCTCCGCCCTTGTTTTTACTGACACAGAAGCCGTAATTTCTTGAAGATATTCTCGTTACGAGGTATGGTTCCCCTTTAAACCACATCTTCACATTTTCCCTGACAATAGGCAATCTGTGTTAAAAATATCAAGAAAGCTCTACTTTAATGGACAGCTCTTAACAAGAACAAGTCTCTGTGAAAGTCTCTTTCCATCAGAGAAACGCAGAGACACAATTCCAACATTTCACAACTTGAACTATTCAAGTTTAATTGTCTCTTAATCATTTGTGTTCTCCTTCGTTATTATAGTAATCACAGACGCATAAACTAAACATCAAATTATAGCATCTTGTCTTTAATCCCTATTATTTTTTTTTAAAATTTTTTTTCAACATTTATTTTTAAGACAGAGACAGCATGAACGGGGGAGGGGCAGAGAGAGAGGGAGACACAGAATCGGAAGCAGGCTCCAGGCTCTGAGCCATCAGCCCAGAGCCTGACGCGGGGCTCGAACTCACGCACCGCGAGATCGTGACCTGGCTGAAGTCAGACGCTTAACCGACTGCGCCACCCAGGCGCCCCCCTTCTATTATTTTTTAATGTTTATTTATTTTTGAGAGTGAGAGAGACAGTGCATGTAAGTGGGAGAGGAGCAGAGAGACCCCCAAGCAGGCTATACGCCCTCAGCACGGAGCCTAATGCAGGGCTCGAACCCACGAACTGGGAGATCGTGACCTGAACCAAGATCAAGAGTTGGACACTCGAGGAGCCTGGGTGGCTCAGTCGGTTGAGTGTCCGACTTCGGCTCAGGTCATGATCTCACAGTCTGTGAGTTTGAGCCCTGCGTCGGGCTCTGTGCTGACGGCTCAGAGCCTGGAGCCTGCTTCACATTCTGTGTCTCCCTCTCTCTCTCTCTCTCTGTCCTTCCTGTGCTGTAGCTCTGTCTCTCTCAAAAATAAACAAACAACAACAAAAGTCAGACACTTATCCCAGTGAGCCACGCAGGCACCTCTCATCCCTACATTTTTTTTTAAAGGTATTGCGTGTGATTACCCACGGTGACTGTAGTGGACAAGCAGTCAAGTATTTTATACTCGGAGGAGCTTAATAAACATTCTCGCCACTTTCCTGAATTTCTGCTTCTCAGATATCACTGCTCTCATCCTGCAACCCATGGAATCCTGTTGCTAACCTGCTACTCAGCACTTCATTACTATTATTATTATTATTAAATCCAGAAAAACCATCCCTAATGGAAAGAAACAGCAGTCGTCATGTCTCCAATTGGTGTCGCCTATAACTGGGAGTCCAACTTTGGCTCAGGTCATGATCTCATGGTTTGTGAGTTCCAGCCCCGCGTCGGGCTCTGTGCTGACAGCTTGGAGCCTGGAGCCTGCTTCGGATTCTGTGTCTCCCTCTCTCTCTGCCCCTCCCCCTGCTTGTGCTCTGTCTCTTTCTCTCCTCTCTCAAAAATAAATAAACGTCAAAAATGTTTTAATTAAGTAATAATAAAACAGCTCACAGATATAAGATTTTAGGAAGACCAGAATCTTTGTCATATTTGGTATCTACTCAGATAATTATACATCTACTTTGTGTGTTGATGAAATGTCAAAAGAAATGTTCTCTAAGTACTTTCTGAGATGATCTGGTAGATATGAGAATTTTTGAGTCAATACTCGATGTTGGATTATTGATATTTAAAAACTGTGAGGACAACCACATGACCCAAAGCATACATTCACAAAGAATGTATGAGTCGGTTAAGAATACAGGAGAAAAAAAAGCAGGAAATGTACATTCAACCCGAGGGTTGGCAGCACTCTGGGGAGTGCTGGGGAGTGTGGCTATGCAGCAAAATGAATGTCATGTCTAAGAGGAAGACCTGCTCTTCATCCCTAGTCAACCACTGGCCCAGTGTTGCCCAATCTTACACATTTTTTTCCTAAAACGTTCATTTGTTTTGAAAGACAGAGAGAGCATGAGCAGGAAGGGGCAGAGAGAGAAAGAGGGAGACACAGAATCCCAAGCAGGCTCTATGCTGTTAACACAGAGCCCAACAGGGGTCTCAGTCTCATAAACCGTGAGATCATGAGCTGAGCCGAGATCTACAGTCAAATGCTTAACCGACTGAGCCACCCAGGTGCCCCCTAATCTTACATATTTTTAAGTGATGTTGTAAATGTGGATTTTCTTGCAAAAATATTCCAGCTTCTAAATATTGCCAGAAGTTTTCATTTGGTCCAACACTTTTCAGGGCCTATTACGATGACATCCACTCTCGAAAAATAGCTCCAAATGGAGATTAGAGCAATTATTAACCCCCAGGGAGGAAACCTACATAGCACGTCTTATCACTGATTTGCAAAACACCTACATAATCTTTGGTACACAGAATGGAGGCAAGAATCGAGATGTACCATAGAAATAAGCATCTCTGAGCAGGTCAAATTAAAGGCCGGTGTCTACAGGGATGAGTACTTTGAATGCTGAGTCATCCCCTCATGAGCTCACCTAGGTGATATGTGGCAGTTCTTTGGAGGTCCAGAAATAATGTCTGCAGTAACAAGGTTCAGTCAACAATTCCAGGTCCTACATCCTTGGTTACTTCTGTCTCAGGAAGCATGGGGGTGTTTTTCTGTAATGATTTATTTGGTTTTTAATTTACACCCAAGGTAGTTAGCATAGAGTGCAACACTGATTTCAGGAGTAGATTCCTTAGTGCCCCTTACCCACTGAGCCCATCCCCCCTCCCACAACCCCTCCAGCAACCCTCAGTTTGTTCTCCGTATTTGTGAGTCTCTTCTGTTTTGTCCCCCTCCCTGTTTCTATATTATTTTTACTTCCCTTCCCTTGTGTTCATCTGTTTTGTCTCTTAAAGTCCTCTGGATGGGTGTATTTTTTAAAAACATTTATTTATTTTTGGGACACAGAAAGAGAGCATGAGTGGGGAGAGGCAGACACAGAGGGAGACACAGAATTTGGAGCAGGCTCCGGACTCTGAGCTGTCAGCTCGAACCCATGAACTGTGAGATCATGACCTGAGCTGAAGCCGGACGCCCAACTGATGGAGCCACACAGGCGCCCCTGGATTGGTGTATTTTTTAATGATTTACAGAGAGCCCCACCCAAAATGTTTTCATTAGAGGGAAAATCCTGCTTGAGGGCTAAGGCCTCTAAAAAAAAAAAAAACTCTAACGGCCATAAAAAGGCTATTACCCTAAGGGTTTCAGGTGGGAGAACTCTTACTGCCTACCAAAGCCTGGCTTGGAATATTCTGGAACATTCAAAAAAAATTTTTGTTGTGATTTTGACACAAGTGAAATCCTCAGGCATTCTTTTGTCTCGATAAAAAGAGCTTCCCAAGTTCAATTCGGGTCTTTGAGATTGTCCTTACATCATTAAATGAAGGCTACGTGGCAACCAACGGTAAGTCATTGATGGAAACACCCTGACAGAAGACAGACATGTCGGGTTCTCATGCAATGAAAACCCTTGGCAATTGGAGAGCCACAGACGGTTGAAGATCTGTTGGCCCACAAGTAAACAGTAACAGACGGAGATACAGGAAGATGTTCTGAGAGAATATTCTTGGAGCCAGAAGTAATTCCTTTTTTGAAGACATCTGGAAACGTCTTCCTTTTATTTACAGAAATAGTGATATTCCAAAAGCATCACACTCATGGCATTCTCCACTCCATTTTGCACACAAGCCACCTAAATTTCTTCCTCTGTTTCTTTGATCCAAGTATTTTGCGTTTTCACAATGACTGCAAAAACGGAGACGCCTGGAGATGAGAGCTGTGCTCCTTTGGGACGGGAAGTGGCTCCTAGGATCTTGATAATCCAGGAACAAGTAACAGGTGAGAAAGAGCTTCCTGGCTGTGTGTTCATGTGTCCTCACTGCGTGGCTTGATCGCTCCTTTTCCTACCCTTGTGGTACGGAATCAAGAAGTTCAGGGTGAGGTTTCTGGTCACTTAGTAGAGGCCCAGTTTGCCACCAGAGTGGGGATTTTATGGCAAAGAAAAACGCCAGGTGGGCAAAACCCATTCACATCCCCTCCCCACACCCTACTTGCAGTAGGCTGAGTATTGACTACTGGACTTTGTGCAGCCTCCGTAGGAGCCTGTGTGAGGATGGGAGGGATGGGAAGGGAGGAAAGGATAAGACGTCCTTCCTCTAAACTACACAGAGGCACTAGATGGAGAGCAGGGCTTTTGCTTGGCCCTTGAACGTGAATGCCCTACCATGGTATCTGCTGGCCCCAAGGAAATGATGACAAACTTGTAATATTTAAGAGCCAGGTGAAGAGGGAAAGCACTGACACACGGGATGGGAACAGGAAACAGGAGCAAATAATTCTGAAGGGGGCCAAGACAGACTCGGGGGGAGGAAAATTAAATGGTTAGATGTAAAAGCTCAAAGAGTGACCTGAAATGTATCGTTTTCCCAAAAGTATCTGGGAGAGAGAAATGGGCAGAAAATCCCCTAAATGGCAACATAAGGAAGACGGAACTATAAAGGTCATCATTCGTCCAAGAGGACACTCAATAAAGACAGAGTAACAAACATTAGTGGCTAGAAATAATGGCTGAGAATTTCCAAGAAGTAAAGCCAATGTAAAGCTTATGACAAAGTACTCACAAATTAAACAACTAGCCTATTTTTAATCACTAAATTCAGCACCTGATGGGGCCCTGGGGGGGCTCAGTCAGTTAAGCATCCCACATCAGCTCAGGTCATGATGTAGTGGTTCGTGAGTTCGAGCCCCATGTCGGGCTCTGTGCTGACGGCTCGGAGCCTGGAGCCTGCCTTGGATTCTGTGTCTCCATCTCTCTCTCTCTCTCTCTCTCTCTCTCTCTCTCTCTGCCCCTCCTTCACTCACAGTCTCTCTCTCTCTCTCTCAAAAATAAAGAAACATTAAAAAAATTTTTAATTCAACACCTGAAACCAGTTTTAGCCTATATGTTAACTAAAACTTAAATAAAAATTTGAAGAAAAGAATATCCTTATTGATTTCAGCTTTATATAAATTCCGTCTATTAATGCAGTATTGTATTTTTCATGTGAAGTCAGTATTCTCAATAAAGCTAATTTCCCACAAAAAAAAGGGTAAAAAAATGTAACTTCTGGACCCGTTTATCATGATTTTTAAGAACATTAAATGTACACGGGATATTTCTAAATCGTCTGGCGAGAAAACAGCAGGTGACAGTCAAAGGAAGGACCATGTGGCTCATAGGGGCTTTTTCACACCAACACAGGATAGAAGAAATACAAGATACAGATGGCATATTACTTCCCACAAGGTGAAAGGAAAAGAAGAAACTTAGACTTTCAAATCCAGTAAAAGTATCTTTTAAATGAAAAGGAAAACCAAAGATATGTTCAGGTCTGAAAAAATCTTGCAAAACGTGCCACATGAAACCCTCTTTGAGAAATGATTTATTTCCACAAAGAGAGAAATGAATCCAAGATAAAGCAAAAGAGTACAGATGAACAGAAAACATTCATAGGTTCAGAAGACAATAACCTAAAAAGAAATCCTCCCTATATTATACACCTGAAACTAAAGCGACGCTGTATGTTAAGTAACTGGAATTTAAACTGAAACTTTAAAAAATAAGTAACCAAGAAATCCCAAACCAATCTAGAGCCAAAGTTCCCTTAGTATTGGCACGGTGGGACATGGGAATGTGAAAGGACTTAATCTAGATTTTGTTCTAAAGACAACAGTGGATACGGAAAAGGTTGATAGGCAATAATGAGAATAAATATGGGTGTTACATGGAAATATATTGCAGGATTTCACTTTCAAACAAGTAAAGGCACACCTGATGAATCCTACGTGTAAGAGGGAAAAACACAAAGGGAAGAAAGAGTAGGGTAACACTGACATCACCCATAAAAACTCAAAAGCTATACAACAAAAGTTCGGAAAACCAAAGAAAACAAAAATCAAACAAGCATGGTGACCAGAAGACAGAAAAATACAATGACAAAAGTTATAATCTCTATAATAACGGAAGCTGGGAAGTTTTAAGTGGGATAAACTGATCCAACAGGATTATCGATAGCTTTATCAACATCCATAGTTAAAATGGATACATTTGAAGAGATGTATTTAACACAAGAGGGAGGCCTCATAAACTTGAATATGAAGAACCTGAAAATATAAAACGTATGGTAAGTACGATTGAAACATACCTGGGATGGGAATTTAACATTGGACAAAAATATCTTAAGTATATAACGATCATATACTTGTGTCAATCTACACAACATGTTTACAATAAAGGGACGTTAAGACAAAAATATGGCGAGAGATTAAAATGACACCTTCTTCAGGGCGCCTGGGTGGCGCAGTCGGTTAAGCATCCGACTTCAGCCAGGTCACGATCTCGCGGTCTGTGAGTTCGAGCCCCGCGTCGGGCTCTGGGATGATGGCTCAGAGCCTGGAGCCTGCTTCCGATTCTGTGTCTCCCTCTCTCTCTGACCCTCCCCCGTTCATGCTCTGTCTCTCTCTGTCCCAAAAAATAAATAAAAAACGTTGAAAAAAAAATTTTTTTTAAAATAAAATAAAATGACACCTTCTTCAAGTCAATAGAGTTAGGAGACCAAACCAAAAAACAATGTACAATATGGAATATTTGAGTAGCTCTGTAAGTGTTCTCTGATAGATACACATGGAAATCTATGCCCCCTAACATGTATACACATGCACATACATACATGTGTGAATACGTGCATGCATGGATACATGTATGCGCTTCTGTGTGTCATACAGAAATGTTTCCAAAGCATACAGCATATGAACGCATACAGCAATATAGTCTTTGAAGCTAATCAAATAAAGCAAAAATTAACAGAAACATCCTACAAAACTGTTAGACGCTAAACGTGTGAGTAACGTGTAGTGTGTGTATACCTTTAGGCTAAAGTGAAAATACAAAATACGTGGCATCCAATGACAATTCACGTGTCTCGTGTGAAAATTTGTCTGACAGGTCTAAAGCAGTGCTTACGGGGAAAAATTAAAACTTCAAATACAATTACAAGATAATAAGAAAGATTGCAAATAAATGAGCCGTGGAGGCAAATCAAAGAGCCAGAATAATGGAAACAGAATAAATCCAGCTCAAATCAGAAAATAACATATGATAAAAAGTAAAACTCTGTGAAACAGGGAACGAGAAAATAGTCAAGCTAATTAACAAAATGAAAGCTAGTTTACTAAAAGCTTATTAGTATAAGCAAACTTGTGGCAACAGTGAGTGAGCAAAACTGAGAAACAATGAAAATTAATAATCTTGAAAAGTGAGGGAAATCACTTCAAATAATTTCAAATAAAATAAAAATATTAAAATATAGATATTTTAATGATATAAGCACTGATGTTAAAAAATAAATTTAAATAAATATTTGAGAAAAAAGAAAGTGGAACACAGACTGAAATAAATTCACTAGAGACTATTATTACAAAACAGTAATTTAAAAATGTCTCACATAAAAATTCAGCAGCCAAGATTATTTTCAAGCAACTTGTAGCAATCCTATTGTTACTGAAATTTTGTTCAGAAAATATAAAATGAAAAGAAGCAGCCGAAATATTTTTGTAAGTCAGTTTAACTATATGGACTGTATAAGATTAGAAAACCAAATTTAGAAACCAAATCAAACTTAAATTCAAATCAAAATCATTAATCAAATTCGCTTATGAATGAAGATGTGGGCATCCTCAGTGAATATTAACAAAGCAAATACAACAGGGTTACTGGCAGGTGTTTGAAAGTTCACCTTAAGATCAACTCAGGGTTGTTTCCAAAATGCCCTAACAGAAAAACCTGTTATTAAACCAAATAAATAAAAAAAAAGAAGAAGAAGAAAGAAAGAAAGGAAAATCTTGTGAGCAGCCATAGAGATGCCAGGAAATTATTTTGACAATTCAATGTCTATTCATGATTTTCAAAAATGTTTTAGCTGAGTAGAAAATTGGAAATTGAAGGTAATTTCTTTTACTTGATAATGAGCACTTACCAAAAACATCTAGCCAATATCACATTTATTCAAGAGTGTCAGATGCCTTTCCTATAAAATCATGAACAGGGGTGTGAGTTTTCCCTTACACAGTTCAATACACCACTGGACATCCTGAATCAGTGCAATGACAACAGGCATATAGTCCATAAAGAGCACAAATATTCAAAGGGGAAGAGACAAAATGGTCCTTATCTGTATGGCATATGGTCATTTTTATGGGATCCATGCAAGTTGATAGATCAGTTACTAGAAATAATAGACAATCAAAAAAGATGGCTGAATATATAATCAAGACATTCTCTTATACATACAAAATAAGATACTATTTACAAGAAGGAAGAGGAGGAAGAAAGAAGGAATTAACCCATTAGTTTAACAAAGATCAAGTTATATCTGAATAAGATTTAGTAAATAAACATATTTTAAAAAAAACATTAAAAATTCTTAATAAAAAAATAAGTGGTGAACTATGCCAGTTTAGGGATAAGACAACATGAATTTGGAATGATAACTCTTCTTCCTAAAGTCAAGTTTCAAGTCAATACAACTCCCAACAAAGATGGCAGAATTTTGCAGAATTTGACATGTTGATTCTAAACTGCACATAAAAGAACAGAATGTATATAAAACACATAGATTGCCCTACGCACAGGTGGTGGATGGTAGAAGGTTGAACTGGGTTATTTTTTGGCAGACCACTTTGACATTGACTCTCTCTCAGACCCACAGTGCTGTCTGCCCTGAACCCATAGGAGTCGGTCTTGTCTCTGGCTTCCCTTGGGTGAAACCAAGGGAGATCCTAGCAGACAATCTGGAGGCCAAACAAGAGAAGAGCCTATCTCCCCTTAGCAGGCATGACCAATAACACCCAAATGGGTATCCGTAAGTTCTCATAAGGGTTCCCTAATATACCACCCCAAGGTTACTGTGCTACCCTGTATCAGCTTCCCTATCACCTGCCCCATCTCTTAATACATACTTTTTGTGTGTCATCTGTCCCTATCAGGACTGCGGTCGAAATTACAAACCCCTGGGAAATGATACATCATTTATATTACATGTTGAACACACTGTTTCTCTACCTGCAGAAAATAACTCTGGATCCCTATCTCACACCATATCTAAAAAGAGTCTGCGCAGATTTAAAATGCATGCATGAACTCTAACACTCACAGAAAAATATGCAAAAGAAAATTTTTGTGATCTTGGGGTAGAGGTCAGGAATTCTTAAATGTGCTCAGCTTCATGCGTCCTACTTAGAAAAAGACACAAGGGAGAGAAAAATGTTGAGGGATCCTTGCTAGATCAAAACTACCGATTTTTGTTTCAACAAAGAGTATCAGAAATGATGCCAATGGACAGGACACAGGTGAGAGAAGAGGTTTGCAATCTGCACACCAACAATGGCTGACTGCTTAAACCACAGCTCACTCACACTCTTGGATGGCTTAAGAGACAACCAGGACGTGGGGTCTTAAGGGCTGGTGTTGCCTCAAGGACACAGAGCTTCCAGGCAGACTCCCCCTGCCTGCCTCCCTCTCCCGCCCGCGGCATATTCTGTTCAGACCACCGTAAATACTCATAGCACATAATGTGCCCACCTGTCATCATCTTCTATTCTTGTCATTACACGAAATAAAACAGAGAAGTTCTGGAGTAATTATTCAGGGAAACTTAAAAAAAAAGACTACAAGACTATTGGAAAATAATATGGTGAAGATGCTTTTATGTAATACTACATTCTGAATGTGTCCTTGTGTCACTAAAGATTATCCTATATAATGCAATTTTAATGGCTAGTATTGCATGCTTGTATTGTGTCTCTAATTATGTAACAATTTCTAGAATGTTAAAAATTATTGTGGCCATTCCTTTTTCTTTCTCTCTCTTTTCTTTTTTTGGTCATCATAAGCACGTGACAATGCCAATCCCTACACACGCATCCTTCTGCGCGTGTCCAATTGATTGCTTCTTGAGGATAAAATTCCTTGAAGTGCAACGTATTCCTGGCACGTAGTTCAGGCAATTTTGCTACCTCTTGCCCTGCTTTCTCCGAGAAATATTATGACCATTTGCAAACACTCCAGCATTGCATGAGTGGGCATTTCCCACAGCTAAATCCACAGCTGATGGGGTTTTTAATAATTGTGGTTTTATGAGACAGAAGAGGGAACGATTCTGTAAAGTACAACAGCTACAGAGAAAGCTGAAGCCCTCCTTCCAAAGAGAAAAAGAAACCACTGGTCTAATATTTATAGCCAAGACGCGTGTAAATTTAACAGATGCCTATGGTCAGCTATACTTTTCACATCCGGGTTGTTAGCAGCTTGCAGGAGTCATGGGGAGGAACACAACACTTGCCTGTCTGTAGAATACTACTTCTGATGGACTTAAAAGGTTGACTGAGGGGCGCCTGGGTGGCGCAGTCGGTTAAGCATCCGACTTCAGCCAGGTCACGATCTCACGGTCCGTGAGTTCGAGCCCCGCGTCAGGCTCTGGGCTGATGGCTCAGAGCCTGGAGCCTGTTTCCGATTCTGTGTCTCCCTCTCTCTCTGCCCCTCCCCCGTTCATGCTCTGTCTCTCTCTGTCCCAAAAATAAATAAAACGTTGAAAAAAAAATTAAAAAAAAAAAAGGTTGACTGAGCTTGATTCACTGGTGCTTGATTTACTGACTAAATAGACAAATAGGGACCCCTAATTACAGTCTTTCCTCTAAACCATTCAGTTCACAGATACCTGACTGCTTCATAGCAAGGTCTTTGGTTTATCCTTATTTTTTGCACCATTTCTCTCCTTCTTCTAAAAAAACAATGAATAGCAGTATGAGAGTTTCATCTCCGTGATTCAAAGAAGTCTCTGCTCACTTCCCAGGTCTCAGACATGGGCAGGTGGTCAGTGAAAAAAATCTAAGTCTATGATGTGCACCTCTTGGCAAGTATGTGTCAACCTTCCAAAACCCAACAAAAAGAGTCTTTTAAAGAACACGCACAGAAAATACAAAGCAAAATCACGTACAGACATGCAAGCCTGACAATTTTCTAATATTGAAATGTAAAAGAATAAAGTACTTGCCATCAAATATATGGTTTTCAAATTCTATGCCAATTGTGAAAGGACATACTGAATCTTTAATGGCGCCTGGGTGGCTCAGTCACTTGAGCGTCCGACTTCGGCTCAGGTCATGGTTCACGCGTTCGAGCCCCGCATCGGGCTCTGTGCTGACAGCTCGGAGCCTGGAACCTGCTTCAGATTCTGCGTCTCCCTCTCTCTCTGCCCCTCCCCTGCTTGCGTTCTGTCTCTCTGTCTCTCAAAAATAAATAAACATTAAAAAATTTTTGTTAAAATATTCCCTATGCCCCACATCTTCCTACAAATGTCAATCTTAACTGGATTTTCCCTTGGCTCCTCATATAACAACATTATATATTTTACCATATTGAAATTCCACTTGAAACCTGAAATGGGAAGAAATCCCCCATGCGAATATTTTGTTGTCACTGTTGTTAAAAAAAAAAAAGGTACCCCCATAAGGCCTAAAGCTTGCCTACAAAGAACACGTTTTTGACACAAAGCATTCTTTTTGTTTTTAAGCATTTTGTGTTTTTGCTTTTTCCCATGGAACGGTGCTGCTGGTGGTATTAAGTGTCTGCCACGCGTCCCTAATAAATCACCGCAGCTTTGTTTTCCTGGCTCCTCTGTAAATCTGGCAACAATGATGTTAATTGTGCATGAAAAATATATTAAAACTGTAAATCATCTCTATTTTCGAGGAGGACGGGGGAAACAAATCCAAAGTAACAAATCAAACGCTCTCTTTTGTCCGGATTTGGCCAGAGGCCATTATATTAAAAGCATAAAATTACAGCCTGTTTCCATCAATTAGGCCTTATTCTTCGGTTCTTGAATCTAATCATGAACCTATAAAATGTAACACAAATCCCATGTTAATGACCACTGATTAATTTCGTTAATCGTGCTGGAAGTTTCTCTTTCTGTAGTGCGTTCTTTAAAGGACTCGTATATGCGGACCTTTTTTGTACCAATTGTATATAAAAGGGCCAAAATACTTCTTTTTGATACTATCTTAGAGCTGTAAGGATGGCAAAGAGGAAGAGGTTGGTCACTTTTCTAAGGATAATCGCTAAATTTTGCTTTTATTCCATGCAATACTCAATAGAATGTTTTTTTCTACAAAGGATGAAAGATTGATTTTTTAAAATTTTTTTAAGGTTTATTTATTTTGGAGACCAGAGACAGAGCATGAGCCAGGGAGGGCAGAGATGGAGACACAGAATTGGAAGCAGGCTCCAGGCTCCAAGCTATCAGCACACAGCCCAACGCGGGGCTCGAACTCACGAGCCACGAGATCATGACCTGAGCTGAAGTTGGACGCTCAACCAACTGAGCCACCCAGGCGCCCCGAAAGATTGATTTTTTTGAAGTGTATCTATGGATACTTCCTTACGGTCTTGCTAGACTGCTCAACTTCAGACACTGAGAAAAAAAATGTTTACAGCCTGATTTAGGAAGCAGAATATGTATATTTACCAATGGACTTATTCATCCAAAATTTAAAAACAGAAACCAACTGATAGACAAAGGTCTTCTATTCCCCGTCTTTGTGCTACTTTAACCCTCTTTTAATGTCCCATTTCTTGATAAACCAGCTCGGCAAAATCATCATCTGACAAACTCACCCATTGGTCAACTGATTCAATAATCTGATGCACACTCGCTCCTTTGATGGCTTTTAAAAATGAGATGCCGTAACCTAAGCAAATGAGTCTTTAGTGGTCAGAAATTCAGGCTGGAGGCCAAGAGAATGTAGGGGCAAATCACCTCTCTGCAGCGTAAATCAAATTACAGCATCTAGATGCCAGCTTGGGCCAAGCCAGGCAAGTTAACGAATAACTGGCACTCTGGGTAATTTATCTCCAAATGCAAATCTCAGCCTGTCGTTTTCCTTCTTAAAAATATTCCTTCATGGGACTCCAGCGGTCAACAAGAGAATTCCCAAACAGGATACATGAGGTAATACATGCCAATTGCCTAGTATACTGCCTGGTGCTTTAGCAAGTGGTCAAGAAATGTGGGACGCTCTCCTCTTCCCCGGCCCGTTGGAGATCGATTGCAACTCGGCTCCAATCTGCTTCCGCAGGAATTATTTCCCTGGGTGACTGAACAACAGATATCATGAACGCTTTGCTGTCACTAAAATTTTCGCCAAGTATGTATTTATCTATGAGGAATACAGACTTGTTAAAAAATAGTGGACCTAAATATAGACAGCCTCCAACTCTTGATTTCAGCTCAGGACATGATCTCACGGTTGGTGAGTTCAAGACCTGTGTCTGGCTCTGAGCGGACAGAGCAAAGGCTGCTTGGAGCTCGCTCTCTCTCTCTCTCTCTCTCTCTCTCTGCCCCTCCCCTGCTTGTTTTCTCTCTCTCTCTCAAAATAAATAAATATACTTAAAAAAAAGATTTCTTGTATAGATGACTGACAAGACTATACTCCAGAAAGACTTGAGTAAGATCTTGCTCATATATATCCGAGGTTGAGAGACTCTGCTATTAAGACCCAGCCTCTCGGCAGAGGACTGTGAATTAAATGCTATATGCCTATCTCTATAATTAAATCACATGTACAGCCCATGTGGACCCAGGTACGCGAATGTACACGCCCTCAAAATGTGCAGAAACCCTGCCTCCTAAATGCCCTGAAACCCTGTGTTCAACTTTCTTGTCAAGGGTCAGGAGCAGGTGTGGCCTCATCCCCCACCTTCCTCCTTCCATTGTTCCAAACCATCACATGCCAACGTCTGGAGCGGTGGGTACCATTGCAGGCACCAGCTGATTAGGCTCCCTCGCTGGGTGTGGTAGCCACAGAAGGATCCTGAATGTCTCTACACAGAGCTGTGATATAGAACCTGGACTCAGGAAGTCTTGGTCCAGAAGGGGAATCCAAGGCCGGCTGGTTCTGCTCACAGTCCTCAACTCTATGGTTTCAGCAAACTTGCCTTGGTACTTTATATACACTGTAAGCACGTCCTTAACATACAAACCATGTACATCATTCCAGGATTATATCATTAACATATCTCCTCTCTTTATTTATCTTTTATTTTCCTATCATCAATCTCTAGGAGCATTCAAAATATTATTTCGTTAAAATGGATTTCTTGAGATGGAAGGAATGAATCAAAAGTTATGGACATTAAAACATTTTTCTCACACATACGATTATACTACTTTCCCCAAAACCTAAGTACCAACACACAAAAATGCGCACCAAAAAAAGTCACGCATGCACGTGATCTTCAGCACTAAGTATTTTTTAATTTTGTCTTTGCTAATATTATTGGTAAAATCATGTTTGCTTTTATTAAATTGCATTTAATAACTCTTAATAAAATTACCTGGGAAACTCTCAGAAAGACCTAGGTCTGAATTCTTTTCCCTTTTATGCACTGGGCCATTTAGGTAAAGGATGAACCCCTCCTGGCTTCATGTTTCCCGTTTGTGACTTGGCACTTTGGAGAGCTATTGGGTGCACTCGCTGATAGAAAATGCACAAACTTTAGTGCAAAGTTTCTGCTGTTAAAAACTCATTTGCTGGGGTGCCTAGGTGGCGCAGTCGGTTAAGCGTCCGACTTCAGCCAGGTCATGATCTCGCGGTCCGTGAGTTCGAGCCCTGCGTCAGGCTCTGGGCTGATGGCTCGGAGCCTGGAGTCTGTTTCCGATTCTCTGTCTCCCTCTCTCTCTGCCCCTCCCCCGTTCATGTTCTGTCTCTCTCTTCCCAAAAATAAAAAAAAAAAAAAAACTCATTTGCTGAATACCAACTCACATAATCTTCCTTACCATCACCATCATCACAAAACTCATCATCACCTTCATTGTTATTATCATCATCACCACCACCACCATCATCACTACCACCACCACCATCATCACTACCACCACCACAATCATCATCATCCACACCAACACCACAACCATCATCATCACCATCATCACTGTCACCATCACCACCACCATCAACACCAACCCCATCAACATCGCCACCATCACCATCACCACCATCATCACCACCACCATCATCATCACCACCATCACCACCACCATCACCATCATCATCAACACCATCCCCATCATCATCACCACCACCATCACTGCCACCACCATCATCATCACCACCACCAGCATCAACACCATCATCACTATCACCACCACAACCATCATCATCACCATCATCATCAACACCATCCCTGTCATCATCGCCAGCATCATCACCACTATCATCATCACCATCATCATCACTGTCACCATCACCACCACCACCATCAACACCATCATCACCATCACCATCCCCAGCATCGCCACCACCATCACCACCACCATCATCCCCATCATCACCATCATTATCAATACCATCCCCATCATCATCACCAGCATCATCACCACTACCATCATCACTGTCACCATCATCAACACCATCCCCATCATCAACACCATCATCCCCATCACCACTGCCACCACCACCACCATCACCATCATCATCAACACCATCCCCAGCATTGCCACCACCATCACCACCACCATCATACCCATCTTCATCACCACCACCATTACCACCATCATCATCATCACCACCACCACCATCACCATCATCAACACCATCCCTATCATCATCACTACCACCATCACCACCATCATCATCACCATCATCATCACTATCACCACCACCATCATCCCCATCATCATCAAAACCATCCCCATCATCATCGCCAGCATCATCACCACTACCATCATCACTGTCATCATCACCATCACCACCATCACCACCATCATACCGATCGTCATCATCACCACCATCATCACTACCACCATCACCACAACCATCACCACCACCATCATCAACACCATCATCACTATCACCACCACAATCATCATCATCCCCACAAATACCACAACCATCATCACCACCGTCACCACCACCATCATACCCATCGTCATCAACACCATCCCCATCATCACCACCATCATCATCATCACCACCACCACAGCCACCACCGCCACCATCACCACTGTCATCAAAATCATCACCGTCACCATCACCATCATTATCATCATCCTCACGGTCATTATCACCTCCATCATAATCACCACTGTCATCATCTTCATTTCCATCATCACTATCACCACTATCATCAAAATCATCGTCTATTCCTACTACTACGGCTGTAGCTGCTGCTGGTATTACTATCTATAGTAATTCATTTATGAGGTGGCTATGTCCTCGGGCCACGGTTCTGTCCGTGGTTTGTTTAAAATTAGATTTTAAGGACCTATAGGTAACAACCCCTTATTGTGTGTCTCTTAGCTGCCTGCAGATACATTTTGCAACCAGTTGCCCTTGGAAGTCACTCCACAAATTGACCCTGGTCTAAACTATATGAGCCATGGTTTCTTTAATGGGTTTCATTATTTTTTTTTCCAAATGGCAGAAAGGACTATTTCTTTATATTTGGTTTTACAATGCTTCAGGCCCATTTTTCTGAGGTCCTATTTATGACTATTTATTGTATCACGAATCTCATCATTAGCCATCACGTAAAGAGTCCTATAAGTATGACAATGGTTAATACACACATATGTATGTTTGTTATGACTATTGCATGACAAAAATCTTTGTCTATCATATGTGATGTTATTGTATTACTATTATATGACAAAATATTTGTTGGTGTCACCTTCACAGTCATTAAAATTCAAATTCTTAGGGCCCATCCCCAGAACTGATGAGTCAGGAGGAGCCTGGGTGGTGGCTAGGAGTCTGCATATGAAAAAGTTCCTGGTCAGTTTGAGAACAACTGTGCTATGTCCTTGGAAGTCTGGACTATGCCATTATATGCATTAACTACAAGATTCCCAATGACTTCATGAAGGTAGCCCTTTACATCAAGGGTCAGCAACCTTTTTCTATAAAGGGCAAAACAGAGGGGGCGCCTGGGTGGCTCAGTCCGTTGAGCATCAGACTTCAGCTCAGGTCATGATGTCATGGTTTGTGAGTTCAAGTCCTGCGTCGGGCTCTGTGCTGACTGCTTGGAGCCTGGAACCTGCTTCAGACTCGGTGTCTCTGTGTCTCCCTCTGTCTCTCTCTCTGCCCCTCCCCTGCTCACGCTCTGTCTCACTCTGCCTCTCAAAAATAAATAAACATTAAACAAAAATTTAAAGGGCAGAACAGTAAGTATTTTGGACTTTGTGAGCTATATGCCCTCTTTTGTAGCTATTTGACTCAGCCATTGTACCAAGAAAGCAGCCACAAGAAATAGCCAAATAAATGGGTAGGGTTGGGTTCCATTAACCTTTTTTGCAAAAACAGGCAGCATCATGATGGATTCTGCCTATGAGTCATACTGTCCCCTCTTGTTTCACATCTTTAAATGGAAGTGAGGCCCTGTTTTAGTTGAACATTTGTCCTTATTGGGTATTTCAATCTTCATAAGATCACATCTATCAATAGTCTCTGTAGGTCAGACAATGATGAGAGCACACTGTCTTGCAATTAACTGACCACAACAGTGACTTCAAATTCACTCTCTCGGTCTCTTAAACCATGCTCAGCCAAAAGAATCAATATTGACATCAGCTTGCAGGCTCCATTCCTGACCACGGTGACCCCTCCGCCTGAAATCCCCCTCACCCACCAATCTGGTCAACTGTTGTCTTTCATAGTTTGCCTCGGTATATCCTGACCTCTCAGTCCAGAAACATGCTCCTCCCAGATGTTCCCATACCTCCCCAACTTGTCCCATCATGGCACTGATTATACTAAGTGGTAACTCTGGTTAACTGTCCGCCTTCCCCTGTGTGATCTGCAGGGGAAAGGATGGCACCCTTTCGGCAAAGTGGCCAGACAACTGTAACATGCTCAGTAAGTATTCGTTGAATAAATAAATTTATCAATTGCATTTGTGCTAACGTCAGGAGCACCTACACGAGGAAATGTTAAGAAACCAAAGAAATACAATGAAATGAGGGTACTGGTGGCACCTACCTGGGTTTACAAAGCTGCGTAAGAACTGAAGACCAGGTTTTACTACCATCCTGAGAACCCGCCTACCTCAAACTCTCAGAGAAGCCCAATGAGCAGAGGAAGCAGCTGAGGATGATGCCCTGTGCTTCCTGCAGAATTCCCTGGATGCCATCTTGTCAGCCATTTGTTCAGTGCCTGACAATGCAACTCTTACCAATCCCTTCCACCTACTAAAGGCTTAGTCTGAAATTTGTTCAAATTCAATTTCATTTCTCCTAGATCAACTCTCTAAGTTGGGTAATCCTTCAGCAAACCTAGCCTTTTAGCTGGAATGCTTAGAAGAAACAGACACAGTAGGTTACGCCCTGTCCTAATGAGCTTGGCCCATTTCAGGGCAATTTTTCCACCTGGAGTCATAGCTCATGCTAGCCCTGCTTCGCCACCCAAGGCCAACCTCCAGAGCCAGACATCCGTCTAGAGCACAGCACCCCAATGTGGTTTCGCCTCAGTGTTGTCCAAATACAAATTTCCTCACGTTTCAGAGTTGGCCTGTGACCCATGGTGAACCAGTGGCATCGTCCCCAGGCCAATGTACTTCTCGAAACTCAAGGGTGATACACAGGGAAATGCTGGTGACCGTTTTTTACCTCCACATGGAGACAGCGTCACAGAGAGACAGAAGAAATCCAAGGATAAACCAAAAGTGCCAGGTTAGTAACGGCGATGATTCAGATCCAGATCCACATGGCTTAAAAAGAATGAATTGCCCAAGTGTTCTGCAGGGCAGATGTCTGAAATTATGGAGTCGGCAGCGCTGGTTACTTCTCTAGGGTCTGGGGGAGAACAATGTCATTCTCTCTCAGTTCTCAGTTTCCGGTGCTTTCTAGCAATTTCTGTCTTGTGGATCCAATACTCATATCTCTGCCTCCACCTTCTTATGGCATTTTCTCCATGTAGATCTGTCTTTTTCCATGTGTCTTCTATTGTAAGGACACCAGTCATAATGGATTTAGGGTCCTTCCTAATATAGCATGACCTCATCTTACCTTGATTACATCTACAAAAGCCCTCCTTTCGGGGCACCTGGGTGGCTCAGTCGGTTAGGCGTCCGACTTCACCTCAGGTCACAATCTCACGGTCCGTGAGTTCGAGCCCCACGTCGGGCTCTGGGCTGATGGCTCAGAGCCTGGAGCCTGCTTCTGATTCTGTGTTTCCCTCTCTCTCTGCCCCTCCCCCGTTCATGCTCTGTCTCTCTCTGTCTCAAAAATAAATAAACGTTAAAAAAAATTTTTTTTTAAAAACAAAAAAAAAAACCAAAAGCCCTCCTTTCAAAGAAGTGGACATTCACTAATCAGGGATTACAACTTCCATATTATCTTTCTGGGGGGACACAATTCAACCCATAACACAGGTCAACTCAAAAACCCAATGACAAGAGAAAAGTCTGAAGGACTAAGAGCCATGCTATGATCTGTAAACGTCTTTTAAAAGATTCCAACTGACGGGGCGCCTGGAAGGCTCAGTCAGTTAAGCGTCTGACTTTGGCTTGGGTCACGATCTCATGGTTTGCGAGTTCGAGCCCCGCGTCGGGCTCTGTGCTGACAGCTCAGAGCCTGGAGCCTGCTTCGGGTTCTGTGTCTCCCTCTCTCTCTGTCCCTAACCCATTCACATTCTGTCTCTGTCCCTAACAAAAAAATAAATAAACACACGTCAAAAAAATTTTTTTAAAGATTCCAACCGACAGTCTGTGGCCTTAGGATAACAATTTCAAATCTCACAGACCCTTAATTCCTCTCAGGCTAGGACCTCATAACTTCTAACCTGATGATTTCTGGCATCTCAATTATTCTTTTTTTAATGCGTGTTTATTTATTTTGGGAGAGAGCATGAGTGAGAGTGGGGGAGGGGCAGGGAGAGAGGGAGAAAGAGAGAACCCCAAGCAGAGTCTGCAGTGTTAGCCCAGAGCCCGATGTGGGGCTCGAACCCATGAACTCTGAGATGATGACCTGAGCCAAAATCAAGAGTTGAAAGCTCACCCTAATGAGCCACCCAGGCGCCCCTCAACTCAATTACTCTAACCTGTGACCGTTACTGAATATCCTAGAAAAGACTCCAGCACCATTAAGTCAAATCACAGTCAACTGTATTTAAAAACAGACAACGCCCTGCTTCCTCAAAACTACAAAGCAATTAGCTTCTTGGCTGTTCTATCGCAATTTTATGCCGTCTTCCTTTGTAACACCTCTGGGGGTTGGTATTTCAGGGAAATGTGCAGCACACAGGCTTTGGCCTGGCTGAAACTGGGAAAGATAATGCAGTCAACATCCTGCAGGGATATCCAAGCCTCAGCCGCAAATTCGTTTGTCCCGGTGTGTGCGCACACACTTTATCATGGGCAGCAGAGGGATCCTGTTTTCCATTACTTTCTAAATCATGTCGTAAAATAGGATGCTACTTCTTTAAAAAATTATGAGAACATGTGACTTTCAGGCACGATGTAGGTAAGCCAAGAGCTTCAGGCATTCGCTAAAGAAAAAAATCTAAGGTCAACTCCAGCCTTGTTTAGAACATACATTGTGATGGAGAATAAATCATCAGAGGTAGCTCAGTCGGTTGGGCATCCGACTTCAGATCAGGTCATGGGTTCGTGGGTTTGATCCCCACGTCAGGCTCTGTGCTGACAGCTCAGAGCCTGGAGCCTGCTTCGGATTCTGTGTCTCTCTCTCTCTCTGCCCCCTCCCTTGCTCATGCTCTGTCTCTGTCTCTCAAATAACAAATAAACATTGAAAAAATTGAAGAAATTAAAAAGAAGTCAGTTGAGCATCTACTGATTTTGGCTCAGGTCATGATCTCACAGTTAGTGGGTTCGAGCCCCGCATCCTGCTCTGTGCGGGCAGCTCAGATCCTGCTTGGGAGTCTCTCTCTCCTGTCTCTCTGTCCCTCTCCTGAAAGAATAAATCATCTTGGGGAGTCTTTGCACTGCTAGGTAGGAGGGTGGGTCAGTCTCATAGCCACATGCTGGAGAAAGCTAAACCTGCTGAGGAGACCTACAGAAGTCTACACGGGAAAGGGCATAATACCTTGTCTTCAAAGATTTTCCAAGCAACAGAGTGAGCAAAAGAAGCATCCAAAATTGCCCCGGCTGTGTTGGTAGAAAGTTCACAGGTATAGATCACCAGCGCTTTGTCTAACAACAAAGTCAACTCTCTTAACGGAGCTGCAAAAGTCTTTCATGGCCAGGTCCAAAAAAGGCTGAGTGGCCAAGTGCTCCCCATTCACTCATTCATGTGACCGATGTCCTCCTGCCTAGAAAAGGTTTATGGTGAACGCGGTGCATGTGCGTTTGTTATATGTTGCCTGCCTCTGAGCACTCGCTTTGTAAGAGAAGGGGCTTGGTTTTGTTCACTATTCTTTTTGTGAGTCTCAGCCCCTGGTCGCCTGGGTGTTGTTCCTTCTCTGCCTCTCTCCCCTCGGTATACGCTCTGTACGGACGCTGGCCAAGAGGCAATGCCCAGAGCATGGTGGATGCCCAGAAACGGTTGTAGAAGGAACAACTGAAAGAATAATCTCAAAACAAGTTTTAGAGTCCATCGGCGGTGTAGACTTGTAAAATAACCACAACTCTAAGGACACGGCAGATGTTACAACTGGGCATAGGGCTTCAGTGAGTAAAGAACAGGCAAATATGGCAGTAAGGAAGACGGTGGATGCAATGAGCCCTCGAGAGGAGGTCTTTGTAATTCCGTGATGGACGCCCATCTTGGTGCCATCATGCACTCCAGGGAAATTTGGACCATGATACCCAATATACCCAAATCCCTTGATGGGAAACCTGGACCATGATACCCTATATACCAAGATCCCTTGATGGGAAACTTGAGACCATGGTACTCAACATACCAAGATCCCTTCGTGGGAAACTTGGACCATGATACCTTATATACCAAGATCCCTTGATGGGAAACTTGGACCGTGATACTCAATATAGCAAAACCCCTTGATGGGAAACCTTGACCACAATACTCAATGCACCAAAATCTCTTGATGAAATGCAAGCAACTTGTAAAATGTACTACAGTGGAATTCGATCTCATTATTAGTTGATTTGAGCTCAACAGGAAAGATCTAATCTAAGTTGATAGATTTTAAACATTTAAATTTTCTTAGGGAGAATGCAGTTTTCTCTCTGTGCTGTGCTACTATTTTTGAATCTAAGCTATTCTTAAACACGCAAAACTAATGTGATAACTTTATTTCATAGTCTCTGGGTAGATACATTACAAAATATAGTGATGAGGGCGCCTGGGTAGCTCAGTCAATTAAGCATCTGACGTCAGCTCAGGTCATGATCTCACAGTTCGTGAGTTCGAGCCCTGAATCGGGCTCTGTGCTGACACCTTAGAGCCTGGAGCCTGCTTCGAATTCTGTGTCTCCCTCTCTCTCTGTTCCTCCCCCACTCATGCTCTGTCTCTTTCTCTCTCCAAAAATAAAAACATTTAAAAAAATTTTTTTAAATAAAAATAAAATAAAATTTTATTTTTTAAATTTTTAAATTTTTTAATTTTAAAATTTAATTTTAAAATTTAATTTTAAAATTTTAAAATTTTAATTTTTTAATAAAAATTTTTTAAATAAAAATAAAATAAAATTACTTCAGTAGTAATTCAGTAGATTGAAGAATTGGGAAGGAGGCAGAAATCTTTTAATAAATTATATATATATATATATCTTTAATTTCAGGTGAGAAAAGTACATTTGAACTTGGTAAGAATGGAACTTTACGTTCTCTGATTTAACGTTACTGCCTAGTGGTGCTGAGAAGAAAAATGCGCATTGGAATTCCTGGGGATGGAGCCCCAGTAATGAATCCTCTGATGTCAAAAATGTAACAGTGCAAAAAAACACCCAGGTGAGCGCTTTGCATGCAAGATTATACCATCAGTGCACTGTCCTATCATTTTTTTAGATTTTATCTCTCCCTTCTCCCCATTTTTGCGCTTTTTATGTCTTAGCCTATCTAGAGAAGCGATAAATGAGGAGCTTATTTGGAGGAGTTCAGAAATCCCTTCCTCACTGCAAAACATACGCGCATATGCCGTGTGTATCATGTCAGGATTGGTGGAAAACGTTCCCTTGTGGATCCACAACGGAAAACATCATCTTACAGACTGCCCTCCTTTTATTTTTTTTTCTTGAGATCCTAACAACTCCCTGAATTCTTCTGCCCACTGAACCCTTTCTGAAACTTGAGTTTTGTTACAGTTCATTCATTTTCCAAGCAAAGAGCTTATATTCTCTTCTATCACCATTTGGACTGGTCCAAGCTTTGTGTATGCTAAGTGCAAATGGTCATTTTTTTAAATCGGTAATTTTTGAATGAATCAGCTAAAAGGGCTTTAAAGGAACAAACGAGAAGAAAAGAGATACAGAATCAAAGTTGGGATGAGGAGATTCATAGATTGACTGGCTTGAGTTGGAAATAAGTCAACTCGTAGCAGGTGAGTTGGATGTTAAGTGAATACTGGACTTCACTTGTGGATGGAGGGATGAGTAAGTCCCCAAAGAGATGATGCAGAATGTGGCTGAAGGCATCAGTTTAAGGAAGAAGGGGAGTTTACCAACTTTCTCCTATCTTGTGGAAACGCACCACAAAACTCCCTTGCTGAAGAGTCAATCCCTCCTGCATTCCTCCCTTTCTGCTGGGAACAGAGCAAACGAGTATGTGCTCACAGCAGACAAGAGAGTGTTTTGCTTAAAGGGGACGTCAGAATGCTTGCATATTCGGAGAGGAAGGGACCGTATAGTGTTAGTATGTTCCAATGTCCAACTGGGCGTTTTCAGAAATCGTAACACATTTGATCTTCATTGGACAGTGGATATCGCGCTTTGAGTGGACACCTTTCACACACACACACACACACACACACGTTCACTTTCCAAAGTAATCAGATACATGAATCTAACAGGGAAATGTTTTTCACTTAAAAAAAAATCTGTGGGGCGCCTGGGTGGCTCAGTCGGTTGAGCATCCGACTTCAACTCAGGTCATGATGTCAGGTTCGTGTGTTTGAGCCCCGTGTCGGGCTCTGTGCTGACAGCTCAGAGCCTGGAGCCTGCTTCAGATTCTATGTTTCCATCTTTCTGTGCCTTTCCCCCACTCACGCTCTCTCTCTCTCAAAAATAAACAAACAAAACATTAAGAAAAATCTGTTTCTCGTTTGTAGAAACCTATTTCTCTGAACCCAAATATAGAATATGTGATTGGATCAGTAAAATAAAGACCAGTCACTTTTATTTATCTTAACGACTATCACTCTTTGGCTTTTCTCCTGGATGTCACCTGTGAGCTCACTGTGTGATCTGTAGGTCGGATGAGTTCATGTGTGGGCCCCCGCTTTGCACACCACACACCCTCCGTGGTCGTCAAATCCAAAGCTACAGAAATCTTCGCTTCTGTTCGCTTTTGCTGCCATCTGGATAGGAGCGCTCCAAGGAGAGGCGCTCTTAGACATAAAAGAGGGAAAGTGAAAAGAATTTAGTATGAAAACAGCCTGGTTCAGGAGAACCAAACCACGGAGCAGGAAGGCAGGGACCTACTCTCCACCATCGAACACGAGGAACTGAATCTTCCAGTGAAAGCTCATGTAGCGAGAATAACATGAAATTCACATGAAATTCAACAGATAACATACCGACCTCTTCCATGTCAAAATTATCTGTATAATCATCTTGTTAATTATGATTCATAATTAAGCAGCGGCATACTCCAAAATTGCTATAATCCTAAACAATATGCAGAAGAGGTCTAAGAGGCCTGCTGTTACCACTAATATAGCTGACGTCACTAAATGTGGAGAAGGTTGAATGTCTCAATCTTCTAAGCTGGTAGAGAAATGCATGTTATCAGAAATCTACTCCAAGATAACCGTCTTCGCAAAATACTCAATTCCCTCCCAGGAATCCTTGTCGGAGAGATTTCTGTTTAATAATCTTCCATAATTACCTTCCCTTACAAGCTACTTCTACACAACGTCACAGACCCGAGTGACAGACGGAAATGACAATCCTTTGTTTCCACAGAGTTGCATGTTGATTCCTTAAAACATCTGTCTCACTGTGTTAACTCTAACTCAGTTACCCTTTTACTTTGTCACCTGCATGTGACTTACATGCATACAAATGGACTGAGACTTGATGAGAACAGAAAGGAAATTAATCTCTCTTTTATCTCACGTTTAAAAAAAAAAAAAGACTACTATTGTCTTTGGATGTGCAAAGGCACTCTTCCAAGAAATGAATTTTAATGCCTTCTTGATGATTAATTTCTGTAACTCACACAGGATGCTAAAAACGCATTTGACAACTGAGGCTGGAAAAGACCAGGCTCCGGAATAAGGGAGAGCAGAATAATTCTGTGCTCTTGTAAAACAGGATCGTATTCCCTCTACATTCCCTTTTCTTAAAGCCATACTCAGCACTATCAGAAAGGATGGTCCCTTGATCCCGTTCCTTAAGCTGATCCGTCCACTACTACAGTAAATGATTATGTCACAGACAAGAAACATTTATTACGCACTGGATTAATATTTATGTTAGACTCCACAAGCACATGCAATTTTGCTGATATGTTGTTTTTGTTCCCTTTTTGACGATGAATTATGCTGCACTAACATCGGACTACAGAGTGGTTACATGTGCAGGATACTTCATATATGAACGCCTTAAATCCCAGTGGATCTCATTCACACCCACAGGAAACAGAGGCACGTACAAGCCACGTGACCTGTCCGCCGTCATCCCTTGGCTGGTAAGGGGAAAGGCTGGCATGTGAACCCAGGTGGGCACGTTCTTACAGCTATCCCTCTGGACTCAGCTGGAGGCGGGAAGCGGGTTTACATTAAAAAGCATAAAGATGAGGGTTGATGGGGGGGTGGGAGGGAGGGAAGGGTAGGTGATGGGCCTTGAAGAGGGCATCTTTTGGGATGAGTACTGGGTGTCGTATGGAAACCAATTTGACAATAAATTTCATATATTAAAAAAAATAAATAAATTTTTAAAAATGCCCAAGTTCTATAATACTTAGTAAAAAAATAAATGAATAAAAATAAAAAGCATAAAGAGACTCTTGTGGTTTGCCTCCCTCTCTGTTTGAAATAAACCCATAAGAGACTCTTAAATACAGAGAACTGTGAGTTGATGGAGGGGCAGGGGAGGGTGGGGGGAAATGGGTGGTAGGCACTGAGGGGGGCACCTGTTGGGATGAGCACTGGGTGTTGTATGTAAGCGATGAACCAAGGGAATCTGCCCCCGAAACCAAGAGCACACTGTACACATTGCATGTTAGCCAACTTGACAATAAATTATATTTAAAAAAAAAAAAGCATAAAGAATCACTCTGCCCAGATCTTGGTAGGATCTTGAGGTCTACAGGCGAGGAGCCCAAACTATTTTGCTAACATGGGTGCAAACGGGACACCATTTAGACATGCAGCTCCCGTTGTGAGCGAGATTTAGTAGACAGAAGAGGACCACTTGGGTGTTTTGCTGTGGCTCATTCATTGACATTGACTCTGGAAATTAGTTTGAGACGCCTGGGTAAATTTAAATGTCCCTTCATGACATCCCTGTGTACAATCCCTCTGAAGTATGACAGTTAGTAGGATTTGCCCTAGCCCTATACTATCACAGTGGACACAAAGGTTGCGTTTCTACCCAACAGAGTTAATGCCTCAACTCTGCAGAGTGCCCGCAAACTGGACGGAGTACCATCCCCTTGGTATGCGTGCAGAAAGCAGCAAATTTTCACCAGCCAGCATTAAGAAGGTCTTCCCACCTATAGGTAACACTGGAGATGGAAAGGAAAGCACATGGAGTCTCAGAATGGGTAGGGGTTCCGAAGGCTCAAAACAAAACAAGTGCTTCAGCCATTACTCTGTTTTCACTTAGGGTATAGGCTTCACTGTGGAGTTCTAGCAGGATTGTAACACACTGCCGTGCACGTTGCATCGTCACACAGCAGCAAACAGGTGTTACCTTACAGTTGGGAAGGTCAGAGTTGGAAGCTGGCACCAGGAGACAGAAAGCAGCAGAGCCAGGGTGCAGCAACGGATGGAGGGTCTTTGTCATTAACTGGTGGTCCCACCCAGGTTGTGCAAGCTACGCTCCCCTTAGCGTAAAGTCAACCGATGAGCCAAGGCAATCCCACACGCAATGGAAATGGCCCTTCGCCGTGGAAGGTGTCACAGTTACAGGTGCCAGGGATGAGCAATGGAGGTGCCTTTGGGGAGTCGTTTTTTTTGCCCACAAGCGTCCGTCTCCCTAAATTAGGAATCCTCATGTCCTGTGCAATCCCAACATCTAAGCAAGTGGTGGGTACTCAAGAACTATCTTTGGGAGTCAAGTCAAGGTGGGCATGGTCAACCCCGTCACCCTCTGATTGACACAGAAAGAATGAATCAAAAAAATTGAAGGATCCGGGTGCCTGGGTAGCTCAGTCGGTCAAAAGTCCAACTCTTTTTTTTATGTTTATTTGTGTTCATTTTGAGAGAGACAACAAGCAGGGGAGGGGCACAGAGAGAGATGGAATCCCAAGCAGGCTCCACACTGTGACAGCTCAGCTGAGCTGAGATCAAGAGCCAGACTCTTAAGCAGGTACACCACCCAGCTGCCCGTAACTGTCTGACTCTTCATTTCGGCTCAGGTCGTGATCTCGCAGTGTCTGAGTTCAAGCCCCGCGTCGGGCTCTATGCTGACAGCTTGGAGCCTGGAGCCTGCTTGGGATTCTGTGTCTCCCTCTCTCTCTTCCCCTACCCTGCTCATACTCTGTCTCTCAATAATAAATAAACGTTAAAATTTTTTTTTAGAAAATTGAAGGATCGGGGCGCCTGGGTGGCGCAGTCGGTTAAGCGTCCGACTTCAGCCAGGTCACGATCTCGCGGTCCGTGAGTTCGAGCCCCGCATCGGGCCCTGGGCTGATGGCTCAGAGCCTGGAGCCTGTTTCCGATTCTGTGTCTCCCTCTCTCTCTGTCCCTCCCCCGTTCATGCTCTGTCTCTCTCTGTCTCAAAAATAAATAAACATTAAAAAAAAAATTTAAAAAAAGAAAATTGAAGGATCAAAGTGGTATATGCAATATTGCTGTCTTACATCATTACATAAATGCGTTGATATGAGTGAAGGCAGTCCATAAAGGGAGGTCCTTGGAGGAATCGGCATGTTGCCATTTCAATATGCTATTAAGGGCGGGGAGTTTATTCATTAAGTGAATAACCAACAATTAAATTTCTAAAGCTCCACATTGATTCTCAAATTGATGCAAATATTTTAAAAAAGAAAAGAAAAGGAAACCTCAAGGCTCCTGACCCTACAGGCTGTGATTTGTTCTTTGTACGAACATACAGGCAGGTACACCTTCACTCACGAGCGAAATGCCAATATTTATACGTTGTAGGAAAACACATTCTGCCTTTCAGCCCCTACTGGATTTCTGATTCTCTCGTCAAGATCACGTGAGATACTGTTTGCAAAACAGCTCTGAACAGGTAAGCAAGCCACGCTGGCCTTACTCTTTTAAGTTTGGATTGCTTTTCCATCAGGTAGCATTTCCCAATTCCTAGTCAGTAGCAGACCACAGTGAAATGGCCAAATCCTTCATGTTTCCGAGCTACACAACTGCACATCTCAGTGCTGTAGTCAGGAAGGCTACTGATTTTTCTCCGGGGTTGGTCTCTTTCGGACCAACCGACCTCTCACCGGGAGGGGAGAGCCACAAAGTCCCCAGCACGGCCAGCGTACCAGGACGGCGATTTTCATCTTGTATGCTGTGTTGTTCTCTCTGTCCTTTTCTGCCTTTGCTTCTTCTAATTTCTTATTTGCATAGGTCGCGAGAAGAACAACCACCACCCAGCTAAGCAGCTTCAGAAGTGAGCAGTCTCATTAGTTTGGGGTATGGTTATGCTTCCCTACAAGCACCACCAGCCAGAGATTATAATTATATTAGTGTACAAATATAACAGTGCACTGTCTTTCCACCTCTTTCTCCGGGGGTTCTCTGTGTTGCGGGTAATAGACCACCACGGTCTGGTGTTTCATGACGTGCTGAGGCTACCTTTCAGCACTGACAAGGACACAGCACAGGACAGCTGATCCAATTTTGGACACCGTGGATCCCTTCTTGCACGCCTTCAGGCAAATCTTAAGTAAAAATTATTCTCCAAGGATTAAAGGGGCAAAAAGAACAAAAAGAAAAAGAAATCTCTCCCCTAAAAGATGCAAAGGACACATTTTCGTTTCTATAGTTGATGGTGCCTATGGTTCCTGTAAATTACTTCTTTTAATCCCAGTAAGATGTACCTTTCAGGCTTTTGTCTCCCCTTGTCTAAAAATAGCATACGCAAATGGTCAGTGAGAAATGTGTTCACACTGCAGCATAACATTAGTCTGGTTAGCCTTTACAAATTTTTTGTTTTTTTAATTTGAAATCTACACAGACAGGAAGATAACCAAATTTTGCTACCGTTGGATTAAATGAATAAATCAAACATCATTGGTTCTTACAGATTTTCATGGCTGTGCTACTGAGAAGAAAGGGAACATTTTGTTCAAGCAAGCACATTATCTCCTAATGTAGCTAGAATCATGTAAGGATACTCGTTAGCCATTTGACTGCTGTGAATATTAGGAGGAAACAAGCTGTAAATTTATGTTAGCAATAATGAGTCTAAACAATGAAATCCAACCATTGTATGAAATATCCCTTGCTTCTATATTTAAAACAATCAGTGGTTTTCCTTTCAAGACTCGGAAGGAAGGAAGGAAGGAAGGAAGGAAGGAAGGAAGGAAGGAAGGAAGAAAGGAAGGAAAGAAGGAAAAAGAGGGAGAAAGGAGGGAGGGAAGGAAAAGAAAGAGAGGAGGGAGAGAAAGAGAGAGGGACGTAAGGAAGGAGGAAACTGCTAAAATCTTTAGGCATTAATGCAAAAGAACCATGCCTTCTAATCTTCAGTTTGCAACTTAAACACGACAGTGTTCTTAATTCTATTGTTTTCTGTAGACTCATCCCTTTACAGATGATGCGGGCAGAAAAGGTAACACTACATGCTCGCACTGGTTATCCGCTGCAGATACACATTGTAAACACGCTAAAAAGGCAATAGATGAAAATAATTAAGTCATTAATTACAGCACCGTCCATCTCTGAGTGCTCGGTAAATACAAGGGGAATGAATCATAAATTACGGTCGTCGCTGCATTCACAATATGAAAAATGTAAACAGGTTATAGGAAAAAAATATCATGCACAGGACATTCGAAAACCCTGTTGGCAAATCCAACACTGGGCGAGCACGTGCTGTTTACTCTTTAAATAAACTACTCACCATCCTCCGTGGGCACGTAGATGTTTAAGTAAAGGCAGTCTTCGTTTTGATCTTGAACGTAGGTCATTAAAGTATCCAAATTAGCAGTAAACCAGATGGGCAGCATATCATGTAATAAAGACCTCTCGTCCAGGTGTTGGGGGCACACAGCAGCGAACTGGGTGGCATTTCGAACTCCAGTCCATGAGGACGGGGGCTCTGGGGGCTGAAATCGCCTCTCTCCAGTGGGGGGAGAGGCATACGGGACCCCCAAGTACTGCTCCACTGGACCCAAAATCTCATTGGGCAATGGTGTTCTTAAGCCCCGGATTTTGCCATAATTTGTGTTGACCACTGGATACTGTGCTTGGCTGTCACTGAGAGTGAACTTAATGGCAAGAGCGGTTATCCACAGGAGAACATTGGAGTTCAACATGACGCAGACCGGGGTAAAGAACAACGGAAGCCATAACAGTCCCTTGGGCCTCGACATTGTTCACTTCCACATCCGCGGGTGTCCGTGTGATACAACTCCAAGCAAACAGAGCCGTGAGGCGAGCCCACAGAGAGATAGGGCTTTCCAGGGAGCAAAGGACCCAGGAGGGGAGCCTCTCAGATGGGTCATAGACAGAGCCCAAGGTTAAGAAGAAACCCAGCAGTTGTCTCGACAGCCCATTGCGAGAGACAGCAGCCCTCTCTTAATCCTGGCACCGAATCCTGGCAAGTGTGAGGCTCCAAGGAGGCGGTGACCATCCGATACCCGAGGACAAAGATTCCTTAGGAAAACTCCCAGGCAGAGCAGTCCGCCTAATGGGGGAGAAGAAAACAAAGCAAACACGGATGATGATAATGAAGCCAAGGATGCCATGCAACCCTCAACATGACTCTATGAAATTGCTATTTGCTGGTGAGCATCGACTTTCATGTAACAGAACCTAGCAAGAGCCTCACTTGTCTTAATTCTTGTCGGGTGCCCATTACCAGGAACGACACGGGACATTTAGAAGACATTTAGCATTTGTTTAACGTTGTCTTTGTTTAGTTGCCCAAAAGTGATACATATTGCTCAAATGACATCTCCCAATTTCACCATTAGCTACAATGACCAGCCAATCAGTGGACAGGTGCTCCCCAATGTTTGTCAAGCACGTAAGGAAACTGTCACTATTCCCTAAGGTCTGATAGGCATGGAACATATGAAAATTTTTTCAGTACAAGGAAAGGAGAAGTGTGCACGTTCAGGGGCGCCTGGGTGGCTCAGTGGGTTAAGCATCCAGCTCTTGGTTTCAGCTCAGGTCATGATCTTATGGTTCATGGGATGGACCCTGAGTCAGGCTCCATGCTGACAGAGTGTAGCCTGCTTGAGGTTCTCTCTGTCCCCTCCCTGCCTCCCTCCCTCCCTCCCTCTCTCTCTCTCTCTGCCCCCCTCCCTCCCTCTCTCAAAAAAAAATAAATAAATAGACTTGGGGAAAAAATGAGTGTAGGCTCTGGATACTAATCTCTCTTGGGTTACTTAATGGCACCTATCTTTGGACTCCACACATCATCACCCTGAATCTCCGCATCCTTGTAAGAACTGAGCATGACACTGCATTTCAAGTACATTCTGTAGTGCTTGTCCCATCAGGACATCATTCATAATTAAAAGTGTTGATACCTAAGCCATCCAGGGTAAACTTCTCACCTTGCAGCCCATTTTAAAAGCTGATGGTACTTTTGAGTTACCCTCCCACTGAGTCTGTTCTCCCAGACTTGTCTCGATGTAGATCTTATGACTCTCACTAGATCAATCGTTCCTCTTACGACATTAAGGAATGTTGTGCATGAGCAGAAAGGATTGTGAATGATCCATTAGGGATAGAAAATATTACATTAGGTGGTGCGAGGAATCCTATCCTTAAATAGAGTGTTCTTCAACTCAAAAACAGAGAATGCGTTTGTAAAGATGTTGTGGGCAATTCAGATTATTTCTGGACTAGACCATAAGCACCCAGTTAAGTGCACAGTGGAGGAGAATATGTCAGGAGAATATGTCAACGAGCTTTTTTTTTTTTTTAATTAAACCTATCGGTGGGATGCCTGGATAGCTCAGTCACATAAGCACTCAACTCCTGGTCTTGGCTCAGGTCATGATCTCAGGGTTGTAGGACTGAGCCCGCATCGGTCTCCATGCTGAGTGTGGAAACCTGCTTGGATTCTCTCTCTCTCTCTCTCTGGCCCCCCTCAAAATAAATAAATAAACATAAAAAAATTAAACCTATCAGAGCTGGAACTGTCATGGAGCTATACCACCTCTGGAGGAAATTCCATACTCTATGACTTCCTGGGCCAAGTTCATCAGACCTGAATGAAAATGCACTCGCCATTAATTTGTGATTCTGAGAGACTCAGGTCCTCAAAAGGCTACCTCTGTGAGCTGAGGGAAGGGAGCTGAGCTGCTGGGAATGTAGGTCAATGGTGTGTCAAACCTTCTTCATGGGGTGTGGCGAGCAGGACTGAGAGGATCTACAAGCCACATGCGTGTTAAGAGTACACAATGGAATCAGCCCTAGAGTTCACACTGAGCCCAATGATCAAGCCTGTCCTCTGCCTAAACCGACCTCCCCACAGGGTTCTGAGGGCCAGAGAGAGATCATGGACCAGCAGGACCTAAGAGAAGGTGTTTGGGGACGTGTGAACACCTTATAGGTAATGTTCATCAGTTCAGGACTGTCTTACTTATTTCCTCATTGTTTGAAATTTGGCTAATTTGCATAAAAGTAATCTGATCTGAAGCCCATGGTCTCTCTACCTCAGCTGTGTTGCCATTCTGCACCATGTACTTCTTTGAGGCAGGTGATGTCCTGTGCCTGGTAGGGTGTTAAGCATCCTGTCTGGACTCCACCTGCCAGATGCCAGTAACACCTCCCCACCCAATTTGAGCAATCACAAATGTCTCCCGTTATTGCTAAATGACCCCAGAGTGAGGACCACAGTCTGAGTCATCCAGCATGGAATTCTGGGGCCATGTAAGTGACTTAGGTATCCATAGGTACATTTTAAACATTATAATATGTTTGTGGGGAGCCTGGGTGGCTCAGTCGGTTAGGCGTCTGACTTCAGCCCAGGTCATGATCTCACAGTTCATGAGTTTGAGCCCCACGTCGGGCTCTGTGCTGACAGCTCGGAGCCTGGAGCCTGCTTCAGATTCTGTGACTCCCTCTCCCTCTGCCCCTGCCCTGCTCACACTCTGTCTCTGTCTCTCAAAAAGTAAATAAACATTAAAAAATGTATTTTAAGGGGTGCCTGGGTAACTCAGTTGGTTGAGTGGCCGACTTCAGCTCAGGTCATGATCTCTCAGTTCGTGAGTTCCAGCCCCACGTCTGGCTCTGTGCTGACAGCTCAGAGCCTGGATCCTGCTTTGGATTCTGTGTCTCCCTCTCTCTCTCTGTCCTTCCCCAGCTTGTGCTCTCTCTCTTTCTCTCTGTCTCTCAAAAATAAATAAACGTTAAAAAAAATTTTTAATGTATTTTGAAAAAAAACCTTTGTAATATGCTTGTGTGTGTGTGTGTATGTGTGTATGTGTGTGTTACATTAAAATATCTGGCAACTTTAAAAGTTTTAGCATTACAAGTAATACAGAATTCAAAAGTAAATCTATTAAACACACATCATCATCATGATTAAAAAAATCCCTATAAATTCAACCAACCAACATATTTGGGGACTAAAAAAATAAAAGTCCTCTCATGTAAATGTCAGACACTGGAAAATATTTCAAAAGGGGTGAAGTGTTGTTATATATGCATATAACACATATATACTTAATACATTATACATTACATATATCTATATATAATCTTCTATATATTATACATATTTTATAAATAAAAGGGCATACTATAAAGTGAATTAGTAGAGGGGCACCTGGGTGGCTCAGTCAGTTGTGTCCAACTTCAGCTCAAGTCATAATCTCACAGTCTGTGGGTTCAAGCCCCTCATCAGGCTCTGTGCTGAAAACTCAGAGCCTGGAGCCTGCTTCAGATTCCGTGTCTCCCTCTCTCCCTATCCCTCCCCTACTCGCACTCCGTCTCTCTCTCTCTCTCTCTCTTTCTCTCTCTCTCTCTCTCTCAAAAATAAACATTTAAAAAAATTTAAAGTGAATTAGCTGAATAAAAAATTTTAATGAAAAAATGTAAAAATGATGCCATTGAATAGATAGAATTTGAGAGTTAAGAACGGCTTTATAGCATGTTTTCTCTGCAAAGGTTGCAGAAAGAGGAATATCTAATGGTGGCATTTCGGCATGATTTATAACTTGATAGGGTCTTTTGTAATGGTTCTCTACAAGGCGGTTATTCTGTCTGAGATTGTAATTAACGCAAAGCTCACGCTGTGCAGGCGTTTCAGAATATAAATGGGTCAAAATAAAAGTCGCAATACATTTCTCCCCAACATGCGCATCACTCAAACTGAGATCGGTTTCATTTTAAAATATGTACTTCGTGAACATGAGTCCTGACCAAACTTATTTTGGTATCTTGAACCCAACGAGGAATAAAAGCATGTCCCCCACCCCCTGGGTGTTCAAAACTTTACATTTCCATGTGGTGACAAATACATTAGAAGACAGAGAACTTTCTGGATACATCTTCAAAAGCCCAACCACTCCACTTGGAAAAACAAAGGTGGGGGGAGGGAGCCAGAAACAACTCTCCTCCGTGAGGCTCTCAGCTACGTAGGAGGCATGAGATTCACGGAGGGCTGGTGTCCAGAGACACATCTGACCTCATGAGCATCGGGAATAAGAACAGCTGATTGTGGTCCCTGCCCAGTTAATGAGCTTGTACAACAATCCTTCCATAGGGTTTACTAAGAAATTCGAGGATAGCCATTCTTCCAACTATGTGCAGCCTGCGCACACACACACACACACACACACACACACACACACACTTGTCAATCCCTACCAAGGTTCACTCAATGCCAGTCATCAGCCAATTAGCATATTTTTGCATATATTTAATATTCTGGTCTTACCTCCTAGGTGAGCAAGGTTACAATCTATTGTCTTTGGCGAACGTTACAGCACATTCACTTCTCATTCATCTATGAACTTTCAGTTGTGAAAATCGGATCCCACAAAAATCTACGATGTTGAACCATGAAGCTTAGATGTAGATAAAGTAATTGGACAGTAAATAAAGATGCCAACTATACAATCTGGAAGGTGGTTGCATGCTGCACTGCAGGCTCAGGGCATCAATCAACACCACCGCCTGCCTGCCCACGTCTGTTCTTTAATGGGTTAGGAACACACCTGAGCCACAGTGGAAAAGGAACTGGAGTTTCCAGCAAGAGGATCCACAGAACCCGGACTAAACACGGGAGAAAGAGTTAATGGCTTCCATATGGTCCAGTCAAAATTGGCTGGATAGAAAGATACTCGACAGTTGTAGCCCAAAAATCAGGTCAGGAATAAAGGGTTTTTCTAGGGTCAACTCTGTGGACAACAGGATGCTACAATAGCCACAGCAAAACCTAATCACAGGTCGAGAAGCATTTCAGAAAGATCAGCTTCATAGGCGATGGGGACACAGTGGTGGATGAAGACATGACCCCAGCCCACTACGAGCTACGTTCTTATGAAACTACCCTTAAGAGTACGGCTCGATTCCTCATCCACATTCTGTGCTTAGCAAACACAAAGATCAGCACGGACGGAAAGGTCATTAAATGCTTGATTTTCTGTGTCTAATTAAGCTATTACGAAAAATTATTTCCAAATCTAAATCAAGTAAGTTGCAAATATCTGCAGCTACGGGTGGACTTCGGTCACCAAACTTGGTCCTGCATCTTCAAAGTCACAGTGTCATGTCTCCAGAACCTTCTCACTTACATTACGTTGTGGTGTTCAAAAAACTCTCATTTTTGATCCCGTCGAACTGGCCCTGTCCTTTTGTTCCCTACATTTTAATAACTGGTACCATTATTTGTCAAGTTATTCAGGCTAAGTTAAATACCACCTTTGGCGGGCGCCCCTTCCCATAATTCCATATGGTAAGTCCTCAAATCTGCCAAGGGTCTTACGGGACAGGAGGCCTGACCTCAGTCATTATGGCTGAAAGACGGAAAAGTCAAATGGTACCAAGTGTTGAGCCAGGACGTAAGGCAACTAGAAAACTCATACGTGCTGGTGAAAATTAGTGCCATCCCATTAGAGAACAGTTTGGTGTGACATGGGGAAGTCAACCACAAGGAAGACTTTGGTTCCGATTAACTGCACACACATGGAGAGACAAACACATACTACCTGGTGTTCCTCATCTCTGTCTCTGCTCTCAAGCTTCTTTAATATGTGTGTCCAGAGACACAAAACAGTGTCCCCGTGCAGACATAGTCACAGGAGCAAGGAGGATAACACAGATGTGCATTAACAGGAGAATGGACACATAAAGGTTGGCACATGCAAAGAGCATCCTGCCCAATAGTGAAAAAATGAATGAAATATGGACATACGTATCAAAATGGAGAAATCGCCAAAATAAAAAGTCACAGAAGAATATGCATGGCGTGGTTTTATTTATATAATACTGTATAAAACTAAACAGGGCATTGGTTAGAGCTTATTTGTACTAAAATATTAAAAGAGGGGCCCCTGGGTGGGTCAGCCGGTTAAGCCTCCGACTCTCGATTACGACTTGGGTCATGAGCTCACGGTACGTGGGATCAAGACTCACATCAGGCTCTGTGCTGACAGCAAGGAGCCTGCCTGGGATTCTCTCTCTCTCTCTCTCTCTCTCTCTCTCTCTCTCTCTCTCATCCTCTGCCTCTCTTCCCCTCTCTCTCTCTCTCTCTCTCTCTCTCTCTCTCTCTCTCTCTTGTCCTCTGCCTCTGTTCCCCTCTTCCCCCCCCTCTCTCTCTCTCTCAAAATAAAGAAACCAAACGTTAAAAAAATGAAATATAATATAAAAAGAGCAATGGCATTTTTAAAGCCAAATTCTGCTTGCGTCTGGGACACAGGACAGGGTAGAAACAACACACACGTGGATAGACACAGATATCGATAGTGTCCTATTCTGTCGTCGGACAGCAGCATATACGTTTAATTTTTATTTTTAAATCAACGCATATAATTTACGTATTTACGCGATTCTTGAAAATGCAAATGTTAAATGTTAACACACCTTCATGTCCCCACGCACCATCCAAACAGATTTAAAAGTTGAAGGAGAGACAGAAACTGGTTTTTTTCCAAAGTTATGTTACGAGCCCCAGGGACCAGGCCATCCGCTGACATAGCCCGTTCCTGGCAGTATGACTAAAATGAATACCCAGCTCAGCTGCGAGTGCTCCTGTCCGGTCACTAATTAGCCAGGTGACCTGTGGCCCATCGCTTAGCGCCCAGGGGCTTCAGCCCCCTGAACGACACAAAGAGGGCTTGGACAAAGTGGCCTCTTATGATGCCTTCAGCCTGCGGATTCTCTGAAACCTCACCCTATTATCCTCCACACGGAGTGTCCATGAAATAGGGAAGCCGGTGGGAAGAAGAAAGTCCCCCAGTGAAGCGGTAAGACCCGACTTGGGTGAGATAACTGACAGGGAGAAACAAGGGAAGGTCTGTTGTGTCAGAAGCAGCTGAAATTGCCTTACAGCCACACCCGCGAAAAACGCATTTCGTGGGGCACCTGCCTGGCTCAGTCTGTGAAGCCGCCGACCTCGGCTCAGGCCGTGATCTCGCGGTTCGTGAGTTCGAGCCCCACGGCGGGCTCCGTGCTGTCAGCTCACAGCCTGGAGCCTGCTTCGGATTCTGTGTCTCCCTGACTCTCTGCCCCTCCCCCTGTCGTGCTCTGTCTCTGTCTCATAAATAAATAAACGTTAAAAAAATTGAAGAAATGCATTTTGCAATACCAGAGAACATATATTAGCAGGATAAATATGTCACCAACTTCTTTCACCTGATGTCTCCATCGAGATTCAGGAAGAAGATTGTCTTGCATGCAATATTCACTCATTTCTTGTATTATTTGTTCTATATAAATGATGTACTCTTTTTCTATCCTATCTAAGGATGTGGAGTTATTTCATAAGAGTTTGTTCTTAAAATTTTTATACATGCATAGTGTGTATAAATGTAACAGACATTGTTTACGTTTATATAGTACATATGTCTACATATGACATATATGCTCCACACAAGTATTCCACTGTACGTGAAATATAGGCAACTTTTTACAGATACAAGTCTACCAATTCAAATTAATAATGTAGTGTGAATATACATGTACATGTGTGTCTCCAAACTAAGCCACTGAAATATTAAGCACATTAGCTTTAGAAACTGTGCTCCATTTTCTGTAAACCCCCACAGTACCCTGTTCGGTGCCCTTTATGTTGTAGATAATCAATAAAACCGGTTGTATGTGATGTTGCTTATCCCTTTCCAAACAGAGGGCTCGAAGCATGACCTATGTGAAGAGCAAGCCTCACAGACACACGGAAAGGCGTCATCATACTGATCTGCCCGCGTGTTGAATAGTTGGGGGCCTTCTGGGGCTTGGGCAGGAACATGATCTGAAGGCTCATGCCGTCTACCTCTTAACCCAGGGTTTAATATAAACTCCATCAGCAACCCCAGAGAAGGGTGTAAACCGTCAGGGACTCTAGTTGCTTCTGTATACAATGGGCAGGGTACAGGATGTGACTCAGGGACATGAGCAGGTATGTTGCAACACATGGAACATACGTGTGTGTGTGAAAATAGACATATATTTATATAGTATCTATAAATACACGTATGCATCAATGCATATAAACATATATACATATGTATACAAATATGTAAATTTAGAACAAGAAGTATCCTCCCAGGAAATGCTTGCTAATTATAATTACTTGCTGAAGGGCGCCTGGGTGGCTCAGTTGGTTAAGCATCCAACTCTAGATTTTGGCTCATGTCATGATCTCGCAGTTCATGGGTTAGAGCCCCGACTGGGACTCTGTGCTGACAGCGTGGAGCCTGCTTGGGATTCTCTCTCTCCCTCTCTCCCTCTGCCCCTCCCCGCCTTCTCTCCCAAACATTTTTTTAAAGTAATAATTACTTGCTGAGGTTCTAAGAAATGCTTTCACTGCGGAAGCCGCTCTCCTAAATATAAAGAAATGTCAATCCAATTCCCATCTGAACATAGTCTACAGCCTAGTTGATGTGATAAAGCCCGTATTTAGATATTTTTTAAGCTTATTTATTTATTTCGAGAGAAACAGCATGGGCAGGGGAGGGACAGAGAGAGAGAGAATCCCAAACAGGCTCCTCGAGGTCAGTGCACAGAGCCCAACGTGGGGCTCAAACCCACGAAACCGTGAGATCACGACCTGAGCTGAAATCAAGAGTCAGACGCTTAATGGAATGAGCCAGCCAGGCGCCCCAAGCCTGTACTGAAATCGCTATTATTAAGCAATCACGTGGTCTATTTCCACCTCCTGTGGGACTGTGGGCTGATGATGCAGGATGGAATCTGGGATGGAATGTCTAAGACATGCATTGAAAATTTTAGGTATATAGAGAGAGCTGGATTGTGCAAGATAGGAAGAGAAGAGTTAAGCTTTGAAATTCAAGAGTGTGAATACAAGCTTACCAAGATTTATGGAGAGTGGGAAAGATAATACCAGAAGGAACATTCACATTATGTCATAGTTACTTCCTAAATGTTTACATTCACTGCTAGACTATGAGCAATTTAAGGGCACAGACCAGAGATAATTAATACTTACAGTGGGAAAACACAAGGTCTCAGCAGAGGTTATTAAATTAAGCGAAGGGATAGGATGCATAACGGCAGAAGAACTAGCAAGGTCAGGTTCCCTGATGCTGACCTTAGCTTAGCTCCTGTAGGTACCACGGTAAACCTCTACACTCACCACCAGCGACACTCATGTTTCTGACATAAACTCCCTTCGGGCTCCATGATCTAGCCCCTATGGTTTCTACCCATAGGAATTCTTTTTTCTTTTTTATTTTTAAACGCTTATTTCTTTTTGAGACACAGTGCGAGCAGGGGAGGGGCAGAGAGAGAAGGAGACACAGAATCGGAAGCAGGCTCCAGGCTCCGAGCTGTCAGCACAGAGCCTGATGCGGGGCTCAAACCTACGAACTGCAAGATCACGACATGAGCCAAAGTCAGACACCGAACCAACTGAGCCACCCAAGCACGCCATCTTGGTTCCCTTGTTGACACAGCGATAGAACATGGTAAAGTCTCTGGCATTTTACCAGTTTCGGCCAATTTCAATGAAAATTAACTTAAAAAAAAAAAAAGCACTGTGACGCAGTTCTTCGAATAAATTTGCCTGCACGTCTGCTTGCAAGTTAAGGAATCCCGGGTGCCAGGCACTCATGACTAACCATAGGAAGGGTTTCCCCTCGCTGAAAAGATGGGCAGAAATAATTTCAATCGGTCAAAGGAAATGTTTAAGATAGAGACGAAGCTGAATGAATTCTCCTGCAAAAGAAGAGTAAAAAAAAAAAAAAAGACTTTCATATTTTTCATATTTATTAACAGCCCAGCGTGGCCTCAAGTTGGTACCTTAGATATGGTGGCTGTGCAGACAGATGGTTGACTCCTTGGACACTTGGAGGGTATGTGGACAAGATGTGTGTGGCCCCAGGTTGGAACCGTCTTGGGCGATAATGACAGGCATGTCTCTGTGCGTCTTCAGTAAGTAGCTTTGAAAGTGCTGCACACAGCCCCTACTTATGAGCTATGTGCCACCCAGAATGGAGAGTGTCTTTGGAACGTATCCCAAGACACCATCCATGACCCAAGGACCACTTCAATCTGACATAACCCCGGCAGGAGTGCCCTCTTTTTCCTCCGAAGCCTGTCCCCTAGTTGCCTCCAGGATTACAGGATACTTCACCTCCCAGCGGAGGCCGCTCCCGCTTGTATGGACGACCCTCCGTTATGGAAATTACTATTTCCCTGTGATGTTTCTTCTGAATGTTGATGGTCTGCCCTCGTGGGTTTCTGACGGTGCGGTCACTTCTGATGACGAGGCGATGGGCTTAGAAGCTGTCCGGCTCCTCCCCTCCTTACAAAATGATCCTTTCTCCACACACCCTCCTTCCTGAGCGTGACTCTTGCACAAGCTCCCAGGAAAGGCAGATCTGTCTTCAGTGTTGAGCACCATCTGCCTACCCTTTCCTTGAAATGTGTCCTCTGTGTTCCTCCAATGGCAGAAGTAATGTGTGCAAACACACTCTTCCCCAGAAATGGAGACACTACAGACAGACGTGACAGATCGGCCTGAGGATCAGAAGCTAACAGAGATGAGACCTTCCATGTCTAGGACACGAATGGGGCTTCTGAGATCTGGAACAGGGACAAGAGGCTTCCCTTAAAAGCCTTCCTCTCACATCTGGATGGGGAGGGAGGAGAGAAGCAGAGTGGAGTGGAGAAAAGACGGGAGGGGAGGGGAGGGGAGGGGAGGAGGGGAGAGGAAAGAGGAGGAGGGGAGAGGAAAGGGGAGGAGGGGAGAGGAAAGGGGAGGAGGGGAGAGGAGGAGAGGGGAGGAGGGGAGAGGAGAGGACAGGGGAGGAGGGGAGAGGGGAGGACAGGGGAGGAGGGGAGAGGGGAGGAGGGGAGAGGGGAGGAGGGGAGGGGAAAGGAGAGGAGAGAAAAGGGGAGGAGGGGAGGAGGGGAGAGGAAAGAGGAGGAGGGGAGAGGAAAGGGGAGGAGGGGAGAGGAGAAGAGGGGAGGAGGGGAGAGGAGAGGACAGGGGAGGACAGGAGAGGAGGGGAGTAGGGAGGAGGGGAGGGGAAAGGAGAGGAGAGGAAAGGGGAGGAGGGGAGGAGGGGAGGGGGGAGGAGGGGAGAGGGGAGGAGAGGGGAGGAGGGGAGAAGAGAGGGGAGAGGAGGGGAGAGGAGGGGAGAGGAGGGGAGAGGAGAGGAGAGGAGAGGGGAGAGGGGAGGAGAGAAGGGGAGAGGAGAGGGGAGGAGAGGGGAGAGGGGAGGAGAGAAGGGGAGAGGAGAGGAGAGGGGAGGAGAGGGGAGAGGGGAGGAGAGGGGAGAGGAAAGGGGAGGAGGGGAGAGGAAAGGGGAGGAGGGGAGGGGAGAGAAGAGGAGAGGAGAGGAGAGGGGAGGAGGGGAGAGGAAAGGGGAGGAGAGGGGAGGAGGGGAGAGAAGGGGAGAGGAGAGGAGATGAGAGGAGAGGGGAGGAGGGGAGACGGGAGGAGGGGCGAGGGGGGGAGAGGGGAGGAGAGGGGAGGAGGGGAGAGGAGGGGAGAGAAGGGAAGGAGTGGGGAAGGGAAAGGAGAGGAGAGGGGAGGGAAGAGGCGGGAAGGGAAGGAGAATGGAGGGAAGGGGAGCAGGGGAGGGAAGGAGAGGGGAGGAGAGGAGAGAGAAGAGGGGAGGAGTGGCATCTCTCCTTATAAACATCTACCCCCAAAGCCTTATAAACATTATCACAAGGTGAAAGTCATTCAAATGGAAAGGGTTCTGCCAAGACAGGCAGTAAACAGCGTTCATCAGTAACTGTTCCTGAGACCCTAACATTTCTTAAACAAAAGCGACAGGGAGACTCTAAGCCTCTAGATTCCCCCCACCCCGCCTTTCACCGACACGAATTCTCACCCAGGAATTCTGCCCACCACGGTGAAACCTGGTGAGTCTCATGCCCATCGCCCGCCTTTGGCCAAATCCCGAGGCACCGATGCAGACTTTACAAAAGGAAATGTGAACGGAGATGCGGTATGTGCTTCTTTGATTTCAGATGTAGTGTAATGTGCACACACACACACACACACACACACACACACTCAGTAGTATCAGAAACCCTTGATAACTCCTTCAACAAAACTGGTTTCTTTTTAGGGGTGTCTGGTGGCTGGGTCGGTTAAGCCTCTGGCTCTTGAATTTGGCTCATGTTCATGATTCTTGGGAATCAAGCCTCAATTCCTGCTTGGGATTCTCTCTCCTTCTCTCTCTGCCTCTCTCTCTCAAAAATAAATAAACAAATGAATAAATAAACATTTTTTAAAAAACTCATTTCCTTTTAAGCTTATTTATCTTTAAGACTTAAAAGTGTTGGGGCACCTGGGTGGCTCAGTTGGTTGAGCATCCGACTTCAGCTCAGGTGACAGTCTTGCAGTTCGTGAGTTCGAGCCCCGCGTCGAGCTCTGTGCCGACAGCTCAGAGCCTGGAACCTGCTTCAGATTCTGTATCTCTCTCTCTCCACCCCCACCCCCCTGCTCATGCTCTGCCTCTCTGTGTCTCTCAAAATAAATAAATGTTAAAAAAAAATATTTTTTAAAGACGTAAAAGCGTTGGGGCGCTTGGGTGGCTCAGTCAGTTAAGTTTCAGCCCAGGTCACGACCTCGCAGTTCGTGAGTTCAAGCCCTGCATGGGGCTCCCTGCCGACAGCACAGAGCCTGCTTGGGGTTCTTTGTCTCCCCCTCTCTCTTCCCCTCCATTGTTTGCTCTCTCTGTCTCTCAAAATAAATAAACATTTAAAAAATGATAAAAGAAGTCTTAAAAGTGTTATTTTTAGAAAAAGTGTGTATTTTTCACCAAGCTGACAAAGGAGTCACACACACACACACACACACACACACACACACACACACCAAGCGTTCATGGTTAAGAACCCCTGATGGCCGAACTACCTCAAGGTAGAGAGCAGTTAGTCCGCGACGTTGACCTCGTGGGTCCAGCAAACGTTATGGCCCCGCTGTCTGCCGCGTCTAAGGCGGATGTGGTCGGGACAATGAACAGCACCTACCCAACTATCTCGTTCAAGCTTTTCTGCTCTCCTTCCCTCCCTTGGGAAGTCCTGCTCTTACCGTCAGTCCACCAGGAAAATTAATGACATTTCCCTCCACCCGCAGCTCTTGCTTGGCTCTGGTCGTATCCTCCCAGGTCAAGGACATCTTCCCGGTCGCCCCTCCGTGGACACACTTTGGTGGAACCTGAGACCACATCAACGTGACCTCCTGGAGGCCAAAGCTGTGCCCACAGCAAATGACTAAGAGCAACACTGGAGTTTCCATCATCCAGGAACCGAACAACTATCTGTGCCCCGGGGAGATGGGGATGATCTCTGGATAACTTCCAGAGAGATTCCACCAACCACATGGTCTTTCTCTGTCTGAACCAAGGCAATTAAAAGTCAACCCTACAACTTGAAAATAAAGGACTGTTAAATTGGATGCTGTGTACCCAGGGCGGGGCGGGGAGGGGTGTCTCTTCTATGAAGCCATGAGAAAGAATCCCAGGGATAAACAGAAGTGATGAGAGACATGCACGACCAGGAGTGTTTCCGGATCCCTGTCCTCTTAACCTCATGCTCCATTTCTCAGAGAAAATATCAGGAGAGGCTCAACGTTATATAAGCTCCAGAGTGTTTCGCATCAAATGGCAAAGTCCTGAAACTCTAAAAGGGTGGGTCTATCTCTTGCCTGTACAGGGAGCCTGTCCACCGTCCCTTTTGAATCTGGAACTCCGTCTTGTTCTTCTTAAATATATGTGTGGGAAGATTTCTTTCTCCCAGTCACCTCCTCCTCTATACAGAAGGATATAAAAAGGTTGGTCTTTTTTTTCACTACAGTAATCAGATGTCACAGATTTTCTGCAATTAATGCTTTCCTTGGCTATTTTCAGACCTCCTATTAAGAGCTATTCTTTTACCGTGGCCTATTCCCCCGAACCCAATTAAGCCCAATTAAATCCTCTGCCATGACTGTTCTATTTCCCCCATGTTTAATTATCTCTTAACAAGTCTGTGAGTGCATGTTTTCAATTGGCCACCCCAGACAGTGTCACTCAAAGGATGTGGGACACACGTCTATAAAATCCGGATGTGAAATCATCACCTGGCAAACTCCCCCAAGTGGAAACGTCCCAACGCGGAAGGTTCCGTGTTAAGACGTCCTACCGCAACTTCAAATATTAGAGCACCGTGGGCTGACTGCAACACAGAGATCTTAAAACAACAAATAGGAAACAATTTCCCTCTATTAAGTATGTCCTTCGAATTAACTAGGTCATTAGAGAACATATTGAATTTAGGGTAGCCCAGATAAATGGCTTCAATACGTATCAACGAACAAGCTTCACTTCTATGGGTGTGTGCACATGTGTGTGAGAGGGTAGCTGCTCCCCTCTTGACTAGATTAAAATTACAAGCCTCAGTCCCAATAAGGGCATTTTTGGTGTTTCATTTTGATGTTTATTTTTGAGAGAGACAGAACACAAGCAGACAGAGCTGTCAGCGCCGAGCCCGATGCGGGGCTCGAACCCACGAACCGCGAGATCAAGATCTGAGCGCAAGTCGGACGCTTAACCGACTGAGCCACTCTGGTGCCCGTGTGTTTCACTTTAGTTCACAAATGAAGAGCTTATAGAAATACACTAAAGAACATCAAGAATGCATTAGCTATAAGGATCCTCTAAAAGAGAAAAACTGGGGAGCCTACACTCAGAAAAGGTCAAAGGAAAATCGGAAGAGGAACTATAGAGACCTAGCTCACCATCAAGAGGAGACCTCTGTGGAAATACTCTGGTTTTCCAGATCATAGAACGGGGACCTCCAAGCAGCACAGACCACAGGCATCTTCAGCAGAGACAGGGAACAAATGAGCAAGTTTGTTCCATCAATAATTAGAGAAACAGACTCAACACTAAGATCATGTCACCGGGCCAGACCTAAATGCCAGCACTGCATGGTTTAATGAGTTAGCTTCTCCTAGGATAAAAGGGACTCAAACATAAATGCTTCTGGAAGCCACCGGCTTCTTGTTGGATAACAGACCTACAGGTGGAGGATACGCTGAAGGAAGGCAGCCCTTGCTGGCTGGAAAAAACAGGAAAACGGTGCTGTTGATAATCACCAGCGCTCGTAGGCAGGAACTCAGTCCTTCCCACCATAGCCGCTGGGGAAAGAGCAGGTCATAATGAAAGAAATTTTGCTTCAATACCAGCATCCTTGACCACTGAACAAATTTCTGGTGCCGGTAATGATGTCCCTGGCCCTTGAGTAAAAGGGCCTCATGGAATGAGACCAGCGGAACGCACAAATGCCACTTGGGATGCCCACCAGGGAAATGCAAACTGAGAAAATTGTATTTAATTCAACCTCATGTGCGGTCACAGAAACAGGAGAAAGTGGAACAATGACATCGGAACGGTGCCATTGACTGTGCACAACGGGCTTTCCGTAGGATAGGCAAAGCCCTCCAAAACAAGAACATTCTGTGACTTCAGAAAAAAGAAGGAAAAAAAAAACTCAAACAACCAGAAAATAGAAAGCTTTTGAGAGAAAACATTAGGTCATTTTTAAGTGATTACAGGCTTTCTCTTAAGAACACATCACATAATAGAGGGGGGAAAAACAAGAGTGCTGAAATTTGCTCAGTCTGGAGCCTTGGTTTTTAAGGGAAGGCACTGTGTCCAGGCGAAGGGAATAACGGGTGGCATTTTAAGTTAAAGCAATAACCTGTTCTACTCTAGATCCGTGCTTCTCAATTTCTACTGTGATAGAGAATCCTTGGGGAACCCTGAAAAATCCCACTGTGCAGACAGCACTCAGGACCAAGTCAGCCAGACTCTGTGGGGTCAGCTCTTAAGTTCTCCAGGTGATGTGCGGGGTCAGCCACATTTGCAGAATGGCTCTTCTGATGGGGATCTTCACACACACGTGCCATGCAATTTGGGCCCTATTCTATTTGTTTCTTTTGGAAGCACTGTTTCAACAGACACTCGCATGAAGTCATAAAAGCCAAAGTATAAGCACCAGTAACACCCAACAGCAAATCCCTGCCCCAAGATACATGCCCACCATGACCAAATCTACCTCGGGAGATACTTCCAGATCCCTGCCCTTTTCTTCTCCAAATAGGTTCCACTGTAGTTCTAAATAATACTTTTATGCTGCTATTTCTTCATATATTATTTCTGGATATTATCTACAATTTTTCTATGGGCAACCGCCAGTACCCGATTTCCATCTTTGTGCCCCACATCCCCAAATCCTTACAACGCTATTTAGGGTATGTCACTCTTTAGTATTAACATTGTCGTAACCAGGCGATTCACGGTCACTCGGAACCCAGCTTATAAAATTTCCCTCCTTGAATAACCTGTTCCATGTGGGTGACCGGTTATTCAGTAACAGCTTCAGGTTTTCATTTTCATCCTTTCTCTAGATCTGTTGTTCGATTTTTCTAACCGCTCCCACAAAACCGTAGCCCCTCCCAAGTACTATTTGCACAGGGTCAAATGCCTATTTCCTGTTGTTTATTTTTTTTTTCCCTCCATGTCTCTCTCTGTCTAGGATCCTTCTTGTCCCAATCTGCTCCCTGCACTCATCTGGGACCCAATTCCTTCCGCCATCTTCCACTGAGTCCATGGTTTCTTGGAAACCAAGTCTTTCCATTTTATTTACTCTGCCATTTGAAGGAAGACACAATCACACAGCCTTCTGAGAAAGAGTGCACGAAAGGCCAATCTTTTGAGGGCCTGCGTGAGTGCAAGTTTACTCTGACTTCACATTGACAATTTGGTTCAGGATAGAGCTCCATGTTGTCAACCGGTTTTTCTTACTATTGTGAATCTTTTCCTCTGTCTCAGAACCTTTGGTAAAGACTTTGAAGGGTCCCGGGGCATTCTAACTCTTGATTATTTACGTTGTTCTCTCTTTTTATACGCTCCACCAATGCTGTGAGGATCCCAAGCTCTCAGCATCTTGTCTATGTGGCTACTGTCCTGAAATCCCACGACAATGTGCTGGGGAGTGAGGTTCATTCTACTCATGGGCTGGGCGTCTGCTGCACCACAAAAGTCTGGAAGCATAAGTCTTTCAATGCTGGGGGAAAATTAAATTACTTATAAGTCATTTCTACCTCTTTCTGCAATCACTGCGTGTATGATAAATTCCCAGACTGAGTTTTAATTAATTCTTTTTAATTTCCTTTCCCATCGCTCTCTCCTTAGATTTTACCAACAACAAATATCTTCATATTTATTTTCCAATCCAATTCTTTACAACAAAGCTATTATATTACTTTTTCATGGGATTCTCATTTCATTCGTTCGTTTGTTTGTTTGCTTTAAGGATCAATAGTTTGGCTTCTCCCGCACAAGTTATAGATTAGAGATTTTTTGAGTGTGTGTTTTCTATTTGATGCTTTGTGCACTCCCTCCAGATAACTTTTTTCTATTGGCTATCCTTAGACTCTCTTATGAAGGATTTCACTAGAATATGTAGGCTGGTAGAGTATCTTTTCTCATTTGAGAATAAGCTCCAAATGGGGGTTTTCAGCAGGTGGACCTCTGTACAATGAAAAAGCAATTTACTCAAATGGTCTTCAAATGCCATTTATGGGATTCTTTCCATGGCCCATTCAGTTTCTCAAAAAAAAAAAAAAAAAAAAAAAAAAAAAAAGAATCTTCCAATATCGGTTTGTATAAAGGCTTTCACCCAGGGGACGTAGGGGAGAGAAAAGGCTGTGTAGCCAGTGGTAAGCGAAATGTATGTAATTCCTAGTTTTCAGTCTGGGTCCTCAGTCCTTACTCCACTATACGTGAAGTGCCTGGTGTTTATTGTCTGGGTTGAATTCCTCCAGAATAAATTTCCTCTGTTTCCTGAGGAGGAGCGTAAAAGACAGTGCTTTGCTACACGGGATGGAATCCTGTGGTCGGAGAGAACTTCACCTGAGCATAGAGTCTGGAAGACGTAACAAGATCATTGGGTGTGTTCAGTCCAACCCGGTTAGAGAGTAACGTGGGATTGTCCACCACCACGGAAATGACTTGTCTCACTCTGACAAAAACAGCCCTGCAGGTAATACAAGGACCTGCATTAGACCATAAACTAGAGGGGCATCTGGGTGGCTCAGTGGGTTAAGCATCTGCCTCTTCATTTCAGCTCAGGTCACTATCTCATGGTTCAGGGGTTCGAGCTCCATGTTGAGATTCTCTCTCCTTCTCTCTGCTCCTCCCCCTGTTCTCTCTCTCTCGCTCTCAAAATAAATAAACTTGCAAAATTTTTTTTAAAAAAGTAAACTAGCAAGGGAAATGGTTTGGTAGCATCAGATTACGTGCTTTATATACATACCCCCGTGAAGTATGGAGGACACTCTCTATGGAAGGCAATTTGTTTACATCAAAGTAAGCACTTTCCAAAGTGAGCCACAGCTTGACTCAATATATTTCGTGGAGTATCTCATTCTTCCTATACATCATGTCATCAAGTACTTTTGCTTTTCTTGTTTATCTGGCACAGATGCATCTAATACAGTTAGATTAAAGCAACTTTTAAAAAACTAAGAAACAGGGCTAAAAGCGAAAACTTCCACGGAAAAATAAGATGGACCCAGGAGTGAGGGTGAGTATACGGAAGGCACAACAAAATGTATTTGCCAACAATGAGCTCTAAACTGTCCTCACTTGGGGCACCTGGGTGGCTCAGTCTGGTAAGCGTCTGACTCTTGATTTCAGCTCAGGTCACAATCTCCTGGTTCGTGAGTTTGAGCCCCACATCGGGCTCTGCGCTGACAGTGTGGAGCCTCCTTGGGATGCGGTCTCCCTCTCTCTCTGTCCCTCCCCACTGGTGCTCTGCCTCTCTCTCTCTCTTTTAAAATAAATAAACATTTAAAAAACTATAAAATATGGCCGCTTTCTTCCATCTATGTCATCCAGTCAGCTCAAGAGAGTGAGCCGTGTCCTGTCCATCATGTGGCTAAAGGGCTCCTGGTGACCTCTAGTGTTTCCACTCAGGCTGAGATCTCCCGTCTAAGCCTGGGTAAGAGCCTCATGTACACCTTTAGAGAACACCACATCCAATGAACCTGACCACAGGTCTGGCAACAAGCGCGAACTAAAGTCAATGAATATGCTACATGCTACGTGGCAGGAAGCGGACCCCAAAATGCAACGCGGGCAAAAGTGCAGACCTTGCTAGCACCGTCGCTGGCATTTCCACACACGCCATCGTCTCACTGAGGCAGGCAGAGGCAAAACTAACGTCAACGCTGGGTGAGAAAACGGCGTATATACCCAACCAGTTATACTGCTTATCCCCCTCGGGGTAAGAAACACAAAGATGACTCTGAAAAGTGGAGAAAAGAAACTATTAAATGTAGCTGCCTATCAACACAGAAGAATGCATTACGGCTGTTCGGCAAAAATGCGAGACAGCGCATTTGTTCAGAATTACAGACATCCTCTTGCCCTTTGGTCTTTTATACCAAAGGTATCAGCAATCTATGACAATTTCCAGACCCTCGAATTTGCAAATGAAGACTCCATGGTTTATCAGAATGGCACTGTGGGATTAACTTTCCAATTTTAGGATTACAGATACAGAAAATTAAATCCCATACGTTTTCCCCGGAAGAGAAGCTTATGCAGGGTAAGGCTGCAAAGATGTGGAAAACATTTACGTTTAGGGAGAAGAAAGGAGACAAGGGAGCAGATGTAATTTTCTGTGACATCAGTGATGTATCACGTTTGTCTAGTCCTTTAAGCTTGCGATGGTAGACTTTCGCTACTCGGACACGTGTGATCGTGAACGTAGACATCAGAGAGTTTGGGTGGCCTACTATCCTATCCTCAGCCACAGAACCCATGTCAGCGGGCTGGTCTGCACTCCCACACGCCTCCTCTTATTTGCTTGTTTTCCATGCTAGAAATGCTACGCTAAAAATAGGTCTGATTAATCCCTTTGGCAAACACACTGTCACTGCCTTCGGAAGAACAATTTTTCTAAGTGCATTCTCATTCTCAATGCACATAACCGTTTCAGAAGTCAAGAAAAGAAGTGGCTTCTTCCCTTTGACAGAACATGACAGATCATCTATATTCCAGCAATCACACTCCTGGGTATTTACCCAAAGGAGCTGAATACTTCCGTCCAGACGAAAACCCACACGTGGATGTTTCCAGCAGCTTTATTCGTAGTTGCCAAAAGTTGGAAGCAAGCAAGATGTCCTTAACTAGGTGAATGGATAAAGTGTGGGCCATGCAGACAATGGAATAGTACCCAGGGCTCACAAGAAGTGAGCAATCAAGCTAGGACAAGATGGGGGAGAATCTTAAATGCACATTATTAAGTGCAGGAAGTCCACCTGAAAGGCTGTATGATTCCAGCTCGATGACATTCCGCACAGGGCGAAACCATGGAGACAGTAAACAGATCACTGGTTGTCATGGGGTTGAGGTGGGTGAGGGAGGGATGGATAGGCAGAGCAGAGAGTAAATTTAGGGCAATGAAATTACTCTGTATGATATTGTAATGGGGGATACACGTCATTATACATTTGTGCACAACATAGAATGTACAACCCCAAGAGGGAACCCTTATATAAACCGTGGAGTTAGAGTGATAATGATGTGTCAATGGTAGGTTCATCCTTGGTTAAAATGTATATGTAAATATATAGCTGTATTTACATATAGGTATTTACATATATATTTACACACACACACACACACACACACACACACACACTGGTTGGGGTATGGATAATGGGGGAGGCTATGCATGTGCAGGGGCAGGACGTATGTGGGAAATTTCTCTACCTTCTGCTCCGTTTTGCTGTGGACCTAAATCCATTCTAAACGTATAAAGTCTTAATTTTAAAACACTATCATTTAGGGGCACCTGGCTGGCTCAGTCGGTACAACGTGTGACTCTTGATCTCAGGGTTGTGAATTTGAGCCCCATGTTGCATGTAGAGATTACTTAAAACTAAAATCTTTAGGGGCACATGGGTGCCTCAGTCAGTTGAGCGTCTGACTCTTGATTTCTGCTCAGGTCATGATCTCACAGTTCTCACATACAGCCCTGCACTGAGCTCAACACTGACAGCACGGAGTGTGCTTGGGATTCTCTCTCTCCCTCTCTCTCTGATGCTCCCCTGCTCACGCTCTGTCTCTCTTTCTCTCTCTCTCTCTCTCTCTCTCAAAATAAATAAACTTTAAAATTAAAATCTCAAAAATATAAGTAAACACAAAAAATTTAAAAAATTATCTAATTACCAAAACTTTTTTACATAAACAAGTATTTCTGTCGCCCAGCCACATGCCAACATAGTTCCAGTCGGAAGACCTGGTCTTCTCATTTGCCCCACACAAGGATCCCGTGAGAGGGACACCACTGGGCCCATTTTACAGAGAAGAAAATGGCCCAAGCAGTTAACCCCTGTCCAAGAAGACAGAAGTGGTGCCAGGATTCACGTCATTTGTTTCCTTCTAAATTCTGTGCTCTTCACCACTAGGATATAAAATATTTCCAGTGTTACGGCATTCTGTGCAGTAGAGCTGAAACAATTCAATAATATAACCCCTCGGTGTTAATTGAGCTTTAAATTTTCTGGTGCCTCTTAGCACTCTTATGTTAAAGGATATTTGGCAGCATTAACATAAAGAGGTTGCTGACTTCAAATCAATCCCTCTGTAATTTAATTGAGTTCTTAAAATACATCAGCAAAATTGAGTATCTAAAATAAAAGCCACAATCGGCAAAACAACAAGGATTACTTGAGAAAGTTTTCCATTCATGTTGTGGAAATACTATTTACAAGTTGATGTTAAGCAATTAACGCATGTCTTAAGCTGCGATCAAAGAGCTTGCAAAGGAGAAACGAGGGGCTTCCTGACAAATCGTGGGCATTCCCATGGCCTCCATTTTCTGAGTCTGGATAATCATTAGATGTCTTTTTCTCCTGACAATTCAAGGGAAATATCTGTGTCATCTAGGAAGAGAAGAGCACCCTTTAAATTCGGATTTTTAGAAAGTTGGTGCCTCGTCTTTGCACACGCGCACAAAAATCTATGACACCAAAATTGTTCAGTCAGGCTTCATATTTTGGTTCAATATGGTTTCACTGTCCACGTTAATTGCACTCTGTTCCCAACCCTCCATGGCTAACTCATGGCCTTGTACCTGCTCATTCATATAGAAGGTCAAAAGGCAACTACCGATTGACTTTGGGTTTGCAAGGATCTGAGCTCAAGCCCAGTGCAAAGACAACCATGCCCTCCAGGCGTCACTCTGTGGCTCTACATTCCCATGTCTCCACCACAGACCCACCCTACGACATTGGGGAAGGCCTTTAACCTTCAGAGTTCAGTTTCCTCACCTGTGAAGATCATAATTGTGCGGTAGGTGGAGTTAATGGACCCCAAAGATGCCCGTGCGTTAATCCGCAGAACCTATGACTATGTTACATTATATGGAAAATAGGAATAAGGACTGCAGATAGGATTATGGTGGCTAGTCAGCTGTCCTTGAGATGGGGAGACGATCCCGGATTATCCAGGTGGGCCCAATGGAATGACAAGGGTCTTTATAAGTGAATGAGGGACACAGAAGAGAGGGAACCGGGGAGATGGTAGCATGAGCAGGACTCAAGCCAGTGACTTTGAAGATAGAGGAAGAGGGCAAGGAGCCAAGTAATATGGCAACCCCTGGCAGATGTGGCCGAGAAACAGGCTGTTCCCTAGAACCTGGGGAGAAATGCAGCCGGCCGCCATGTTGATGTTACTGCCAACAGACTCACTTTGGACTTCTGAACCCCAGAACTGTCAGATAATAAATGTGTGTTGTCTTAAGCCAGTGGGTTTGCAGTCATTTGTTCCAGCAGGTGTAAGAAACTGATATGAATGTAAGTACTGGCTACGGTGGTTGAGATGATGGAGTTCATATATAAAAAGCACTTGGAACAGGTCCTAGCACAGAGGAAAACGCTATCTAATTGTCAGCCCACGCTTTGGTTGACAACCCAAAAAGATAAGGCTGGATTCAGGAGGTAGAAGGCTAGGGTGATACACTGAAAAGAGAAATAATGGTATTTGGGGGCACACAATTCCCCTTACTTCTATTATACGTTGGAATAATACCCTGTTCCCATCTATCGTTGTTTGATTCCACAAGCATTATAATATATCTTGACATATGTTTATTTCCCATATAGGATGTCTAGATGTACTTATAATTTGAATCAATTGCCAAATAACAGCAGACTGCTCATGCAGAATCATGTCCTTGGAACATGAAAAACTGCTCACACACCGAAGCAGCTCGGGACATTTTTAAAGAACACCAGGAGGCATCTAGAAAGTTCAGACACATGACACTTAGTGGGACAGTGATGGAGGCAACTCAGATAGCATCAGGAAGTTGGCCAGGGGTTAGCGCTCTCCTTATGTGTCTCGAATATTCCATGACCAACTGAGATAACATGCAGACTCTATGACCTACTTTAGCACAATCAAGTGCTATCACGTTCATGCACCACCTTCTGATACCTGAGTTAAAGATCACAATGCGCTTTGCTGTAAAGAGAAGTGTGTCCCTGCCTGCGTTCCTATATGGATTCTGTCACTCTATACTCCTTCCGGGAAGGCACATCTCCTGTGAGCCTTGTGCACACGACGGACAAGACAACCACTGAAAAAGAGCCCACGGTCATGTTTCTGGCAACCATCCCACTTGCTCAGACCTGAGTTTCTATCCGTGGAAGACGGACAAGAGATATCTGCCCAACTGTTGGCAGAATCAAACACATATACGCATATGAAAGCAAGGTTGAAAACCATAGAACAACAAATGCATCCATAATTATGCCAGTGGGCACTATTTCATTCGTTTGCCATCAAGTATTGCAATGTAATGAGAGCCACGATCTTAACCACCAGGCAAATCACTCAACATCACGTGTACAGTCCAAAACAGCGTGAGAACTAGGTCTCCCTTCGCTGGCTTCTTCTAAAAATGAGTAAAATATAGAAACTCTAAGCGTATATTTATCTTGTCGGTCAGGTGTGTGTGCTGAGATAGTTCACTTAACCCAGGGAAAATAGAGGAAAGCTGAATTACAGGGCACTGGCAGAAATGAACATCAACTCCAGCTGTTGAAGGACTGAAGTAAGGAAGCTCCCATACTAATAAAAACTAAAAAAAAAAAAAAAAAAACCAAAAACCTAGTAAGAAGTAAAAACCAGCCAACCACTGGGAATGGCATGGAAAATAAGGCGTGTTTCAGTCACAACTTATAAGACATTAATATACTCCAGACACAGTGATAAGGCTTGGGGCAATGTCACCTCTGCAGCAAGATCATTCCAGCCTAAACGTCAACCACCTCCCCTGAGTCTCAAGGGCTTTGGAGAAGTCATTTTTCTGGACAAAGAAATTTCAGTAGGTTAACATTTGGAGTCCTGCTACTCTGGTGATTTTTATGGCATTCCTAAGAGGGAGAAACCCAGATGTCTGAATTCCCCAAGGTGCATGTGGGCCCCCTGGTCAGTAACTGAGCGTTCACAGACTGTGATGCCCTCATTTGCTCAGTGTTTTGTTCACACCATATGAGGGAGCAGTCACCGAGTTCAGCATGTCAGTACTGACTCCAGGCCACCTGAAACCCGACCTCTCGGGTCCATCAGATGGAGACAGCAGGGGGACCAAACAGCAACTCCAAATCACAGGGACACCATCCAAGTTCAGGTGGAAGCCATGTGCAAAACCAAGATGGAGAAGGAGGTAGCCTTTTCTTAGCTTACAAGGCTGAGGAGTGGGGTCCGTCTCTTCCTTGCTAAGGACATCTCCTTATGACTCCCTGTCATCTACTAGTTATCTCACTTTTCAGAGCTCACAGGACATGATAAAAATAAATTAACATCCCATCACCAAGATCCCTTGGTTTTTAGTAAATTCACCTCCTTTGGTGTCTGAAAAGTGCTTGTGCAGCTTTAGGAAGGGAGTTCAATTTGCAAAGGCTCCAACACAAGAAACCCACAGAGAACAGCAGCGGTAAGTGCATTTCCACGTGGGCGAGCGCTCGACTAAACCTTACTTCATGAAACGACACCGAAATACCAATTAACATGAAAGACGTCCCATGTAATGCTGGATATGTCCACTTCTTGGAGATCATGAACACTAAACGCACTTCTTTGCTGTTTATAACATAGAAAGTAGCAGCAGAAACTGTATTAAGGAAAAAAAAAAACTCAACTATGATTTCCCTCAAAAAAAAAAAAGAAAAGAAAGAAAAACAAAAAAACCAGAGAGAGATCAGAGTTGCTGTAAACTTCAGGTAAGCGGTTCTCTACATGACCTTCAGAAGGTCTAAACTGCTGACAGCAATTTTTTTTTTTTTGTAATCTTCACTTTCATTTCTTGATGTTATTTTGAAAGCATTATTCTTTAGGATTTTCCCTAAGAGCAGAGCCGCCCTGGCCTACATTTTTCTTGACGTGCAATGCATGTAAAGCATTCCTGGGGATAACATTACTGCACTACAAGGCACCAATATTTCGCTGGTCTCCCTCTAAGCGACAGGGATGGTAACTCTCTGTGCTTCGGGGAGAACTTAATTCTCACCTTGCTTGGTGCATCCACCGTTCTCCAGAACGTTAGGAAGGGACTGTGTGGAACCAGGAGAGTCTAGGTCATTTGCAACATTTGCCGTCTTTTGATGACTGTGCGTGAATGTCAATGAATTTTAGCAGACGCTACAGAGAACGCTCAAGTTTAATGGGTGTTTAAGTAATCGATCACGATACACCCAACACAGACACGCGCGTGGTACGAAACGAATACGAATACATTTATGAGAGCGGGACAAAGTAGGGAGACCATAGCTAAACACCATCGTCACCGCTTCTGCATTAATTCAATAGGTTCAATAATTAAATATTAATTCAATTAATTCAATAAATCATTTTTGACCCTGTGGGGGCACTGTGTCAGACAGGGTGGCAGTTACCACGTTACAAAATATTTTCTATACCAGAGGGATTTTTCAGAGTAGTTGGGAAGTCAGACATTTAAGTAAACTAGACAAGAGAACGCAGTTGATGGAAGTGACCTCTTCAATAAGTGATAATCACAGAGGAGAAAGACGTCCCTGAGAAATGACACTTGGGTGACATAATGACATAAGACAAAATGGGATTTTTTCAGGAACTCAGATCCAGGGAGGAAGGTCTGCTAAGGGAGGGGAAGAAGGCAGCACATCAAGACACATGAGGGTCTGTGTCAATATTGCTGGTTCTGGAAGGTTCCAAATGGTTTGACATGTCTCAGACAGAGCACGTGGAGGGTTGTGAGAGATGGGGTGCCATAGGGGGACAGGGGCAGGTTACCAGAAGCCATACTGGCAGCCCCAGTCTTTGTTCACACAAGAGAGGGTCCTCCCTCCCTCAAGTACAAAGGGTAGGATTCCAGAAGGAGACAGAGTGAAGAAGGAAGGGGCGTGGGTATCAAGATAAGGGAGGAGGGCTCTGGTGGACAGACTCAGAAGCAGCCTCAGGAAGGACGAGGAGACACAAGAGCTTGGCAAAGATGAGAAGAACATCCCAAAGAAGGAGACAGATGTCCTGGAGGTCATGGACGATGACAGCTGGAATGCACCTACAGGTGCTCACAAGTTCATGACCTACTAAGTGTAGAAGGCTGAATAATGACCCCCCGGAGTCATCTACTTACAAATCCCCAGAATCTCTGATCCTAGAGCAATGGGGCACTGACCACTGTACAATCAGAAATCCACACCTAACTTATGATTCCCCAAAAACTTAGCTAGTAATAGCCTTCTGTTGATGGGAAACCTTACTAACAACATAAAGTCAATAACACATTTTGTATGTCATATGTGTTATATACTGTATTTGTACAACAAAGTAAGCTGAAGAAAAGAACAAGTTCTTTTTTTCTTTAATGTTTATTTTTGAGAGAGAGAGGGTCGGAGAGAGAGAGGACAAAGGATCCAAAGTGGGTTCTGTGCTGACAGCAGAGAGCCCAATATGGGACTGGAACTCAGGAACTGTGAGATCATGACCTAAGCCAAAGTCGGATGCTTAACCAAATGAGCCACCCAGGCACCCCAGAAAAAAAAAAGTTCTTAAGAAATTCACAAGGAAGAGAAAATACATTTGCAAGACCGTAGTGATAAAGAAAGAAATTCATGTACGAACGGACCCGGGGAGTTCCGACCCATGTTGTTCAGCGGTCAGTTGTGTGTACCTTCCCACGGCAAAGGGTTTTACAAAGACGTTGCAGATGTGATTAAGTAAAGGGTCTCAAGTTGAGGAAACGATGCTGGGTGATCTGGGTGAGCCCAGTGTAATTGCAAGGTTCCTAAGAGAAGGAGGAGGGAGTCAGAGTCAGAGAAGGAGTGACTGCACATGACTGGTGAGGCAAAGAGGTGCAGTGATGTGGGGTGACAAGCCAAGGGACACTGGCAGACCCTGGATGTGGGGAAAGGCATGGAAATGGTACTCTACCATAGAGCTTCCAGAAGGTACCAGCCCTGGGGATGCTTTGGTGTTTGTCCCCGACAACTCACCTCCAGAGCTGTATTTATGAATGTGTGCTATTCAAACTGTTAAGTCTGTGATCATTTGTTATAGAAGCCGTGAGAAGCTAATGCCTGGCAGAAAGAGCAGAAACTAAGGAAGATAATTGCTACTTCTTCATTAAGAAATACACAGTAGGCTGGGGCACTTTTGGGGGCTCAGCTGGTTAAGCGTCGACTCTTGATTTCAGCTCAGGTCCTGATCTCACAGGCTGTGGGATCGAGCCCCTCATGGGGCTCCGCAGTGACCGCGTGAAGCCTGCTAGGGATTCTCTGTCTCCGTCTCTCTCTGAACCCCCCACGGCTTGATTGTGCGTGCATGCATGCACGCACTCTCTCTCAAAATAAGTAATCATTAAAAAAAGAAAAAGAAACACAGAGTAGGCACAGGCACAGAGGCGCGGGTGAAAGAGTTCAAACCCAGGGAACCTAAGAAAGAAATCCGTATGAAAGATCCTCAGGAGACATCCAGCACAAAGCACCTGTGAGGACGTGTTCGCCATGAGAGCTGGTGTGTGCTTTCCACGCCCTGAAACGTCACATCATCTTGAAATTTCCTTTGAAAGCAGTTCAGCCATTTCCAAACAAAGAACTGTTCTACTTCCTCCTTAAGGTATATGATCAATTCATCGGTGTTCAGCTACACAAAACCAAGATGGCATCACCACTGACAATGACATCAAATGGTCCCTATGCACTTTAGATCAAATGGACTTAAATGGACTTCCTCCTTAAATCGGTTCTAATTCTGGTCAGATATTCTAGAATCCCAACTCAGTAATCTTTTACTCCTTTTTAAAAATTTAAACGATGGTTGGGGCACCTGGGTGGCTCAGTGAGTTAAGTGTCCGACTCTTGGTCTCCACTCAGGCAGGTCACGATCTCACACTCTGTGAGATCAAGCCCTGTATCAGATTCTGTGGAGGGCCTATTTGGGATTCTCTGTCTCTCTCTCTCTGCTCCTACCCTGCTCTCTCTCTCTCTCTCAAAACAAATAAACAAAAAAGAACTTAATTAAAAAAATTTTTTAAACAGTGGTCAATGACACATCATTTCCAAGGCTGGTTCTAAGACTTAGAGACAGAAATGGCAATGATCTTTAAATAACCTGACAACCTGTTGATGGTAAACACAGTAAAATGTTTACACAGTAATGGGATGTTTCCGAGCATAAAATGATAAATCACAGTTACTCACTGTCAGCTGCAGTCCCCCTCATTCATTCGTGTTTGAGCCAGGATTTGGTTTAAATATTTTAAAAATGCACACTATGGTATCTTATCAAAAGATTAAATTAGTTGAGAATTGCAATGAAGTCATGATCACAGAAGGCTAAATGTAAATACTAACCAGAACAGAACAAAGGGACAGCTATTATGACAGGCCACCTCTGTGGCCACCATATTTCCCATTGTAAAGCTTACCTTCATTATGAATCTATAACTTTGGAAAGGTAAGAAATTAATGAGGACACGTATCTTGGACACAGAGGGCTCTTCATTCATCTGATGCCATTTGCTTATGACCTTGCCAGATTTTATTTGTTAACCTTCTTCCCAGAACAGCATAATTTGAACAAGACAATCAATTACCATTAAAAGGACAAGTGAAAGACGAAGCATTCCCCAAGGAAGGCTTAAATTTTCTAAGTAATTGAGAAGAAAATATAGCAGCTAAAATAGTAGTCCATTTAGAAGACTTAATTACAGATAAGTCAATGGCAAATAATTTATATTCTTCTGTGCATATACATAAGACCAGAACAAATACTGGAAAACCAAATTTCTAGAATCCACATTTCAGTGCTTCCATGTGGCTCTTAGCCTAGAGTCAAATACCATAAGACACTGCGTTTATTTCCTTTTCATTCCAGATTCACAAAATGCAAGGAAGAAGCTAATACGTACTCACCCCTGGGTAAAAAATAAAATGCTTGGTTTACCTAATGTGATACTGTGATTTATAATAAGAAAATTCTATTGGGTCTTCATCCCCCTTTCCAGCAGAGCTCCTAAAACCCTTGGAATTTCCTAAGTGGTAACCGCAAAAATGGTGTTTTTTGTTATGTTAATGAAGTGATTTTTGGAAAGTATCTACCAGCGGATGCTGGTTGCTAATGGAGACATCCACGTGACTGATTAGAGAATTGTAACTTTTTGTCCTACCTCTGACCCTTGGGAGGGGACAAGAGCTGGAGGTTGGATCAATGGCCAATGGCCAACGACTTAATCAACCAAGCCTGTGAAATGACGAAGTCTCCATAAAAACGGAAAAGAAGGGGATTCGGAGAGCTTCGAGGTCAGTTAACATGGAGGTTTGGGGAGAGAGGTGCACGTGGAGAGACTAGGGAAGCTCCCCGCCCTTTGTCCATACGTTCATCCTTTCCAGAAAGCTGCTCCTGAGTTAAACCCTTTTATAATATAATAAACTTGTGATCTGGGAGTAACGTGTTTGTTTGAATTCTGTGAACCAGCCACTTTAGCAGATTAATGGAACCCAAGGAGGGGGCCATTGGAACCTCTGATGTATACAGCTCCAGGATTTTCTGTATAATAGAAACAACTTGCAGCCTCTCGGAGGCTGGTCGCTCTGGACCAGTTTGTAGGGAAGCTTCAGGCATGGAAGGATGCCTTCCCAGAGCTGGACAAAACCGGCATCACGTAGGCTTGTTCCCTGCACATCTCAGCTGAAGGGACAGGAGGAGGTTAAGAGGACTCGTCCAATGTCCCTAACCCATGTGGTCTGCTCAGCCAGAACTAGACCCTGGCCCACTTCGAAGCACCGGGTTGAGTGCGTTGACTTGCACTGACTCAACATTTCCTGAGAATGCCCTGTGTGCCATGCACCGTGCTAAGGATAGGGAAGAGTGAAGAATTTTCACTTAAATTTTGCAAGTGCATATAAAGGACACTGGGAAGGTTCACGTAAGGGGACGATGAGTGATGCTGAAGTCCAGTGTCCTAACCAACTTGATGTGGATTATGTTACACTTAGTGTCACCAAGGTCCTAAGTTTTTGCCTTGCCCCCTCACCCCACGTCATGGTTAAACAAAGTAATACTTCAGGACACCACGGACAATCGTGTTTCAGCATTCACTGGGGAAAGGGACGAAGTAGGGTGTATGAAAAGAACATTCTTAAGCAAAAGATCCTCAATCATCTACAACTGAAATATATTTTGTTAATCGTTACTACCAGAGCATGCCAAGTATGACATCCGATAACCTGCAGGAACAAAACAAAACGATGCCATTCCCTATGGATATTAATTACCCACTTGAAGAAAGCGTGCTGAGTCAGAATTATCTCGCTCTCCGATTCTCCAACACACCAAACATGGAATCAATGAACTCCCTGGTTTTGACTTCATAAAATGCACTTTGTTAAAAAGGTGAGTGAAGCAGAATAAAAATCCCAGTAAGTGCCTGCAGTTAATCAAAGGTTGTTTTTCTAGATCAGGAAACAAATGGACTGGGGCATGGCAAAGCCAGGCAAGGGGGCTCCCCATGGTTGGCTGCCTTCATTGGGAACCTCACCCTTAACCAACAGAGCACTGAGCACAGACGGCCACCACAGCCAGAGAGGACGCACGCTAATTGGCGTGTGTCAGCTGCATCACATCTGTTGTGTGGATTGGTGGCCGTCAAATCTCTCCCTGGTGCATAGAGATTTCACAGGGGACATTCCAGAATGCTCCCAGACCCCACTGATGCATGCATTCCAGACTGCAGGTTACAAACACCTGCTGTCTGTTTAAAAGGTTGAAGAGGACGCATTAATAGAATTCCCGATGTGAAAACATACATACGTATATGCATGTATTATATATATGCCTCTAATAATTGGTTTTATATTAATATATATGACTAATTTGTGAATCCAGGGTGTTCACCATGAATCGCACTCCCACCCTCCAAAGAATCCCGCCATGCCCTAAAGTACAGATTGGTAAGTTCATTGTACAGGGTCATATAATAAGTATTTTTGGCTACCAGGCCCTGTGCTCTGGGACAATCATTTAACTCTGGGGCAGTAGTGTAACAGAGCCGTAGACAAAAAAGTAAATGCCAGGGGCACCTGGGTGGCTCACTGGGTTAAGCACCCAGCTCTTGATATTGTCTCAGGTCATGATTTCATGGTTTGTGGGACCGAGCCCTGCATGGTCTGTGCTGATGGTGCGGATCCTGCTTGGGATTCTCTCCTTCTGTCTCTCCCCTCCATCCACTCACACTCGTGCCCTTTCTCTCTCAAAATAAATAAAGAAACCAAACAACAAAACAAAAAAAACCAATGCCAACACCAACAACAAAACAAAAACCCGTAAATGCCAGAGTGTGGCTGTGTTCCAATAAAACTTTATAAAAACAGGTGACTTCCCAGTGGCCATAGTGGGCTCACCTTATGCCTTCACGTGTCTCATGGTCATTTACTCAAAAGCTGAGTTTATGTATGTCTTCCAGAGATCAATAAAATAAGCTTACACATAAATAACTTATAAATAGTGTATAATGATCTACTTTACTAGATACACTTGCCCCTTTTTTCTACTCTGAAATATATCGCTTTGGCAGAAAAGCAGCATTACATCAGGGGGGAAAAATAGGCAGTATTATATTGGTACAAAACAAACATTACAGGTCCAAAAAATAGTTGAAAGGAGAAGGATCAAAGAGACCCAAGAACAATTTAGATTTACATTATATGTAATATGTATGTATGTCATATACAACATTACATATATTTGCATTATTATTATATTTATATATATTCTATACCATTACATTTTTTAATTTTTTTTAAATTAAAAAGAAATTTTAACGTTTATACATTTTTGAGATACAGAGAGACAAAGTGTGAGCTGGGAGGGGCAGAGAGAGACGGAGACACAGAATCCGAAGCAGGCTCCAGGCTCTGAGCTGTCAGAACAAAGCCTGATGCGGGGCTCAAACCCACGAACTGTGAGATCATGACCTGAGCCGAAGTCGGACGCTCAACCGACTGAACCACCTAGGCGCCCCTTAAACTTTATCATTATATTTAAGTCTGCTTCCCAACTGGTGCACCAAATGGATTTACAGAACTACTCTGCGTCCCTCCGAATCACAAATTGTTTAACAAAACATTCACTGGGATAATGTGTTCAGGACTAAATAGGCTGTAAACAAACCATCTCAACATTGGAATGTATTATTAGTCCCTAGGATTGTCCAGATCATCAGGATGTGTTCAGTATACTCCTAAATTGAGTTCCATAGAATACTGAACTTCCTAATCCCTAGTTCATCTATGAACTGTGAACGTTTCAGTTCCAGGACTGCCCTGAAAGGCATTTTCCTCGGCCAGCAGTTGCTAATTGAAGTAAGTCATCCTGGGAATACAATCGAGGCATTTCTACCATCGGTTCACCAAGACCGTCCCCGACTCCTAGGAAAATCCCCTGCAAAGAGTCTCCCTCCACAGCGTATGAAACCAGAAAATGCTCAGTCAACATTGTATAGAAAATGTGACGAAACTGGCATAGGCTGAAATTGTCAAGGATTAAAGAGGCTTAATGACTTCTCTGTATTTCCTAGACAGCTGGTTTTCTTCATGTACGATCCCAGATTCCTCATAGCGAGAAGCCTGATCATCAGGAACTAGCTACTTAGCAGCAGACCTAGATTAAAGCGCCGATGCCCCGATGCACGTGTCTGTGTGCTTTTCCACCAAAGCCTGCCCCCCTTGTGAACAGCAGTTACTCCAAATTAAGACCTACAGAGCTTTCCGTTCTGAGAATGCCTGAGAAGGAAAATCCCCTGTCGTTAGCTTTTCATCCAGCCACGCCATCCTCCGGAGACAGTGCAGGAAGTTCCAACGTGGGATCAACGTGCATCAAAGGCCACCCCAAACTGTGACCTCAAAGCACGCCCCGGCTCAGAGAGGCCGTTTAGACAGCCTCTTGGACAAACATGTCGATAATACCTGGTGCTTTCAAATGCAGATTGAGGTGAAGTGCGTACGGCCAAAAAAATAATAAGTGTTTCTAGACTCAGAAGTCCTCATTCTCCTCTCCTGATTGTGCACTTTATATAATGTTCCCTTTGGGTTTCATTATGGGAGCTGTCACATTATGAGCTGTGACTTGTCTACAGCTCGGAGGCTGATGCCAGACCTATTCCCATTGCTTCTCCCTGGAACCAGGACAGCCTGATTATATTAAACAGAGTGCTTCTTGCACAGCAGCTAACCGAAATGATTACCACCAAGCTGCATCGGGTTCCTGTTCCAAAATCTTTTCGTGTGAGAAGGAAGCCAGATAGTTCCGAGACTTCGTGCCCTGGTTATAAAGCAATGCTCGCCCAGGTTGGAAAAAGGAAGTAAAAATGAAAAAGGAATTTACATAATGTGCTGTTAATGATTATTGAGCTATATGCGCTGATGACAAACGTGTGTGTGTCGAATACCTTTGGTAAAATAACCTACACAAGATAAAAATAGCAATCATTTTCTCATCTATAATCATCTTCCAAATTTGCATGTTCATAACAAAAGGGGGACAGCTTCAGTCTTTACTAATCAGACTTATCTTTGAAAAAAAACAAAGTTTGGAAAAAACAAAGTTTCCAAACTTATCTTTGGAAAAAAAAAAACAACCTAGCATTTCTTCATGGCTGGAAATGGGGGAGGAATTTGGAAATCAAGTTTGTTGGGAAGAAGAATCTCATACAAAACATGACCTTGACAATCGTGTAGAATCCAGGAATCCTACAGAAGTTTGTTACCGAAAGAGTAAAGATATGGAAATTATGTGGTCAGCTGTAGAGAGAAGCTTAAAGCCATTTGTGGTCCAAACTGTGGGAAACGTTTGGATGCTGTGGCACTCAAACTGACAAGAAAAATGGTAGATAACGAATATTTGAGCAATATAATCACAAATACTACCTTATCAGGGCTTGCATGGACAGCTGAGCCATGAAAAGACATAAGCATTTACTCAAAACATATTAACACACATCCTTTCTCAAACTTAAGTATGGCGGGGGGGGGGGTGCAGCAGACAGGTCCAGACTCTGAAGTGTGACATGATTTACTTAACAAGTTCAACCACAAATCATAACAGTATTGTACCCATTTCCCCTTCCTTGGGATGTGCTCTACTTATGTTCTCCAGATAGACAGAAAGATCCCGTGGCTTCAGCGGGCCCCCACTGTACATTAGAACCACACGTCTGACATTTTGGATCCCATTCTGCAGGGGCACTGCCGTTCAAGTGCCTCCGTAGCTTGAGATGCTCACTCTAGCCCACTTGAGAAGCTCACAGTGGGCTTTCAGTGACCAATGGACTTGAGGGTAAATTTTGGATCGGCTTACATGAGGTGAATCAGAAAGTTGAGCCTCTCCTCTGGATACCTAATCTATGAGATACACTCGGCACTGTGGCTCTTTGTATGAATAAGCAATTATTACAAAACTCTAAATTTCCAACGCAGGCCATTGTATGTACTCCAAATTAGCTTGAAATCACTGCTTTGCACTTTGGTTCATTTCGAATAGGTTTTAAAAAAGAAAGCTAATCTTACTACCAAAGTGGTCAGGAACAATTGCTAGATTGGATTCAACCAGGCTGCAAATCAATGACACATGCCAGCAGAGGCCAATGATTATTTTTGATACTTACCATTACGGTGTCCTTCTAAGAAGATGCCTTTAAAAATGCCTCCACGGACATATCCTTGATGTCTTTTCCATATCAACACATTTTTCCCTATTAAAAACAAGAAGAAGATACATTGGTCCCCTCAGTAAGAGAGATGGTGTGCCTGCTTCAAAGCCAACGGGATATTGCTCACACAACCTGTCTTTTGGGTTGTTCCAACAACTAGCGGGTCATGAACTAAGTTCCTTAGTAAGTCAAGCTCCTACTCATGATGGGCATCGACACGGGCGTGGCTAAATACAGAGTCCACGTGGAGACACCCTGGTCCTCACGCAGCCTGGCGATTTACAATCAATGGAGAAAGACTGAGGTTTCCAGGGCCCGGTTCACCTGCATGCACGTGGGCTCTGTTCCATCTCCACTGACAATGACAGACCATTCAGTGCGTGTCTATGTGAGACCTAGCTTATTCAAATCAAGACATTTTCAATCCTTGGAAAATTCAGTTTGGGGGAAGAGTCAATGTTTTAGAAACGGTTTATTTACGGGAATAAACAGCCCTGCACAGCGTGTTCGTCCCCGACAGCAGCGGGTCAGGATGGGAAGGACCCAACGTGGTCATGTGTGCTTGGGGATGGGAAGGACCCAACGTGGTCATGTGTGCTTGGGGATGGGAAGGACCCAACGTGCTCATGGCCACTTGGCTCCACTGTAACAAACCTAGTGTCTATTTGAGCAGTGTGCGTCCTGGGAGCAGTCAGCATTATTCTTGTCAACTCAACATGGAATCTTCTCTTTAAAGGGTGACTCTCACACAACACTGCTCCTTCAAATTAACAGCTGAGGTCCAGCTGAGGACCGCAACAAGGGAAGGTAGCTCCTTGTGGGCAGTTTGACAGGACAGTGAGTTGACACGGCCACGGAGGTGCTCACCATTTTCTAGCTCTAGAAAGGGGAGTAAGCGGAAAACGGGAATACATCGTTGGATGCACTTCTCAGGTTACCCCCACGCTGGAAGAATATGAGTACCAAGCAAATGAGGTCTTTGGGTTTCAAAGGAAACAAGCCAGCACGTTATTAAACCGTAGGAAGGCAGGGTCATATTTTAATTATGTTCTGATTACTCATAACAACACATCCAGTTATTAATATGTGTTTCATGAATACTGTTGATTAAAATATATTTGTGAGAATGAATTTGTATGGAACAACAATCATAATTGCATTCATCACAGCTGACCCTGCCATAGCCGTGCGGGGTACTATTATCACATCTGTTTACAGTTAAGAAACTGAGGGGCGCCTGGGTGGCTCAGTCGGTTGAGCGTGCAACTTTGGCTCAGGTCACAATCTCATAGTCTGTGAGTTCGAGCCTCACGTAAAACTCTGTGCTGACAGCACGGAGCCTGGAGTCGGGTTTGGATTCTGTCTCCCTCTCTCTCTGGCCCTTCCCCATTTGCACTCTTTCTCTCTCTCAAAAACAGGTATTAAAATTTTTTTTAAAGAAGAAGAAACACCGATATTCACATGCAGAGTCACACAGCTCATCAGCTGGGAGGGAGGGCTGAGCCTACCCAGACATCAAAGACCACACACTTTACAGTATCAAGGTGCATCGTCAACAAATGAATGAAATAGTAGCCACCCCATATATAGTGGGTCAACATTGCATATCCCGACTGCTGTATGTACTGACTCATTTTATTGTCTCAACAAGCATAGAAGGTAAGGAAGGGCATCATCACCATTAGTTGAAAAAGGTGATTTAGAGGAGTATTAGCCAACTAGCCCAGGAGCATGGAGCTGTGAAAGTAAGGGTGGACTTAAAACGAGGCAGTGTGCCTTCTCTATACCTTGCTACACGAGTCAGGTGGGACAATGGACATCTTTTCTCTCCCACGTCCTCACTCCACACTGTGGGAATCTACACCTCCACTGGTTTTCATCAGTGAAAAGGAGGCTATGTGATATCAATACCCAAGATAACCTCATAATGTGTTAAGTGACAGACACCCAGTAGACGCTCACTGAATACTGGCCATTCTCACATCGTATCATTAATATTACAACATAGAAATTGGCCTTGTTTGTATTTCACCTGATCACACACCGTATCTAGGCTCTCGACTCCAGGCAAGTGTTAAGTACGCAATCACAATGTATATTTATACGTGCTTCCGGAAAGTTCTACAAACACTAGTATCTCATGGGCCATACATATTTTTTCTTCTTTTTAATATTTTTTTTAATATTTATTTATTTTTGAAAGGGAGAGACAGAGCACAAGCAGGGGAGGGGCAGAGAGAGGGAGACAGAATCCGAAGCAGGCTCCAGGCTCTGAGCTGTCAGCACACAGCTCGACGTGGGGCTCGAACTCATGAACCGTGAGATCATGACCTGAGCTGAAGTCAGTTGCTTAACTGACTGAGTCACCCAGGCGCCCCTATCTTTTTTTCTTGTAATAGGGTAGAGAAAAATATTCCTTAATTATTATTTTAAGGTTGAGTTTTGTTTCTGGGTTTGCTTTATGTTGTCGGTGTGTTTTTTTAAGGTATACAATGGAGATGGAATGATTAATCACATTGGCGTGTGTCTTATTTATTGTAAAATCCGATATTATGCTAATCTGAGAGCACAAAATCCACATTCTCAGCATCTAGCGCTTACTGTGTGGTCATGTCCCTGATGCCATATCACTGGAAAGAATTCTGTTCATGCATGCTCACTCTGCCTAAGAGGACTGCACAGGAAAAATGTCTCCCCTCCCTCTCATTGTCCCCCGTCCCTCTCTTACTGGGACCTACCCTCCAACCTGAGTGCAGACTGCAGTACCTTTCCTGCGTTGCAAGGTTAAATACATCCCAAATATCTTTAAGTTTCTTCTTCGAGGATAACCTGGGATGTGTGAACCCACAATGTGACACAGTCCCAGAATGATTTCTGTAAAGAAACGCCCAAATCCTGATAAGCCCGAGAGACAGGCAGGGCCCTTTATTATACCCATATGGCAGGGCACCTGGGTGGCTCAGTCGGTTGAGCATCCGACTTCAGCTCAGGTCACAATCTTGTGGTTTGTGGGTTCGAGCCCCACGTCGGGCTCTGTGCTGACAGCTCTCCTGGAGCCTGCTTCGGATTCTGTGTCTCCCTCTCTCTCTGATCCTCCCCTGTTCATGTTCTCTCTCTGTTTCTCTCTCTCAAAAATAAACATGAAAAAAAATTTATTATACCCATATGGTTACGACACTTGGGGCTAACCTTTGAAATCAAGGCTTACTTTATCTGAAGCTAAATTATAAGGTCTAGTCATATGCCAGAGCGCCTGGGTGGCTCAGTTGGTGAAGCGTCTGACTTCAGCTCAGGTCACGATCTCAAGGTTCCAGCCCAGCATCGGGCTCTGTGCTGACAGTGTGGAGCCTGCTTGGGATTCTCTCTCTCCCTCTCCTTCTGCCCCTCCCCCACTCACATTCCCTCTGGATCTCTCTCTTTCAAAATAAACTTAAAAAACATATAGTCATGTGCCTTATAGCATATATCAAAGGTTAAAGAATATATTCTCTAGATTAAAATACTTCTTATTTAAGATTAAAATATTTTTAACATTTATTTATTATTTATTTATTATTATTATCATATTATATTATATATATTATATTTTATTATTTATAATTATTATTATTTATAATTATTTATTTATTTATTATTGACAGAGAGAGACAGAGCATGAGCATGGGAGGGAGACACATGAGAGAGGGAGACACAGAATCCGAAGCAGGCTCCAGGCTCCGAGCTGTCAGCACAGAGCCCGAGGCAGGGCTCGAAATCACAAACCGTGAGACCATGACCTGAGCCGAAGTCAGATGCTTAACCAACTGAGCCACCCAAGCGCCCCTGTAATCTAGGTTTTGACACAAAAAGTATACCCTGCTATATACTTATCATTTGTAAAGACTTACAGTGTACTTAATATGTATTCATTGATATAGAAAAGAATCTTTTGGGGGCACCTGGGTGGCTCAGTTGGTTAAACATCCCACTCTTGGGGTGCCGGGGTGGCTCAGTTAGTTAGGCATCCGACTTCAGCTCAGGTCATGATCTCACAGTTTATGAGTTTGAACCCTATGTGGGGCTCTGTGCTGACAGCTCGGAGCCTGGAGCCTGCTTCAGATTCTGGGTCTCCCTCTCTCTCTGCCCCTCCCCTACTTGCACTCTGTCTCTCTCTCTCAAAAATAAATAAATATTTTTAAAAAATGGAATCTCTTGTTTTAAGTTTTTTTTTTTTAGTAATCTCTACACCCAACATGGGGTGTGAACCCATGACCCCAAGACCAAGAACCGCATATTCTTCCAACTGAGCCAGCCGGGTGCCCCCAGAGAAGAAACTTTTAATCATAATAATGTATGGCCTGTGATGACAGTTTCCAAATAGTCAAGGTGAATTAAAAAGAGGAAGCACTCATTTGCAGCAACGTAGGTGGAACTGGAGGGGATTATGCCGAGTGAGATAAGTCAGTCAGAGAAAGACAGATATCATATGTTTTCACTCATGTGGAACTTGAGAAACTTAACAGAAGAGGGGAGGGAGGGGAAAAACAGTTTCAAACAGAGAGGAAGGCAAACCATAAGAGATTCTGAAATACAGAGAACAAACGGAGGGCTGATGGGGGTTGCGGAGGAAAAGGGGAAGATTGAGGACGGCACCTGTTGGGATGAACACTGGGTGTTGTATGTAAGCGATGAATCACAAGAATCTACCCCAACCAAGAACACACAGGAGGCACTAACTAAAGCAATATTTATGAGTTGTTAATATATTAGCAATATTATAGTTTGTTAATACATATATATAATATGCAATTTAATATAATTTATAATATGTAAATAATTTAATATAATTTATACTATGTAAATGTATCATTTCCTATTCATAAAATTATTGTATCATGTTGATAGAATCTTAGCATACAGAGAGTACATCAGTCAAAGCATACAGACCTTCTGAGGAATATCAGGTCCGGACAGAAGAAGGATTCATTCCACACTAGGATAATGTTTCAAGGAGGCCTCTCCATGTACTTTCATCTTTACAACTGAAGATTTGGGGGTTCATGAAGATCTTCAGAGCCATTCCAATTCACCCCACGTAGTAGGTCAAAAAAATACCTAGAAAATAAGATAGAAAGATAGAAACATCTTCATAAAAGTTGGCATTCATATACGTTTGACATCCCAAGAGGGTACTGATGGGATTTTATTCCCTCGTACCTAAATAACTTGCAATAAATATTGTCTAGAGATCCTGTCATTTCATTCCACAAGTGTTTTTTGAGTGCAAACCACGAATGAGAAAAGGAATTCCAAAGACGCACGGGACAGCCCCTATCCTCAATGAGCCTGACTTCTCATGAAGGAGGAGGCATCCTCAGAGCAAGGACTCATAAATAACTGCACGACCTCACGGACCGGCAATTAAGGAATAGATATTGGCAGGTTCAGCGGAGATGACAGCTGTAAGAAAATCTTAGGAGCTGGCACAGTAGAGGACCTTGAGAGAGGAGGGCGACAACGGCCATATTTGTCAGAGTCCAGCCCATGGGAAGGAGGAGGAAGAAGGTGCTCCACTGACTGAGCCATCCAGGCGCCCCTAAATTTTTTTTTCAATCCTACGCTTATTCATCCAAAATTAAGTAATTTTGTTTTGAGTTGCAGTGACCTGCTGAATTTCTGAAAGAACAATGAGGGGTTTTCATTTCTTGGGTAGCTATGCAAAAAAAAGGGAAGCTCACATAAGAAGAAAACGTCTGTTTAGGTATCAGGGGGTCATCCTGGATATTTCTAGATGTGTACCTAAATGTTCAAATTAATGTAAGTGACCTCATTTATCTCCCCCAAATTTTACCTCCCATCCCTCAAACAGAACAATCTTCCAAATTATATCCAGTTTTGTAAAGATGCATATTTAATAAAACATGTTTCTGCTTTGGATTTGCTCCCGGTTTTATACAATGTTCAGATTGTTTAATTTTTAGCGTTCTGAAAGCCGAGTAAAAAACAACGAAGAGGAAAATTTCTCTTCAGAATTTAAAAAATAACTTAAAATACATATAATCAATTTTACCCAATTCGACTTTTGCTGAGTCAACCCACAATTCCAATGAACTCTCAAGGAATTCGTTTCTTGCCCACATTGCTAATTGTGACCCAAACCTTTACAACAAAATTAAAAAAGTCCTCGACTCCTCTATCCTGCAAGCAGAAGAGACTTCTGAGCCCGGTGGATTTATAGCTTTCCTGTAAGACATTAAATGATTAAGCTCCAAAATCCTGTAGATTCCGAAAATTTATTGCTCTTAATTTTCCAGGCATGGACTGGAATGGGAAACCTGAGGCCTTTCTCTGACACTGTCTTTGAAAAAATACACAAAAACAATTCCAAAAAGTCGAAGGACATGCATACCTGCAAAAAAAAAATATTTTTTTTTGAGATAAAAAGACATCTAGAAATAAATCACAGAAGTGTGTGGCATAAACCACACATTTTCAGTAAATCATGCTAATTTACAAGCTCAATAATCGAGGTAGAACCGTTTTCCCCTTCGGGGGGAGACTAACTTCCATCTACAACAAATAGGTTAAATGATCAAAGATGTTCTTGGGGCACATGGGGGGCTCAGTCGCCTTAGTGTCCAATTCTTTATTTGGACTCAGGTCATGATCTCACAGTTCATGGGTTCAAGCCCCACACCGGACTCTATGCTGACACCACAGAGCCTGCTTGGGATCCTCTCTCTCCCTCTCTCTCTGCCCCTCCCCTGCTCGCTCTTTATCTCTGTCTGTCAAAACAAATTAAAATAAACTCTAAGAAAAAAAAAAACATGTTCAGGGTGCCTGGGTAGCTCAGTCAGTTAAGTATCCGATTTGAGCTCAGGTCATGATCTCACAGTTCATGGGTTCCAGCCCTGCATCAGGCTCTGTGCTGATGGCTCAGAGCCTGGAGCCTGCTTCAGATTCTGTGTCTCCCTCTCTCTCTGCCCCTCTCCCACTTGCGATCTGTCTCCCTCTCTCTATCTCACTCAAAAATAAATAAACATTAAAAAAAATGTTTTTTATAGAAAAAAATGTTCTCTCAACTGTCTCTGGTTTGACTCCATGCTGTCTAAGAACCCATGATGGCTGGCTTGTTAACGCTTGTCTTCAAAGTGCAATCTTTGACTTTTGTCATCCACTCAGTGCATATCCACAGAGTGTCTACTCATTTCTTCAACAAACACCCAATAAGGGTCTCATCTGAGTGGTACTCACCAAAAGACACACGTTTAAGGGAAGACAGGAACACTTTAAAACACACCTTAGTGGGCAAAAAATAAAAATGCCTTCCAATTTGAGGAAGCACCAAGAAGGAAGTAAGCATGGGCTAAATATGAAGACACTAGAGCATGTGACCCACTTTAAGTGGGAAGAGGGAAGGGTGTTCCAGGCAGGGGAAGCGTAGAGGCAATGTCCTATTTTGGTCCGCACTTAGTTGGATCACAAAATCAAGAGCCAACTGGTATACCAGCAGGGTGGTAATCAGAGAAGGCTATGCCATGGAGCTGGGGAGGTGGGCAGGAGGCTCACTGCGTAAAGCCAAATAGGTCAGTAAAAGGAATTTGGGGTTTATTCTAAGTAACACGAAGCCATCCTTTGTAAGACATTCTAGACGCAGAAGGAGGAACGAAAGGTCAATCATAAGTGATACGAAGAGCCTGCCTTAGGATGCACCTGTATTTCAAGGTATGTCACGTGCTTCAGTAACTTCTTCATCTCGCAGACACCTCTAGATGCAGGCGCTCTCCACATTACTCTCTTACAGATGAGAAAACCGGAACGTGAACAAGTCAGCCCCACACAGCCAGGAAGCATTAGGTGACCTGGCTCCTCTGGGAGAAATTGAGTACCAGAAACGAGTCTGTGTAATGCACGCCAAACTCAGAGAAGAAAGTGAGCAGAGAGAATCCTAGCCTCGTGTGATGGATAAAGTATGGATATGTGTGACATACTAGGTAAAAAAAAAACGCATTGGGCTCTGCCTCTGGCTCCTGACACAGAACTCCTAAAACCCCTGCGATTCCTAGATCACTAAGAGCATCCTTGTTGTAACATTTGATCTACGACTCTGATTCCTCATACCAAGCTCCTAATTAGCTTGGAACTTCTTAGGCAGTAGGAGTGTCTTTTGTTCCAATGAGGCAACACTTAGTGGGCTCCAACATAGCTTCTAAATGAGAGCTGGTCGGCAGGAAAACCAAGTCATGGTTGGAAGCTTGGAATGTTCAGCCCCCCTCCATGCTCTGGGAAGAGGAAGGGGCTGGAGACTGAGTTAAAGATTGGCCATACGTACATGAAGAAGCCTCCATAAAATCTGAAAAGTACACAGTTCAGGGAGCTTCTGGGTGGGTGCGTCCATCCACGGCTGGGAGTGTGGTGCATCCCAACTCCATGAGGACACAGCTCTTGCTTCAGGACCCTCACAGACCTCATCCTATGTATCTCTTCATCTGGCTGTTCCTCTGTATCCTTTATCATCTCCTTTATTATAAAACAAACTGGAAGACATTAAAGAAATGTTTCTCCAAATTCTGTGAGCTGTTCTAGTAAATGATACAATCCAAGGAGGGGATTCTGGGAACCTCTGATCCGTAGCCAAGTTGGAAGAAAGTTGTGGGTAACCTAGGGACCTATTGCTTACAATTGACATCTGCAGTGGAGACAAGTCTTGTGGGACTGAGCCCTTAACCTGTGGGGTCTGTGCTGGCTCCAGTTTGGGTCAAATTGAACTGAATTGTAGGACACATCCTGCAGGTGTCACAGACAATGGCTCAGTGCTGGGGGTGGGGGGGGAACCATATACCTGGAGACAGGAAGTATTGAGTGTGTGAGTAAAGGGGAAACACAGGAGTGGTTTTCTCAACCGGTGTGGTAGAGGGGAATACACAAGTACCCCAGGTTGAAGGAGAACATGAGAATGACAGCAAGAAAGCAAGGAACAGGTGCAGTGAATCCCTGCGATTATCAGCCTGGATGGAACATTACATACCAGGGAGGAGAGGCCACGAAGTGCACATGGCCGGGACAGGGAATGGACAAAAACGTGGGCTTGAGCACAGTTTCCGGACTGGACAGTCCTCTGATGCAACCTATTATTTAGGAAGGTGGAGCGGGAAGACAAAATAGATGGGAGAGTGTGAACAGCCATAGGACATTAGTAAAACAGCGAAACTAAAGAGGGAACAGGGCTGTGGCCAGTGGAGACGTACCCCAGCCAAGGAGGCAAGGAGACCCGGAAAGTGTATTACACCAGGCAGACCAGAGAGACGGGATGCAAAGTGCAGGATGAGGGACTGAGTCCGGGAAAACAAAAAGGCAGGGAACAAGCCTGGCAAGAAAGACGATGGGCTGAATTTGGACACACCGAACTGGGCTTTTGGCAGTATGCACAAAGTCGTCCTCCAAAGAGACGACCGTGAGAGCAAGATGGAGCTTGAGAGTGACGTCAGAGCAGAGAATAGAAACCCAAGGGTGTCCCAGGTGGAAACTATGGTTGAATCCCGAACAGATGCAAAGCTACATGGGACAGCCTGGAGCAACAGTAGTAGCTGAAGAAACAGGATGAGAAAATGCAGAAAATGCAGAGACTATACCACAAAGTTCGCTAAAGGCACAGGAAGGCAGTAGAGGGGAGCCAAGGGGACAGCGTTTAGGAACTGGGACAATGAACACGTCAGAGTCTACGGAGAAAGTCCCGGGAGGACGCTGGCTCTGTTGAAGATGCACCCCCGCGGTGGCCACCTGGGCAAAGCCACGGAGTCCAGGTGCGCGGTCAGAAAAGACGGCAGAAGAGACACGAGAGGAAACAGAGCCATGGGTCTTATGAAGAGCTCTTCTTCTCAAGGTACGATGTGTCAGGACATCAAGTAGGCACTATGGAAAGATGAGAATGGTGGAGAAGGTCTTGATGGTGCATATGGCGGACCGGTTTTCAGAAAGAAAAACACTACGCTCCAGACACTGCGGAGGCCGGAAAAGTCCATCTTTAAAGTCCATCCATTACCTTATAAGCACCATCCAAGAGCCTGTTCTCTGCCAGTCTCACAGATCTGTGCACTTTCTGGCAAGACTGACCTGTCCCAAGTTCAGGAAGCCTCTCCCTTCCCCTGAATTAAAGGACCTGAAACACAACCCCAGCGTCTCATAGCTACTCCCTGGCTTTGTTGTCTCTGCAACAGGTAGCCATCCCACGCCATGGTTTCATTTTCCCAGTGTCACCCACCACCACCCCCCCCCCCCGCCCCGATCTCCATTTCCTCTACTAGCCTCATTCCCTCAACCTCCATCTTGGCCACTACCTGCCCGCATCATATCCGCCCCCTTAAAACTGACATTCCGTAAATGATTCACTTCGGCAAAAACAATAGCAGAGCTCCTCCAACAGCTGACAGAATAACATTGATCGGCTTTCCCATTGAGTTCCACCACCTGGAGTGCTCTCATTTCAATTTCTTTTTTAATTTGTAATGTTTATTCATTTTTGATACAAAGAGAGATAGAGGGTGAGCGGGGGAGGGGCAGAGAGAGAGGGAGACAGAGAATCCGAAGCAGGCTCCGGGCTCTGAGCCATCGGCACAGAGTCTGATGCGGGGCTCGAACTCATGGACCGTGAGATCATGATCTGAGACAAATTCGGATGCTTAACCGAAGGAGCCACCCAGGCGCCCGTGATTTCAACGCAGCCGTCCAATACAACCCCTTGCACTGGAAATGACACTGAACCCGCTCATTCAACTGCATCTGTCAACTGGCACACGATGTCACGTGCATGTTATCATTTGAGAAGTGCCTTTATCCAACACTTCTGGCACACACACGTTTACTCTCTCTGTCTTCTACTCTTCAGACAAAACCCCAGCGATCCTGAGACACAGATCATAAGCAACCTCTTTGGTAAAAGTTTCTTGGACAATCTAGCTCCCAAGGTAGCCGTCAATGGTCCCTGCCTCCCTGTCCGAATGCCATCTCGCTGTCCCCATGCACGTGGTGCCAGGTTTCAACGGTGTGTATGCAGATCTGATAATGAGCCACCTCCAAGATCAAGGTAGAAAAGACAACAGCTTTCATCTTAGGGTCCCTCCCTCTCATTGGCTCTCGCTCCTCCCCAACTCGAGAAAGCCAGCCGCCAAGTCTGTGTGACTAGCCCTAGGGAGTGGCCTGTGTGGCAAAGAACAAAGCCACCTGCTGACAAACACACGAGTGAGATTCTCCAATGCCTTCGTGAAACTTCCAGCCCAGCCTCCAAATGAAGCGCAGTATGCCAAGACCGTGAGCCCGAACCACCGAGCTGTGTGGCTCCTGAACGCCTGACTTCCAGAAAATCTAGGCGGTAATAAACAGTTGCAGTTTTCAGCTGTGTTTAAGGTAATGTAGACAAATAACAACCTGTCCCAAGTGGTACACATGCCACGTAAGATTCTAGTGGAAGGTAAGATTCCAAATTCCTAAGGTCTGGGTTTTCATCCTCTTTTGGGGATGTTTGATGGGCATGCCTGGTAGAATACGTACTCCACTGATCGTGTTGTCTTCTCCACTGGGATGGTGATCTCACCAGGATCAGGAATTGAATCCTATCTATGTTTCTATGTCTTGCATTATCTAGCCTGTTGACTTGTGCATTCATGGTTATCAAATGGATGGATGGATGGATGGATGGATGAGTGAATGAATGAATGAACGAATGAAGCTCTGTTCCTGGTTTCTCAGTCTCTGAAGGGAAAATAGCTGCACCCAGCCTGGAGTTACAAGACCTTCGTTTGAGAGAGAATGTGCCCTTGCATCCCTCAAATGAGAAACCACTGGCTGCCTTCAAGTGTTTTCAAGTATGAGCCAAGCATTTGGAAGCGTAGGGGAATAACAATGAGTTTTTATGGTGGTTATTATTAATCTTTACATCCTGCACAGTCCATAGCACATGGTAAATGCCCAACAAATACACATGAGATTGAACTCACCAGGAGCCCGAACACAAAGGCAACGTGGAAATCAGTGCAGCGAGATTCACTATCAGAAGCAAAGCACCAGACCCAGACGTATTCATGCCACCTTCCACACAGGAGAAACCAAAACAGGACGGGAGAGTCAAAAACTAAACAGGCTGTTTGTGGCCAAAGAACCTGAAAAAGACTCAAATGCTGTGGTTTTCAGAGTGTGACCCCCTAGAGGAGGAGCAGCAAGTTCATGTGGGTTCCATCTTGGATCTACTGGCTCAGAACCTCTCCTGGGTGGGACACTGCCTTGCAGGGGATGCTGGTACAGAGGTTTGGGAAACACTGTCCCTCCTTCACAGCCCGGGGTTTAGAGCACACGTCAGGCTCCAAAATCGGTCTCTCCCCTACTATTTCCTCAGGTTGTTTCAACCCGCTCTCAACTGGGAGGTCGCATTTCCTTTGGAAGACCTCTCATGAAGCCAACCCTAAGGGAGCATCCCCTATCAGGAACCCCCGTGTCATGTCCTCCTAGCCCCATTGCATCGACTGAGCCACTTCTTATTAAAGGGATGATGCTGCATACACTTCATCATCACCTGACATGTGTGTCTCTAGCCGCCACCAGACCACACAGTCCATGAGCGAGCTGCCGGGTGTTCCTTCCCCAAGGCAAGTCCAACGCATCGTCATTCCTCGATGAATGAAACATATGGTAATGGTTCAAAAGGTTCTGACAATCACACCAATTGAGAAATTAAAGAATTCCCCATTCTGCTTCGTAAATGTAGAGAACACTTTCCTCAAGGGAAAAAAAAAAGGCACGAACTAGACTGGGGGTCACCTCCTCCATAGAAGCACGGAAAACACACAAGGCTGCTCTTCGGCCCAAGTGTTTATATGCCATGACCAGAAGTTGAAAAGACGCCGGAGAAAACCCATGTTGGCGTCGGTATGTCCTAGCAGTCAGACCCAGTGGCAAGACAGAGGCAGAGACAGAATGTGACAAATCATGCCCACGTCCCAAGTTTTATTTTGGTGCCATTTAGACTTTCTACCCTAAGTGCTGCACTGTGCTTTTTATGATCTAGCCAGATTTTTGATCATCTAGACATTGTTCAGTGTGTCAATACCTCTGGGTTTGCTCCAAATTTCACAATTTCTACTTGCCCACCCCCTCGCCCCACTTGGATCTGCCATTTAACCAAGTCACAATGAAGTTTATTCGGAAAATACACGGAGCGTGTGTATCACTAATCACGGTTTAAAATGAGCAGTATTCAAGTCAAGAGTCTTAATTACAATGATCATGGCTCTGGAATCAGGCAGAATTAGTTGGAAAGGACCTGGGGATCGGTCGAACCCACTCATTTTACAGTTGAGGAGTATGAAGGCCCACTGCTTGCCTCCAAAGGGCTGTAATTAAGTAGGGGACCGTCACCCCTTCCCAGAATGCGTGGGGGCTGTGATAGGATGTGGTGCCATCTCTAAAAAGCTGATGACACAGAGGTGACCGTGGAGAACAAGTGTCCTCCCCACCACTGCCAGAATGTGTCAGAGAAGCAGGGAGAGACTGGGCCAGGGGTCTGCCCTTCATCAGGCTCCACCCCAGACGGCTGTTTCCCGTAGGGTGGGACAGCCCCGAATCTTGGCGGGATTCCTAGCACTGCAGTGACAAAGTACGACAAGTCTACTGGTTTAATTTATTCTCTCATCAAGGTTCTGGAGGCCAAAATTCCAGAATCAACATGTTAGCAGGACCACACTGCTCTGAAGGATCCAAAGGAAGAGGGTCCTGCCTCTTCCAAGTTCAGGCGGCTGCTGGCAATAGTTGGGGTTCCCTTGGCTTGTGGATGCCTTGCTCCAATCTCTGCCCCCCACCATCCCATGGCTGTGTGCTCCCCGTGGGTCTGTCTGAATCTTCACTTTGTTTTCTCACTGTGTGCCTGTGCTGCACACAGCATGTTCCCCTCTGAGATGGACAGGTGTCATACTGGATCAAGACCAGTATGACCAGGATGTCACTGATCTCCTCTTTATTTAAAAAAAATTTCTTTAGGGGCGCCTGGGTGGTGCAGTCGGTTAAGCGTCCGACTTCAGCCAGGTCACGATCTCACGGTCCGCGAGTTTGAGCCCCGCATCAGGCTCTGGGCTGATGGCTCAGAGAGCCTGGAGCCTGTTTCCGATTCTGTGTCTCCCTCTCTCTCTGCCCCTCCCCCGTTCATGCTCTGTCTCTCTCTGTCCCAAAAATAAATAAATGTTGAAAAAAAAATTTAAAAAAAAAATTTCTTTAGGGGCGCCTGGGTGGCGCAGTCGGTTAAGCGTCCGACTTCAGCCAGGTCACGATCTCACGGTCCGTGAGTTCAAGCCCCGCATCAGGCTCTGGGCTGATGGCTCAGAGCCTGGAGCCTGTTTCCGATTCTGTGTCTCCCTCTCTCTCTGCCCCTCCCCCGTTCATGCTCTGTCTCTCTCTGTCCCAAAAATAAATAAATGTTGAAAAAAAAATTTTTTTTAATTTCTTTAAACGTTTATTCATTTTTGAGGGAGAGAGAGAGAGAGAGAGAGAGAGAGAGAGAGAGACGGAGTGCGAATGGGGGAGGGGCACAGAGAGAGGGAGACACAGAATCCGAAGCAGGCTCCAGGCTCTGAGCTGTCAGCACAGAGCCCAATGTGGGGATCAAACCCATGAACCGTGGGATTCTACTGGAATGTAAGATTCCCAATTCCTAAGGTCTGTGATTCCATCCTCTTTTGGGAATGTTTGATGGGCACGCCTTGTAGAATACGTACTCCACTGACCTGAGCCAAAGTTGGACACTTAACCGACCGAGCCACCCAGGGGCCCCGTGACTGATCTCCTCTTAACTACATCTGCAAAGAACTTTGTTCCAAATAAGGTCACCTTGGGAGGTGCTGCGTGTTAGGACCTCACTGTATCATTTTGGGAGACACAATTCAATCCACAACGTTTGGTTTATTTCTAAAATGATACGGTTGGATTCAGGGTGTTTTTCCTTGAATTTCTAGTGTTAAATATGGAGCAAACAGAAGGAGAAAACTGCTCTCTCTCTCTCAGACACACACACACACACACACACACACACACACACACACCCCACACTGGAACCAAATTGTAGGTGGGAGTAATTTGTCTCCAGACATCAAATTCTGCATAGTAAGTGGACTTTGCCTTTTCTCTTGTATTTTCTCGGAGCCTCGTTTATTCGCTTCTTTCCTCGTGGAACCAAAAACTTACTGTAAAACTGCGGCATTGGTTAGTTTGAATATTTTACGCGTGGCATCAGCCTTTCAAAAATATCACCCAAGTTTTAAACAGGGAGACAAGGAAAAACGTAGACATTTAGGAACTATTCAATGAAGGCAATGAAATACTTATCGTAGCAAATGTAAATGCTGAAATATGTACCAAAAAAGACCGGCGCGTACCCCCACATCCCAACGTTACAGAATTAAACTGTTAAGAACCAGCTGTGTATCATTCAGACTTTTAGAAACTAGGTATGAGGACTTGAAATGAAATGTAGCAACACACTGCTGTTTTATTACTATCCGAATAAAAGCAACTGGCTTTACCGAATCTTTTTATCATGAGAATGTAAAAGGCAGCTATGTCTTATAGAAATTTATAACGATCACACAAGATAACCCATGATGAAGACACTTATGACAAATCTTACGTCTGCGATCTCCCGGGTTGGTGACACGAATTGTGAATCTCTGAGGCTGATAACGACCTCTCTTCAACACACATTTTTCCACACAAATTCATTTCGTATTCACTCACACGTTATTAAAACTTCTTATTTTGTTGGAGAATCTAATTTTAACCAACCAATGTAACGGCTCAGAAAATACAACACCATCTTCCATGGGTCTTAGATTTAATTTTCTGCGCAGCACATTTTTGTGCGTGTGTTTTCCACGGATGTGAGTTGTAAACGAGTGAGGGCACTCACCCGTTCGTGTGAATCCACGGCACAGTATACTATTCTATGTGCCAGGCGTTCATATACCGTCTTCCCATCTAAAGCGTTTCCATTTGCAAGATGGCTGTGCCCAGTGTTAGATAAGCTAGCTGCATTTTATTCTGTCCTCTGTTCTCAACGATGCCTATCAAGGATTTTCTTTATTCTTTTTATTTTCTCCAAAGCTCTCACTTACAAACATCAGTTCTATCTTCCTTTTCGATAAAGTGCTTTATCATGGCTGTCCCCAAACATCAACCTAATTCTCATTACCACGGATACAACTCATACAGTCTATTCTTGTTACGAAAAAGCTTCAAGGAACCCATGGATATGGCCTCTCATTGTCCTGTTTGTCCCCGTTCTTCCGGTCACGCCCAGCACACCTAAAAGGCCACCAAAACCCCAAAGAGAATGAAATCCCCTGTGTAAAATCAGGCATGGGCACACCTCCTTTGGTGACAGGTTCTTAAATGGGAGGGATTTTAACCCCCAGGGGACATCTGGCAACGTCTGGAGACATTTTTGATGGTGACAGCTGGGAAGAGATATACATGTAGACACTGGAGGCCAGGGATCCAGGGAAACATCAACCATGCTCAGGGAAGTCATGTGCAACAAAGAATTATCCAGCCCCAGTATCAATGGTGCCAAGGGCAATAAATCTTTGTAAGAGGGATGTATTCCTGCAACATATGAGTTCATCGAGTCGTGTTTTATGTATCCTACAAGTCTTGCAACTTCAACGCATCCTTTTTCTAATCAACCGGCATGATCTTCTACTTACTATCACGTACGTTACAGAAGTTTGCATTTGTTAAGCGCACACACACATGCACACACATGTACACACCAGTGCGTGGGGCACACCCGGCTCCTTCCAGCACAACCATCATTCTGAAAGGTGGGTGAGTCATTCCTTTCATTTCGCTTTACAAGTTACACATGTAATATGTATCACTGCTTTCAAACATGCAGCCATTTCTGCAAAGGCCCTATGTTACTATTACAGTGAAGGATGAGATGACGTTAGGAGGGGAGAGTAGTGTGTGGCTCCCAGGGGTGAAGGGGAGGAAGGGGGGGTCGGGAGGGAGGGAATGGGCCGGAATGCTGGTAGCAGAGGCTAAATATCCAGTTAGGAGGTGAATGTTTATGCAAATCTAATACACAATATTGTATGCATAGGGAACAATAATGCATTCTATACTTGAAAACTGTTGAGACTAAATCTTAAATATCTGTCCACCAAAAAAGAAACGGTAACTAGGTGACCAGATGGAGACTTAGCTTACTCTGTGTTGGTAACCATGCTGCAACTTAAAAGTATTTCAAATCAACAGGTACCCCTTACACTTACACAGTGAATCATGTCTCAATAAAGGGGGGAGGGGGAAGGATAAAATAAACCCGTAAGAATGGCCGGCTACAGATGTGTCCGTGACATCGCTTCTTTTTCGTCTGGTTGAGTGGGAGTCGGCAAGGGAAAAATTGCACGTGTGTGTTTGTGTGTGTGATGAATGATGAAGCAAAGGCTACCTTGGAACTCTCTTTCTCACAGACTCTCGTCCACACTCTGAGTTTGTTGGGAACCAGAAAACGGGAGGTGTAGGAAACCCACAGAGCCCCCTACCCACCCCCCCAACACACACACCTAGCTGTATTCATGCAGCCTCCTCTTTGGGGGCTGGGGACACTTCCTCAGGCCACTCAAGCTTACCCCATAAGGAGCCTGTAACCTGAGACTGCGTATTCCGGAGAACGCCCATGTTCCTTTAAAAATAACTTGAGTACTACATTTTGCTGATGCCATAACCTACTTTCCCATAGGATACATAGAAATAGCAGTTTCTTCAACGAGACTTTGCAATGAAGAGTAAAGGGCGGGAGGCAGATCGATGAAAAGAAATTCAAAACACAAACCAACCTGGTGTCAGGCATAGCCCTTGTGTGAGTTAGCAAAATATTAAAAAATCATTTTTTTTTTTTACTTTTACGACTTGGAAAATGAGGATACTAAGAAAAATAAATAAACATTAAACATTATTTTTAAGACAGAGAGAGAACGTGAGCAGGGGAAGGGCAGAGAGAGTGGGAGACACAGAATCCGAAGCAGGTCCTAGGTGCCGAGCTGTCAGCACGGAGCCCGATGCGGGGCTCGAACTCACGCACCGTGAGATCATGACTTGGGTGAAGTAGGACGCTTAACCAACTGAGCCACCCAGACGCCCCAGGACTCTTTTTTTTAACATAGCCATTGTATCTTGACCACGCCTAAAACTATTATCATTTTCTCAGTATCCTTGTTTTCCAAGGGCGTTCTCCAGAATATGCAGTCTCAGGTTACAGAGATTTTGGAAAATCCTACTCCTTCTCTGTAAGGAAAAACACAGTCTTTAGGAAGCTCCTTGAGCAATCCCTATCAAAATAACACCAGCATTCTTCACAGAGATAGAACAAACAATCCTAAAATTTGTATGGAACCAGAAAAGACCCCAAATAGTCAAGGCAATCTTGAAAAAGAAAACCAAAGCAGGAGGCATCACAATCCCAGACTTCAAGCTGTACTACAAAGCTATAATCATCAAGACAGTATGGTACTGGCACAAGAACAGACACTCAGATCAATGGAACAGAATAGAGAACCCAGAAATGGACCCACAAATGTATGGCCAACTAATCTTTGACAAAGCAGGAAAGAATATCCAATGGAATAAAGATAGTCTCTTCAGCAAGTGGTGCTGGGAACACTGGACACCGACATGCAGAAGAATGAACCTGGACCACTTTCTTACCCCATACACAAAAATAAACTCAAAATGGATGAAAGACCTAAACGGAAGACAGGAAGCCATCAAAATCCTCGAGGGGAAAGCAGGCAAAAACCTCTTTGATCTCGCCCGCAGCAACTTTTTACTCAACACGTCTCCAGAGGCAAGGGAAACAAAAGCAAAAATGAACTACTGGGACGTCATCAAAATAAAAAGCTTCTGCATAGCGAAGGAAACAATCAGCAAAACTAAAAGGCAACCGACAGAATGGGAGAAGATATTTGCAAATGACATATCAGATAAAGGGTTAGTATCCAAAATCTATAAAGAACTTGTCAAACTCAACACCCAAAAAACAAACACTCCAGTCAAGAAATGGGCAAAAGACATGAATAGACACTTCTCCACAGAAGACATCCAGATGGCAAACAGGCACATGAAAAAATGCTCAACACCACTCATCATCAGGGAAATACAAATCAAAATCACAATGAGATACCACCTCACACCTGTCAGAATGGCTAACATTAACAAATCAGGCAACAACAGATGTTGCGGAGGATGCGAAGAAAGAGGATCTGTTTTGCGTTGTTGGTGGGAATGCAAGCTGGTGCAGCCACTCTGGAAAACAGTGTGGAGGTTCCTCAAAAAACTAAAAATAGAACTACCCTACGACCCAGCAACTGCACTACTAGGCACTTATCCACGGGATACAGGTGTGCTGTTTCGAAGGGACACATGCACCCCCATGTTTAAAATTTTTTTTTCAACGTTTTTATTTATTTTTGGGACAGAGAGAGACAGAGCATGAACGGGGGAGGGGCAGAGAGAGAGGGAGACACAGACTCGGAAACAGGCTCCAGGCTCCGAGCCATCAGCCCAGAGCCTGACGCAGGGCTCGAACTCACGGACCGCGAGATCGTGACCTGGCTGAAGTCGGACGCTTAACCGACTGCGCCACCCAGGTGCCCCTGCACCCCCATGTTTATAGCAGCACTATCGACAATAGCCAATGTATGGAAAGAGCCCAAACGGCCATCGATGGCTGAATGGATAAAGAAAATGGATAAAAGAAAATGTATATATATATACACATACACACACAATGGAGTATTACTCGGCAATCAAAATGAATGAAATCTTGCCATTTGCAACTACGTGGATGGAACTGGAGGGTATTATGCTACGCGAATTTAGACAGAGAAAGACAGTACCATATGACTTCACTCATATGAGGACATTAAGATACAAAACACATGAACGTAATGGAAGGGAAGCAAAATAATATAAAAACAAGGAGGGGACAAAACAGATGAAGAGACTGTTAAATACAGAGAACAAACACAGGGTTACTGGAGGGGCCGTGGGAGGGGGGATGGGCAGAATGGATAATGGGCATTAAGGAATCTACTCCTGAAATCATTGTTGCTCCATATGCTAAGTGACTTGGATGTAAATTAAATAATAAATTAATTAAAAAAGAGCTAATGCAGAAAGGGTAGGAAAGTATATATATTGATAAAAAATCAGTACACAGCTTCTCTTCCTTATCAACAGTGCAAGCACAGAAAGGAATGTATATTTTATTTTCCTCCTCTCTAATAAAAATAAAACCATCTCAACTAATGGGCAAAGAAAATGTGGTGTGTACATATAATGGAGTATCACTGAGCCTTAAAATGGAAATTGTGGCATATGTCACAGCAGGGATGAACCTTGAAGACATTGTGGTAAGTGAAAAATGCCAGACACAAAATGACAAATATTCTATGATTCCACTTACATGAGGAACGTAGAATAGTCAAATTGAGAGACAAAGTTTGACAGTTGTCATGAGGGACTGGGCTTCAGAGTGGGGAGTCCGTGTTTAATGGTTACAGAGTTTTGGTTCGGGGACATGACCACACAGTAAGCGCTAGAAGCTGAGAATGTGGATTTTGTGCTCTCAGGTTAGGGTAATATCAGAGTTTACAACAGATAAGACACATGCCAATATGATTAATCATTCCATCTCACTTGTATACCTGGAAAAACACACCTCCTTGAAAAGGCAACCATGTGCTTATGTGTTATTCATAAAGGGGACCCAGTCACCAGAATTCAAAAAAGAATACTTCTTAAGATGTATTTAAGTGACAACCACCGACATGCCTATTAAAATTTTATACCAAAACCCACATCATGGGTTAAGAGCATGAGGTCACTTTTTTAATGTTTGTTTTACTTATTTTGAGAGAGAGAGAGAGAGAGAGACAGCCTGAATGCAGGAGGCACAGAGAGAGGACAGAGAGAAAGAGAGAGAGAGAGAGAGAGAGAGAGAGAGAGAGAGAATCCCAAGCAGGCTACGCATTGTCAGCACAGAGCCTGATGTGGCTCAAACCCACGAACGAGGCATCATGACCGCAGCTGAAGTCGGACACTTAGCTGACTGAGCCACCCAGGCACCCCTAAAGTTTATTTTTAAAAACAAAAACAGTATTGGGGCACCTGGGTGGCTCAGTTGCTTAATCGTCCGACTTCAGCTCAGGTCATGATCTCACAGTTCAGGAATTTGATCCCTTCATCAGGTTCTGTGCTTGGGATTCTCTCTTTGTCTCTGCCCCTCCCCTGTTAGTGGTCTCTCTTGGGTCTCAAAATAAACTAACTAACTTAAAAAAAAAAATTAGGAAGGGCGCCTGGATGTCTCAGTCAGTTAAGCGTCAGACTTCGGCTCAGGTCACGATCAAGGTTTGTGGGTTCGAGCCCCACATTGGGCTCTGTGCTGACAGCTCAGAGCCTGGAGCCTGCTTCAGATTCTGTGTCTTACTCTCACAGTCTCTCCCCTGCTCGTGCTCTGTCTCTCTCTCAAAAATAAATAGGGGCGCCTGGGTGGCGCAGTCGGTTGAGCGTCCGTCTTTGGCCAGGTCACGATCTCGCAGTCTGTGAGCTCGAGCCCCGCGTCGGGCTCTGGGCTGGTGGCTCAGAACCTGGAGCCTGTTTCCGATTCTCTGTCTCCCTCTCTCTCTGCCCCTCCCCCATTCATGCTCTGTCTCTCTCTGTCCCAAAAATGAATAAACGTTGAAAAAAAAATATTTAAAAAAATAAATAAATAAAAATAAATAAACATTAAAAATTTTTTAATTAAAAAAAATGAAAACACTATTGCAAAAATGTCCTAAAGGAAAAAAAAAATAAAAAAGGTTATATTGCATCCAATCAGTCAACCTATAAGCATGAAGGGACGAGCACCGTAATCCAGGGGGCGGTCGGCCAGCTTCCTACAACGGAAATTTTCCATCCAGTGGAATAATCAGCCGCTAACCCGGTGGCATCAGAGCCCCGCTGGATAAAAGCAGGAACAACAAAATTACAATTTTAAGATGCCTCTCACTGAAATGAGAGAGGATTCGTTTCCAGTGCTTCTGCATGAAAGCATCGTGGGAAAATCACGAGTGTCTGAAGCAGAAAGAGAGAGCTGTATGCGGAGCTCGGGGCTGCTGATCTTCGTGCAGAACACGCAGGGTCCCCGACACAGCGGTGGAGGTGCGTGTCCAACAGTAATGAATCCTCAGGTACTCACAAAGCATCTCCGCGAAGGCTGGGGCGCTAGGGCTCTCCGGGCCCCTCGGGTGCACATTACCACAAACCATCACCCAAAACGTACCAGGCTCAGCCTGCAAGCCAGTCACTTCTTACCCTGATCCCTGTTTCCCCTGGGGTCCGTCTGCTCTCGGATATGGATGAGTCTACATAAGCATACAGATTTCCCCGTGTTGAAGAGACTGCCTGTGAGGGGCGCCTGGGCGGCTCCGTTGGTTAAGCATCTGACTTCGGCTCAGGTCACGATCTCACGGTTCGTGGGTTCGAACCCCGCGTTGGGCTCTGTGCTGACATCTGAGAGCCTGGAGCCTGCTTTGGATTCTGTGTCTCCCTCTCCCTCTGCCCCTCCCACACTCGTGTTCTGTCTCTTTCTCTCTCTCCAAAGAAATAAACATTTAAACAATTTAAAAAAGAAATAAATAAAATCCAAGTCACGGAGATGAAAAGCATAGCACAGGGAATATTGTCAATGATATTGTGACAGGGTGGTGCGGGGACCCCTGAGTAATATCCAGAATTTCGGATCAATGCTGTGATCCTGAAACTAACAGGATGTGTGTTAATCAGATTTCATTTTAAAAAACTAAGAGATTTCAGGGGGTCACCTCCGGGTTGGGGAACGTACAGAGGTCATGCAAAGCCCTCAGTGTGACAAGAGCTCTTTTTGCCCCTAGGGCCCTCTGCTTATCTCTAAACTTGGGTGAAGGTAAAAGGTTGTCTCCACGTTAACAAGCGTTGCTTCCCATTTTAGAGATTTTTTTTTTTTTACTTCTGCTGCTTCCTCCCCTGACACCTGTCATCAACACAATTTACCCTGTTAAATTTCTGCTGCACAGATAAGAAAAATGGGCTGGAACACGGTCATTGGACATCGGGTGCTTTGTTCTGTGAACCCCTATGATGAGTCTGTAAACAGAAATATACCAAGGTCCAAAGCTTCACCTAGTTCACCTTCATTTGGTAACAAGTGTTTAAAAGTATTGACCAGTTAAAAAAAAATTTAAAAAAAGGGGGGGCGCCTGGGTGGCTCAGTCGGTTAAGCGTCCGACTTCGGCTCAGGTCATGATCTCGCCGTCCATGAGTTCGAGCCCCGCGTCGGGCTGTGTGCTGACCGCTCAGAGCCTGGAGCCTGTTTCAGATTCTGTGTCTCCCTCTCTCTGACCCTCCCCCGTTCATGCTCTGTCTCTCTCTGTCTCAAAAATAAATAAACGTTAAAAAAAAAAACTTTTTTAAAGTACTGACCAGCTGTGTGCAGTCTGGATCAATCCCAGAAGCTCCCTGTGACTCCGTTTCTACCCATGTCAATAAGGGAATGCCCACATTTGTTCAGTTTCTTTCAAGTCTTAACAAAAACGGTGGCTCTAAATGACTTTCTCCTTTTATCACGGATATCCCGACAAAGTATACCTTGTATTTGATACAGGCAATTTAATAGTCGTGTAAGCACATTGTTATATTCCCCGGATTAAAAGTGGATAAGAACGTACAGGTTTCTAGAGTCATTGCATGCCGTCCCCCACACCAAAAAACGGAGAAAACAAACCGAAATAGCCAAAAAACTTACAGAGTGTCTACTTGAACACTGTTCTTAATTTGAAGAGAGGATAACAGTCCTTGCAAACTCCAGCAGGTCTGAAAGGATATCAGAGCAGAGGAGGAGGAGAGGAGGAAGGGGAGGTGCATGTTGCAATCTGACCTGCCCAGGTGAGCATCTCAGGTGAGAGCCCCTGACTCACCCACCACAGGTGGCCACTTGCTACGACCACCACTGGGAACAGGTGTGGTCTGCTGGGGGGTTCCTGGCTGCCTTTCTAGGCGTCTCACCCTTACGCTACGTGCAAAACACAGACCAGGGAAACCCCAAAACACAGACAAGGGAAACCCGTATCTTGGAAAGATGGAGGGCGACAGAATTGTAGCAATCCAATTTTGTCAATATAAACGGCGCATTTGAATTTTTTACTAACTCGGTTATGATATTACGGAATGCACACTACTTTCTGTCTTTTCAAAACCTCCACGGGGGCGCCTGGGCGGCTCAGTTGGTTAACTGTCCGACTTTGGCTCAGGTCATGATCTCATTGTTGGTGGGTTCCAGCCCTGCATGGGGCTCTGTGTTGACAGCTCAGAGCCTGGAGCCTACTTTGGATTCTGTGTCTTCCTCTCTCTCTGCCCCTCCCACACTCATGTTCTGTCTCTCAAAAGTGAAAAACATTAAAAAAAAATTTTTTTTTAATAAATGCAGGGGCACCTGGGTGGCTCAGTCAGTTGAGCATCCGAGTTGAGCTCAGCTCGTAATCTCACAGTTTGTGGGTTGGAGCCCCGCGTGGGGCTCTGTGCTGACAGCTCAGAGCCTGGAGCCTGCTTCGGATTCTGTGTCTCCCTCTCTTTGCTCCTCCCCTGCTGGCACTCTGTCTCTTTCTCTCAAAAATAAATAAGCTTTTTAAAAATTTGAATACAAATCTTCACAAAATGCTCACTTTGTCAGCACATATACTAAAACAACTTCAGAAAGATAGGTTTCCCAATAGAAAGTAAATTATGTATACATATGTAAAAATATATGCGTATTTACATAATTTATATGCTTAAAGTATAGCGATACATATAAATTATATATATGCTGATATATATTTGTGTATTTACATATGAATGCTATCATTTTGTATAATTTTTATTTTATATATGTTTTATATGTACAAACTATGTATTTCATATATATAAAATATCAGCATACATGTAAGTTGTATATTACAAAATACGCATGTCATTATATATTTTTATATATATAAAACCAACACGGAATATGTTGTATATCATATATATATAAAATATCAGTACATATGTTGTACATTCATAAAACTAAACAGTCTCTTGTTAATTTGGATGTGACTGGATTCATTGTGTTTTGAAGCTGATGCATATGCTTATTGATGGCACTTAATGCCAATTTGATAAATTCGAGTTATCTGCTTCTTGTCAGTCATTCAAGGAGACTTTCAATCAATATAATTATCACATAACCTGGCGGACATGACCTGAGAAGCTGTCGGCGGACGGAATCATCATGAAAAGACCTTCACGCAAACTTTAAGTGAAGCAACGCCCGAACTAGTTTGTCCTCATAATATGCTACCGTTTTGTTTCCACTACGGACCTAAACGGTCAGAGTGTTTGGCTGAGATGGTATTTTTCCCACATGACAAACTGTGACTACCTTCCGACTTTACGGCTTTATAGTTCAGTTGATGGCGCTGTTTTGAACCGTCTACGATTCCCCCGCCTCCCTCGGCTTTCCACGTGGCTGTGTTTCGCGCTTTAACTAATTCAGGTTTCTCCACTTTCTGCTCTCCCCTTCTAGAGCCCCGGCTTGAGACAGGGGTCCCCCCTGTTCTGTTGGGGAGATGCTTCGCGAACCCCCCAGCAGATGCCTGAGACCACAAATGGTAGTGAACCCTACATACGCCGGGGTAACTGATGAACAGGCACAGAAGAGAGTAACGATAACTCAGAATACAACACAACAATTCTAATAATATACTGTAATCAAAGTTATGTGACTGCCTCTCAAAAATCTCTCCTTTTTTTAATATTTATTTTGGGGGGGAGGGGCAGAGAGAGGGAGACACAGAACCCACCATGAGATCATGACCTGAGCCGAAGTCGGACGCTTAACCGACTGAGCCACCCTGCCGCCCCGTCTCTCTTCAGAACATCTTATTGTTCTGGACTCACCCTCCTGTTGCGATGAGGGGAGAAGACGACATGCCCGCGGATGAGGCGAGGTGAAGGTTGCCGGTGTTGTGACCCCACGAGGCACGAGGTACCGACCTTCTGACACCGGGTCAGCAGGTGCACCAACGCGACCACATAAGAGATGGCAGGTAACTGACCCCGCAGGAAGGGAAACCAGGGATGAGGCTGGGGGGTGGGGGTCTACCGTACTCCCCAACTCTGCCCATTTAACTATGACTTCGCTTGCGTGTATCGTAAATTTTCTCTCTGGGTCTGCTTCACGGTCCTGCCTTGGCTCCTGGGGTACATTTCTGCTGTTCATCCTAAACTCTCTGTACTAATAAGACAAAGATGAATCCAAAGTAACATTTTGGCCTTATGGGGCTAAGTTTTTTTGCATTTGTATTTTTTTTTTTAGTTTTCCAAATGTCGACTGTTCAGTGATTCTGACTCTCTCATGACATCGATTCCAAATAATTCTCTGTAATGCAATCTAAGCTATCCCGGCTCTTCCCACACCAGGAGCTCGGCACGTGTGGGGTTGACAACACGCATATGCACACTGATGCTTCTGCAGCACAGAGATCCAGCCTGATGGCTTACGACTGGGACACAGGTGTCTCCCAGAAATGCCCTAGGCCAGGCAGCCTTCTTTTCGCCAAAGTTCCAGGTCACCTCCCCATCCCGTATGGAACAAATTCACCTGTTTGTACAACTCCAGGACTTTGTCCTGTTAAAGTAGCTGAAGTGTGGCAGTATACCGTCCTTGTCTGGAAATTATAAACGGAACCAAATTGCTAATATTTAAGCTCTGTGGTCCTGGTGATTTTGCTATTAACTACGTGAGAAAGACTTATGAGAACTCCATTAAGCTACTATTTTCCTGAACACTGAACACAGGATGTGAGAGATTAAACACACATGCGCGCGCGTGCACACACACACACACACACACACACACACACACTAGAAGGGAGATTTGGATATAAAATTTCTGTGTCCTTCATCATAAGACCATGGCTCATGTTTTACTGTTTCCACCCACCCCACACACACTTTTTTTTTTTTTTACTTCTAACGAGGTACAAAATGGCCTTGTCATATGGATAATAAACAAAAAACAAACAACATAGTCTTCTTTATCTTCCTACTTGTTAGCCTTCAACAGATACTGAATAAATAAATATAACGGAGGGGAAAAAGAATATCAAGTTCATTTCTCCAGATGACCCTGGCAATTTAAACAGTCTCCAGGAACTTTAGATTGCCTTTGTTTTTCTTTGTGCTCTGCCAATAAAATATAATGCAAGGATACTCGATAGAGTTCTGTGATTGCAGTTATGTAATTTGGGTGGAACTCATTACAAAGAATCTCAAACCATCTGGCACGTCCCTGAATCCACTAGCGTGAGGGTTCTCAAGTCCTCAGATGTGCTGGTCTCCAGGGTCAAAGTCAAGTGTGGGCTACGACATGTGAGGTTCTCCAAAATTAGTTGATCTGGGATCCTCCTTAACCGAGGATCCCTGACTGGGAGCTCTTCCCACACCCATTGCTATGATGTTTGCATGTGTTTTGAAAACAATCACCACAAAAAAAAATCTTTCTCTGGGACTATGTAATCTACAAGCAAGGCCAGCTTGCCCATGACTGATGTCTGTTTTCAAGGCTGGTTCATGAAGTTCACAGATCTAACATGGTAGAAAAAAATAGATTATATGAAGGGTGGTAGAATATGACACAATTATCTGTGATTTTTTTAAATCTCTGAGACTCAAGTACATTAGGATTCAAGGTATTTTTCTTGCCTTTGGAATGCAAAATACCTAACTATCGCCAATTGACTTTTATAAGGACCATAAGGAATTAGCTGGGATCAACAAGGGCAGTTCAATGACCATGCATCAACACAACCATCTGAGACGACAGAAAATATCTCAGGAGCACTCAATTCTTGGTTGAGTCAACGTAATCTGTTGTATGTATGTATTACTCACAGAATGTAGTAAAATATAAATCAGTGTTTTATAAACACAGGTTTGACAGCTTTTAAAACTATAACCAGCCAAGGGGAGCCAGGGTGGCTCAGTCGGTTGAGCATCTGACTCTTGATTTCAGCTCAAGTCATGATCCCAGGGTCATGGGTTTGAGCCCTGTGTTGGGATTCTCTCTCTGTCTCTTTGTTTGCCCTTCTCCCCCGCTCGTGCTATCTCTTTCTCTTAAAAAAAAAAAAAAAATATATATATATATAATGTATATATTTGTGTAAATATATATTTAATATATATATCTGAATATATATTAGAAATATACATTTCTAATCTATATAACATATAGATTATATGTTGCTCAGGATGATATAGATTTCTAATATATGTTACATTTCTCCCTAAAATACATATATTATATATATTTCTCTCTAAAATATACATTATACATTTCCCTCTAAAAATATATATTCTATATATTTCTTTCTAAAATATATATAATTTCTAAATATATATTATATACATATTTCTCTCCAACATATTATATATTGCTCAAGATGAAAAGCCCCACACATATAGCATGTGAAGAATTCTATCAAATTGTCATAGAATTCTTTGCCACTAACATTTGCTACTCTTTTCTGATGCTTGGATGCATTCTTCTTATCTGGTTACCTTTATTATTCCTTCAGCCCTTTAAAGACCAGTGAGTTCTCCTCACTCACCCAAACAGAAGAAAGCCAGGGAGGAAGGGACCCATAATAACACCAGAAAATGGCAGAGGTGATATACATCCATGAACCAAAGCCCTTCATAACTTTACTGTGAGCACCCGCACTCGGGGTTTTGAGCGTACGTATATTCCCAAATTCATCTCTTCGCTACTGGCACTAACTTACGCCCACGCCCGTAACTGGCACATAGGACGTGCTCAACGAAATAGGTCAACCAAAACAAAACCAAACGTCTGCGGCAGGGAGAAGCCAGTTTCCAGAAAATCACGAAAATCCCTTAGTCACTCCATTTCTTTCCTGCCAGCGTAAAGACTTCCCCCATTCCCGAGCCTCCCGTATTGATTTTTCATCGTGAGCAAGGCCAGGCAAGAGACCAGGTCAAGAGAACCTATCCCACAGTGGGCACAGGGATACACAGAGGCTGTCCTTGCCCATGACGGTCACCGACGTGCCCTGGCGCTCTTTCCTGCTGACCTCCACACAACCTCGGAGAGAGTCTCGGGTTTTTTTACGGTATTTTTGGTTCTCGTTTTGAGTACAGTCGACACCTAACGTTACATTACTTTCAGGTGCTCTCAGTCTCTCCTGGTGGGAGCAGACATTGCCTGTATCCAGGCAGGAAAGATACACGGGTTGCCACATGTTCCCACTGACATAAGAGGTCCCAAATGGTTCACAAAAGCACACTAAGTACCAATTAATTACATTCCTGTGAGCACTGCAATATGCTAGCCAGCACATCAACAGTAATTCATCGCGAAGCTATAGTTTCTGTGGACCGTTAAATGCAGATACCATGGGCCAGCCTGGAAAGCTACTTACCATTTACGACTCATTGTTCTGCAAAACGCATGACTGCGTATTTGCCTAGATCGATACACGTAGTATATGTGTACATGAAATGTTCATAGATTAACTTATCACGCAGGCTATGTGTTTATATAAAATCATAAAACACATAATTGTATATACCTGTAGATCTAAAAAAGTTAAGTATATAAAAGCTTTCCAGTGAATTATAACAAATTTAGAGGATTTCGTCAATTACATAAATCGTATATAAATATAATTATATAAATGGATAGCGTCTAAGTACAATTAGATGACTGTATATACATTTATAAATCTATCTTGAAATGGAAACACCAGAATGCCAACTTCATTTCTCTAGAGTACAATCATAACTAGTACATATACGATCATATGCTAGTAATTATATACATATTTAAATGAAGTTTGGCTAGTTAAACGCTGGACAGTTTCTACATACAATTTGCCAATACGACTATTTTATGCGCCTGGGTGGTGCAGTCAGTTAAGCGTCCGACTCTTGATTTCAATTCAGGTCATGATCTCACGGTTCATGGGTTTGAGTCCCATGTTGGTCTCTATGCTGACAGTGTGGGATCTGGTTGGGATTCTCTGTCTCTCCTTCTCTGCCCCTCCCCTGCTCGCTCTCTCTCTCTCTCTCTCTCAAAATAAATGAATAAACTTAAAAAAAAAAACCAAAAACTATTCTATGTAAGAAACAGATTGTAGTTATGTTGTGTCCGTAAGTGTCCTGATGTGTTGGGGACTTCAGTGTGTTTCCTGTCTCGTAAAGTAGTGTAATCCTATTTTACAAGAACCCGTGCAGGGTGGTGTAGTGAGAAGCCAGGACAAACCCTGGCTCCCGCACTCATTCACCCCTGCTGCGGATGTCTATGGGGATTTGTCGGGGCTTCCCGGTAGGTGCACTGTGAATGAACACACCATGTGGCAGGAGAGTGCCAAGGAGGGAGCCAAGACCAGAAAGAGACTAAGACCTGTGTCACAACCGTTGTGGCTTCGAGCTTCTCCGTGTTTATTAAGGGGAACGCTGGGTCTCTCTACTGTGCTGATACAACGCTGTTCAACTGAGCCACAAGGTTTCAATGGCAACAGTCTCTCAGCAGAGCCCTTATGGCAGCAAAGAAAGGTGTGCGAGATCCTAGGAGGCAGATAATAGGGGTATGAGTTTAACCTTTTCAAGTGAGTGTCCGGGCTGGTCCTTGCAACAACTGTCAACTTCTCCAGCCCAGTGTGCAACAACCTACGACACCAGTGTCCCTGAGGGGTGCCATTCTGTCACACCTACATCGTATAGATTTTTTCACCATCGACACGGGTCATCGATACAGTGTTACAAAATATTACTCAAGGGGTGCCTGGGTGGCTCAGTCGGTTAGGCATCCAACTTTGGCTCAGGTCACAATCTCACAGTTGGTGGGTTCGAGCCCCATGTCGGGCTCTGTGCTGACAGCTCGGAGCCTGGAGCCTGCTTTGAATTCTGTCTCCCTCTCTCTCTGCCCCTCCCCCACTCACGGTCTGTCTCTCTCTCTCTCTCTCTCTCAAAAATAATAAACATTAAAAATTTTTTAAAGAGAATATTATTTTAGTTATAAGACAAAACTTGAAGGAACCCAGCTGATTATGGACGAGTGCCTTCATTTTCAAATGACCAGGAGTTACAAGCGCTATTTCGCACATAACTCACATGATGACTATTTTAATATGACTGACCCTCGGTGAATGATGGAGAGAAGGCACGGAAAATGGGACAAGATCACATATTGCCTCCTGGTATGTTGTTTCGTGTGCACATCAAAGAAGGAAAAATAGGGGTGCCTGGGTGGCTCAGACGGTTGAGCGTCTGACTTCGGCTCAGGTCGTGATCTCGAGGGTCCGTGAGTTCAAGCCCCGCGTCGGGCTCTGTGCTGACAGCTCGGAACCTGGAGCCTGTTTCAGATTCTGTGTCTCCCTCTCTCTCTCTCTGACCCTCCCCTGTTCATGCTCTCTCTGTCTCAAAAATAAATAAATGTCAAAAAAATAAAATAAAAAAAATGTGCATGTTTCTACGTTTTGCCACCTAGTGCATTCATTCACAGCTCTACTTGGGTAGGAAACATTTGACAACAATAAAGGCACATGGTGTCACGTTGTGGTGTCTACAACCCACACCACTCTTTCTGAGAGCACAGATCAATGCTGCAGACCATCCACGTAATGGGATATGTGTCCCGGCCCCAACTGTGAACCAAACACGGGTGACGTTGAAATATGAAACAAGGAAAACGACACGGAGAGCAAATCCCATCAGGGCTATGAGAACAGAGCAAGAGACCTCTTCCACGCTTTGCAAAAATAACCATCCACGTACAGGGCCGCGTCCTATCACTGCCGTTCGGTTTCATTAACCTTGGTTCTCTTTTACTTTTATTTTGTTTCAGAGAGCACAGGGAGACAGAATCCCAAGCAGGCTCCACACTCAGCACAGAGCCTGATGTGGGGCTTGATCTCACAACCCTGGGACCATGACCTGAGGGGAAATAAAGAGCTGGACGCTCAACTGACTGAGCCACCCAGGCTCCCCACCTTCCTTCTTTCTTAAAGGATTCAAAACTTTACCAAGAAATGCAACTTCAAACTAAGCAAGTCTTTTCTTTTTATTGTAGAAAGAAAGCAGGGAAAGTTCAACACTCTTAGAAAGTGCACTTTTGGGGGCGCCTCAGTCTGTTGAGCATCTGCCTTCGGCTCAGGTCACGATCTCACAGTTTGTGAGCTCGAGCCTCCCATCAGGCTCACTGTTGTCACAGCTGAGCCCGCTTGGAATCTTCTGTCTCCCTCTCTCTCTCTCTCTCTCTCTCTCTGCCCCTCCCACCAACGCGTGTTCTCTGTCTCCTCCATTCCTCCCACGCGGAAAAAGCACAACTAGCCAGAAACAAAATCATAAATTGCGCCAAGAGGAGGAGATGCCCACAGGTATCTAAAACAGTCAAATTCGAAGACGCAAAGAGTGTGATGGTGCTTGCCAGGGGCTGCGTAAAGGAGGAAATGGGCGTTAGGAACCAGGGGGTATATTGTTTCAGGTGAGCAAGACGAGAAAGTTCTAGAGAGGCGCTAGGACAACCTTTTACCCAGAGTCAGCAATTCCGCGAGGTACACTTAGGAGTTTGCTAACAGGACAGACCACAATAAAATACGATGGAAAATACACCTGCAACATAACTTCAAGACCCAGGGTCTCATCATCCCTCAGGGATTAGCCTCTGGAAACCAGAGTGCTCACCAATATTAACACACAAGACCAAGAAAGGTCCAGTTGTGATCCCAACACTGCACTCTGTGACTGTGGCAAACCACTCTTTACATAACATGCATTTTAAAGAAAGCCACCCAAACAAAACCCTGGATTATTTCCAAACAGCTGTGAAAGCACATGGCCTTGCATTGACACTACTCTGAATAAAGATTTGTCTCCTGGAGATTTATTCCAGTGAGGCTTTAGTGGCTTTATGCTTCCTTGTTTCCTCCCCCAATTATACACAGATTACTCTTTTCCCCTGTGGAATCAGTTCAGTACCTCATCTTACTATGGACTTTATGTTTGCTGGGGCCTGGCTTTGTTTTGCGTTAGGTACCGCTTCTGGGAGGACGGAGGTTGGTTTAAGAACAAAAAAGAGCAGCCTTCTGGAAACGGGGCAATTTGCACAGGCAGGTAGAGCTCACGGAGGTCCATGGACACCTGGGACAGGTGCACTCAACACCCAGTGTCTCAAGGGTGCTGAGAGGCCCAACTGGACTGGCTATTCTGGGCGAACAACCTTCCATTCACGTGGCTTATGAGCTTTGACTCAGTCCTTTTTTGGCTTGTTTGTGGAGCAGCACCACTGCAGGCAGAAAAGGTTGTCCGACATGTTTGTCTAAAGGCCATAAAGGGCAAAATGGCAAGCTCGTAGGCAGTCCCTCTTGTTTCTCCCGATGCTCCCCTGTGCTATCCTGTCCTGCCCAAGAAAAATGAAGAAGGGTTTCCCATCCTGCCATCCGCGAAGCAAAGAACAGTGGAGGCTTTGAGCGGCCAAATGTAGGTTGTTTGGAGAAAAATGACAAAACTGGAAAATATTCATTGAGTGAGTGGCCCATGAATGGTCACAGCACACAACAGATGACCTAACTGCCTCGAAGCGCATGGCCTTCAACTTGGGAGATTTGCAGTTTCTCTCCTTGACTGGGCAAATGCTGGACATTTGATTTGAAACTGGGAGCTGACATGTTTAAGTCAGTTGTTACTACATACGAGGCACGGTCTGTCTTAACGTAATTATTATTGTTTAACATGATTAAGTAGAACACGACGTCTCTTCTCACAGGAGAAACAGAAACCAACAACAAAAAACAAACAGGCAACTGATTTAAACTAACCCCCGCACATATTCTTCTCATTTGGGAATGTCATACACATTCGTAAGGCAGAAAACACCATAGGAAGAACACAGACTGGTTTATATACCACAAAAAAATCTGTTCTTTACACGTGAAATCAGCATCGTAAAATCAGCTCTCACCATGTTTGGAATTTCAGCATGTTTTAACCAGATAAGTCTATCTGCAGAGTGAGGGTTTAGAGTCTTAAAATATTTTCATGATGAAACTGCATTTGAATAAAATAAATCCCATCAACAAGTTGCATCATTGACAATACTCAACCGTGAACTCGATGTTTAAAATATGTTGTACCAATTAAAATGACGGCACCTTAAATAGCCGCCAGACCCCATGTGGCTGAATGTTTACTTTTCAGAGAACCATCTCTAGGCTTTTTTTTTCTTTTTCTTTTTTTTTTTTTTTTTTTTTTTTTTTGTGGTCTGGGCATAAGGGCCCTATATTATATTCTAAAGAGTTCTGAAAGAGTGGCCTGCACATTCTGAAACCAATGTAACAGGCTTAGTCAGGAAGCACGCAATCTTTGTGCAGAGACCAGAAGCTTTCCACAAATTACTACAAAGGAAACCGAATGAAAAGGCTAAGTTCAGAAATAAAGAAAAAAAACCCCGTACACTTACCAGTCTACATTCCCTACCAAAACCAAAACAAAGCAAAGCAAAACAAAAGGAACTTTAGACAATCCTCAAGTTCGTGCACTTGCAAATCTATGCAAATCGACTAACAGCTGTGTACCTGCATTATCCACCTGACATAGCCATCAGTCACTTACCAAGTTATCTTTTCTATTCTTAGATTTCGGTTACAAATTAGCTGGACCACTGGATTTAAGGCCAAATGTACATTCAGCGTTATTTCTTTAAGAAAAAGAAAAGAAAAAACACAAAGGAAAGCAACAATGCCTTTACCCCCCAAAAATATGTCAACAGAGCCTAGAAATAGCATCAAAGCACAGCCATTAACGTTAAATTCCTGCTCCAAATCATCCTGATTTTCCCAAGAAAACCATCGTCTCATTTGAATTCGGTGATTTAAAACTGATGAAGTAATCTTTCCCCTGCTACAATTGGCCCTGAGTATTTTCTTACATGTCAAAGATGATTCTCTTTCAAACTGCCACAGACACACAGATACGGCATACACACGAGCCACAGATATACTGCATTTCCTTGGGGAATACCATACTGAAAGTCCAATCTGAAAAAATATATAGTTGCAGAGCCCTCGATGAAATCGTTACGTTCTCGATAGGGGGACAGATACCAAAAGAAAACGAAAAAAAATTTTTTTTTTCTGGAAATAAGGGATGCATGGAACCATGTGCCAATTCCACGACCCTCCTACGCCCCATCTACCTAGGGAAGTCTATGCTGAGGTTTTCACAATCGCTGTTCACCTCTGTGCACAGACGAAAGGCACGCAGTCTCTCTCCAGGCTCCCCACCGCCCCCGGGAAAGTGCAGATTTCTGTGCAGTGTGCTCGTTTCTCTGGGCTCAGCCACCCTCTAGGAAACCGGTAAGCCTCTCCCTTCCAACCGGGGAGCTCTGTCAGCGGCTGATGTTGCTTTGTTCTGACGGAAAGTCAGATCTGTCTGTATAGCCTGGTCCTTTAATGTCTGGCTGAGGAATACTACCTACCCACAAAGGTCTTCAGCGGGCACTCGGATGCTGTCTGCAGGACGCCCACACCGGCTGCAAATTCTGCACCACCTTAAGTAGGTCTCCCTAAACTTTTTCTTTGCTTTTTTCTGCTTTTTGGTTGCCTTTTTTTTTTCCCCCTTCCCTGCGTCCCCTCAAATTCTGGTAAAGTGCTGACTCTGGGCAGGGACCTCGCTCGCCCCACCTCTCCCCAGGAAACTGTTAATGCGACGCGCCCTTGATGTCGACGCCTGGCCAGAGCTGGATCCTTTCAAAAAGCATAAGATATGAGCACAGAAAACCGTCTCCCCCCCCACCCCACCACCATCAACTGACCAAATAAGAAGCGGAAAAAAAAAAAAAAATCAAATCCAATGAAAAGAAGAATCCATACCACCACCTTGTGGATTGCGCTGGCAAGAACAGCACCTGCTGGGTTCAACAGCCCCCCATCCGGCAGCCCTCACCCCAAATTTCTTAAGTTGGGTGCAAATGAGACATGGGGATCCATGGTGCTCGCTCGGGCCCAAACTCGCCGGCGCAGGGGGGTTAATCCAGTCCGCGCGCTCACCCGGCGCAGGCCGGAGCTGCAACCTGGACGCACGCGGCCCCCGCCGCCCCCGGGTCCCCGGCGCTTGCCTGCTGCGCCCCCTCCCCTCGCCAGCCCCTCAACAGCAGCCCAGTGCCTCGGAAAATAAGTAAAAAGAGGCCCGCACCTGCCGGTCGGTTCAGAAGAAGCAGTCAGCCAAAATTTTAAAAAATAAATAAATGTAAAAAAGCAAGGCGCTGGGGAAGGGGCGGGAGGGCTGCGGAGGACGTCCTCGCCCCGCGCCCTCCGGGCGGGACGCGCGCTCCCAGGTGGGCCCCGAGGGCCTGGGGGGAGGGGTGCGGGGCTCGGCGCGCCCCCGCCCCGGGCAGAAAGGGCGCCGCGTCTGGCGGCGAGCAGGCGGCGAAATGGTGCGCCCGGGCCCAGGGCTGCGCGCCGCACGGGGCCCCACTCCCCGCGCGCACAGACACCCGCGCCCTGGACTCCCGGCTTGCGCGCCACCCCCCGCCGCCGCCGCCGCTGCCACCACCACCGGGGGCCGCGGGAGCCGCGGCAGGGCGGGGGGAGGGGACGGCCCGGGGGTCGGGAGCGGGGGCGGGGACCTCGGGTCCTCCGCGCGCAGCCACCACCGCCCCCCACTCCCGAGCCCCCGCAGGGTCTGCGGTCGAGCGACACCTCCCCCCGCTCCCCACCCCCCGCCCGCACTTCCGCAGGTCGGGCCACGCGGGTGCAGGCTCAGGCTGGGGGCGCCGCGGAGGCCTTGGGGAGGGGGCGGGACTCAAGTTCAGCGGCTCGCTCCGGGGGGCCACCCTCCTGTGGTGCTCCCCCCCTCCCAGCCCCCGCCTCCAGCAGCGGGTGGCCGGATCTCCACGACCTGCTTGGCCCACTGGGGCGGGACGGGGGGGGGCGGGGGGGGGCCAGGCCGAGCCGCGCGGGGTTGGGGGTGAGCGGGGGGCACCAATGGACCGCGAAAGCGGGGGCCGGGAGGGAATTCGCAGCGCGGGACGGCCGAGAGCGTTGAGATGGGGGTTCCTCGCCAGGTTGCCCGAGGCTTTCGGGGTGCTGCACAGATCCCCATCGACTCCCCAGACCCCTGCCCCCACCCCAGACCGGGACACCGGCCGGCCGTGCGTCCTGCGGGCTCTGCTCCCGGGAACCGACTGGGGTCTGCGTCCCCTGAGACCCGGGCTGGGGCGCCCGGCGCCCGTCCCCGCAGCCACCAACTTTTGTGGTCCTGCAGACCAGCGGGCAGCGCGGGGCTGGTGCCCGGGCGTCCGCTCAGTGGCCCCCGGAAAGGTCCAGGCCAGACCCAGAGGCTCCCGAAGCAGCAAAAACACCCCCCCCCCCCGCTTTCCGCCGCTCGCCTCCCCCCTACCCACACGCACGGGAGAAGGGGGGCACGGAGCCCGCTCCCCAGCTTTGCAGAAACAGCTCGAAGCTACCGTCATTGGAGTGTCCAGCCGGGGTCTCCGGCGCGCCCGGGTCGCTCCCCAGCAAAGCCCAGCCAGGTCCTAATCAATCACGTGCGTTATTTCGTGCATCACAACAGCCGTCATGTTCTACGAGGCCAGCAGAGAGGAAGGAGGAAAAAAAAAAAAAAAACCAAAAGCAACAACAACAAAAAAACCCGCTTAATGCAACCGCAGCCAAGCCTGTTTTCCTTTTTTCTCTCTGGTTAACCCAAAAAAAGCACCCCAGGAGGGTGGTAGCTGACAGTTTTCCTTAAAGAAGGAGGAAAAAAAAAAAAAAAGCTCGCGGTTGCTCAGTCTCCAGAAGTATTCCTGTCTTCATCTCCGGTCCCGGTTTGCAGGGAGCTGACGCTTTGCTCCTGCTCAGCCTCTACTGCAGATATATTTTTTTCCCCTCCTGTCCTCGCCACACTCTTGTGTTTATTTGTATGTAAGACAACGCTACTTTGTAAACACATCACACACGGCCCCAGCGCCGTTCAAATAGCTGATTGCAGCAAAATTCTTTCAAACCACGGTGGTCCCAATTTTTTTTTTTTTAAGTCAACAGGGAAAAAAAAAGCAAATGTTTCTGTGGAAATGTGCATGAAGCTTGCACAGGACAAGCCGCACATACATGTCCCCAGTCCCACCCACACCTATAAGGAAATGGAGCGGCAGATGGCTGAAAGTCCTGTCCGAATTCTCAAAATAAAATGCAATAATAATTTTAAAAAAATGTCAGATGGGAACGCAGCTCGAGTGTTTTCCAGGAGGCTTAGCATCCTCTTTTGCTGGGGAAGCATACACAGGTCCAAATGTTTCAAAGGCTTTACAAATAAATAACCCAGAGACACATCTGAAAACGGCACCTACCTTTAGCCGTGGAAAAATCTGCATCGGCTCTGAGTGTTCTTTTTCACACATCCAGATTTTTCTAGGGAATCCTGACCGAGGGTAGGATTCAGGAGGCTGTGTGCGAGTCCAGGAGCCTGGGCTTTGTCCAATTCCCAACTAGATGTGCTCATCCAAAGGAATGCGGGGACCACCGAGGCCGGCCGCTTGGAGGAAATTCGTTGTTTGTGCCCTAAAATAGTCAGGAAGAGAAAGCAAGACAGTGGGAGCAGGAAGGACACGGCGGCGAGGTCTGAATAAGAGCTCTGTGCTGAGAGACACAGACGGGTCTGCAAGGAAAAGGGAGATTGAAGCGAGAGCTCCCGATGTCTCCCCGATCCCCCTCTGCTATTGGACCAAACTGAATGAAATTTACAAAGCCAGCAGCCAATAGATCTCCGCACTCGGTCCCATCACTACAGAAACCACATCCACAGCTACAAGGAAATGCAAAGAGCAGCTAATCTCGGCGCAAAGCAACTGTAACAGACATTCCCGGGGCCAGGGTGGCGAAACAGGTGAGCGCGCCACACTGGGCCACCATGCCAGGAGCGCGAGCGCGCAGCAAAGCTTGCTCTCTGCCTGCTCTGCTCCCCCCCCCACCTCCCCCCTTTGCAGCATCGTCCACACCACACACGCTACAGTATTTGCAAACATCTTTAACTCTTTGAGGCTTTGCTCTGCAAAGAGTGCCACCCATGTGCAGCTATTCCCTCGTGGTCAGGCTGACAAATGTGTTACTGTACGTTATGTTACTGTGGTTATATTGGCAGGGAACGGTATCTTTTGGGGGGGTGGGCAGTAAAATTACAATGAAGGTCTGTAAAGGACAGAGTCTCCTTTATGCCCAGGTGATGGGTCCAGACGTTTTGTGTGTTTCTTCTCTGACACAGTAATGGTTTCGATGAATACCAGATAACGGGGATGTTGCTAGGATTTGGCTAGCTGTTTTTAAATACTCGTCTTCACTTTCAGGGCCCGGGAGTTTTATCTTTCCCAGCCAGCTTCAAGTTTGGTGATACGACCTGTTATTTATCATTGGCTTTCCATGGGCAACGTATGAAGTCCCTAAGTGATAAACCCCGGGGACAATGTATACTGTTGAGGCAATATGAGAGATTCTCAAACTACACTGCTCGAATGCAGGTTGCATATGACCTTAGGTGTCCATTTAAATGTTCGGTCTCTGTCTCTGCATCTATAAAATGGGGAAGAGAAAAGTAACCACTTCCTTATATCATGATGATACGAGCTGGGTAAACACAGGACTCAACACGCAAGAAGCCCTAAAGAAATGCTTGCTTTTCTTAAAATTAGTTCACAGGCCTACGAATTTATTTATTGAAGAGAAAAGATAATGTCCCCTGTCCATAGGACATCCTCTGCACTTAGCGGGCAAACTTAGGCATCCAACCTGCAGTAGGTATTTGCTGTGTGCATATAGAGATTCCTCACAAGCTTTGAGACAAGAACTCATTGGGATATGTCCAAAAAACGGGAAGGTGAGGTACACTGAGTCAGGGGACTTGCTTTCATGGCAAGGGTCTACCTTTGCTAGCTTTGACTTGCTGCAAAGTCTGTTATGTTCTGTGAATCTTAGAGACCACATCTGTTGAACGGTGATTTAAAAACACTCTTTTGTGGGTTTCTGGGGATGATTAAGTGAGAGAATGTGTTTGAAAACACCTTTTACCAAAAAGATGTATACAAATATATAAATATATATATTTAAATGTATATATTTAATATATATTTAAGTATACCTTATTATATTCATTTATATAATATAATATAATTACTATATTTTATTATATAAATATATATAATAATTTAAAAATATATATTTAATATATTTAAATATATCTTATTATATTTATTTATATAAATATAGCATATTTATTATATTTTATTATATAAATATATAATAGTTTAAAATATATATTTAATATATATTTAAATATATCTTATTATATTTATTTATATAAATATAGTATAGTATATTTATTATATTTTATATAATATATAGTCATATATTTATTATATAAATATATTTATTATATAAAATATATTATATTTTGTATAATTAATATCACATTTATTATATAAATATTATATTTAGTATATAAAATATGATATGTTTGTTATATAAATATTTATTATTGTAAAATAAATATTATATTTATTACATCAATAATAGATGAAACATGTTTTATACAAATATATTTTTCATCTGTTATTGAATAGATATTTAAGATCCAGTAACATAAGAGTATTGCTAATAAATATAGCTTCTCCCCGAATTCACTGACCTATATAGATATCAGTACAAAAATATAGGTGTAGATACATGCATCTCCCAAAGTGGGGCTTAGAAAAGACCCTCTACTTGAAAACAATAGTTTATAGCAGGCCAGAAAGTCATTTGCTTTGCCAAGAATGTATTAATTGATTGATTGACTGATAAATTCAAATATTTGTTGAGCACAGGCATGGTCCTAAGCACCAAACATGCATTCGTGTGTAAGTCACAGCACTTATTTTTGAAGAAACCTATGGTCTAGTGGATAAGACAGCCAATAATGTAAGACAAGAAAATGATAAGAAGGTGTGGGAAAAGTCCCGTGACATGTGAAGTCATAGGGATCCGCAGAGGTGGAAATGATGAAGGAACGGCCTTCAAAAGAGAAGTTGCATTCATGTGCAGGAATTGAGAAAAGAGCTGTGTGGGTCGGAAACACAGAAGGTTTGGTATGAGCAGCTCACAGAGTATGCAAAGAAGGGGGGTGAGACACAGGGCTGAAGAAGTGTTCCGAGACATATTTACGGAGGATCTGGAATGCCATGCTGTACAGGTGGCAGCCAATTTATCAATTGGCTTTAACATATTGTAAGCCCACGGTAGGGGGGAAATCATCAGATTCACGTTTTAGGACAACCACAGTGTGGCAATATGGACAATGGACAAAACTGAATAAGGGAGACATGTACACAGACACGGAGAGAGGGAGGAGGAGAGAGAGAAGAAAAAGGAAACAGCAATTGATATGGGTAAAATAGGTCATTTCTCATCTCATGAACCCTGAGATCATGACCAGAGCCAAAATCAAGAGTCAGGCCCTCAACGGACTGAACACCCAGCGCCCCAAAAGGTCATCTCTAAATTCATTAAGGCAGCATAAGAAAGTGAATCTGGGGAGGGGGTGATTGGATCCAGGGGTAACATCTTAATGTTTGTCTTAGTGTGGGGACAATTGGTTGAAGAGCAGACCTGTTTCCTGAGATATGTTATGGGGGAGGGGCAGGCCAGCACATTTTCATTTCCATTTGAACAATCTTATGGAGCTTAAAAAAAAAAAAAAAGAGCTCAGGTCCCTCCCCCCAAAAATACTTAAGCAGACAGAGTACTTATTTTAATACAAAGTAAATGTATAATGGTATGATTTTATAGTTTTCTCTAATCCTAATCACATAAGACTAGGTCAGAAGAGGAAGAAACAGGGGTGCCTGGGTGGCTCAGGCAAGCAAACAGCTTTGGTTCAGGTTATGATCTTGTGGTTGGTGAGTTCGAACCCCGTATTAGGCTCTGTGCTGACAGCTCAGAGCCTGGAGCCTGCTTCGGATTCTGTGTCTCCCTCTCTCTCTGCCCCGCCCCCGCAACCCCCACTCACGCTCTGTCTCTCTGTCTCTCTCTCTCAAAAATAAATAAGCATTAAATTAAAAAAAAAAGAAGAAGAAGAAGAAGAAAAGGAAGAACCAAACACACCATTTCTAATCCCGTTGGGAGAACAGATTGAAAAATGGTGAATGGAGTTACATAGATTTAAACCCGGAATTCTTGGACAGATACGAGTATAATTCTTTATGCTCCCACTAAAAATCTAATTATGCAATATGGTGAGATGGGGAAAGATGAAAAGATATCAAACAATGGCGTACAAAAAAGGACCCATTGACAGGAACTCGGTTTTGATACAGAGAACTCGAAAGAAACTGAGATTTAATCTGTACTGTAGCCGTGCTCTTAATGATAATTCCGTCCTGTGTCCATCAACCACGCTCTTGTTCATGTTCCTGTGGCGTTGACACAATCAACCCTAAATGCAGTATTGGCTAAACCAGGCAGGCCATTGGGAATACTGACTCATGACTCAACTAACACAAGGGTTAAAACCAAACAGAAATATGATTAAGTAGAACAATAATTATTAGTGTAATAGTAATGTATACTATTTGGTTAACTGCCACACACTATTAGAGATATAAATATACATAATATAGAAGAGGCTTAAAATGTGAGAGGGTGATAAATCAGTAAAATCTAACGTAATATACGGCATATGCTGTCCTAGAAGCATAAGAGAAGCATAGCATACTTCCTGAAGGGAAAAATGAGAAAATCTCTCATACGTAAATAAGGTTTTCATGGGGAATTGGAGAGCAGAGATGGGAAATCATTCCAAGAGAACAAAGTCTAGAAGGGAGAAATGGAGAGGGCGTAGACAAAGGTTCTGAAAGTTCAAGGTGGCTAAGGACCACCTTGTTAGCTGGTTCCATGCTCTAGGAACTCAGCACCAAGGATCCAAATTTAGTAGGTCTTGAGTTAGCTCTAGCACAGTTAGCACTGTGAGGGACACCTTGCTAAGTGACTCTTTGGTAATCCCTTAAATTAAACCATGAACATACTCATGGTGGTGATTTAATGGTTGGTTCACAGCAAGCATGAAGAATGATGAGATATGGCTCACAGACAATCAGTGACGGGAATCATGGCTGACTTTTGAACATGAGAGGCACAGATTTACTTTCAGGGAGTTAACCCTGAAGTATTTTAGGGCATCGCTTCATTTTAGGGATGGCTTATCGCAGGGACATTCTAGAACAGGAGAGCACAGTTAGTAAGCTATTGCAGCATTCATAAACTAAGGTAATAGTAAAAATTAAAAATAAGAAATGGGTGGAATAATCGTTACAAGACTCGAAATCCAAGAAATTGGTTGAAAGTGGGCTGGGACCTCAGAACAGGAAGCGTATAGAAGATTGCCTTGATGTTGCAAGATGGAAACTCCAAGATAACCGATAACATGCAAAACCAAAAGAAGTTGAGTGGGAAGAAAAATGAAGACTTTGACTTGAATGCTGACAGATCACGTCAATGGAATTGGCACTGACACCGTGGATCTTTGGAAGACTGAGATTTGACAACGATAGGAAGCTTACAGTAGGGTCAACAGATCTGACGGCAAACTCCATGCATAGGATACTTAAAATTCTGGCGTAAAAGAGAGAAAGGAGAATTAACCTGTATTTAAATATGGAATGACAATCCATGTAGAAAATCCAATGGAATATAACCAAACAGTTGCCAGAACTACCAAGGTGCCACATGGAATTCAAACGGAGGAGTTTCTTTCTTTCTTTTTTTTTTTTCAACGGTTATTTATTTTGGGGACAGAGAGAGACAGAGCGTGAACGGGGAAGGGGCAGAGAGAGAGGGAGACACAGAATCGGAAACAGGCTCCAGGCTCCGAGCCATCAGCCCAGAGCCTGACGCGAAGCTCGAACTCACGGACCGCGAGATCGTGACCTGGCTGAAGTCGGACGCTTAACCGACTGCGCCACTCAGGTGCCCCAAAAGGAGGAGTTTCAACTGCAAAAGGCAGGGGCAGAAGTCAACTGTGTGAAGAGATGCAGACATTGCAGAGATCTTAGTGGAGAGGGGGAGGACGGCGGAGCAGTACTGCAGTTTGGAATCAACAGATTATTGGACAGGCTTCAAACGAATATTTTAGGCAGATTCGCGAGTGGGATCCTGATGAGGAAGTTGAAACCATCATGATAGCCTCACAATGAAGGGTGGAAATGATATGTATTCAGAGGTAGCGGGATGAAGGTGGGACTGTCTGTAAGTAGTTTTCTGGTTGTTACATTTATTCATTTATTTAATGAACATGAATCTGAGAACCGTTGCTTATTCCAAGAACTCTTTAAAATACCAAGGATGGAAAAATAAGACATGATCTTTGCCCATAAGTAGCTGATCCTGAAATTTCTTTTTAATCAATGGCTTTGCTTAACAACACGACTGTCCCACTTTATTTTTATTCATCTGTTTATTTACTTATTGTATTTTTTCCATTCAGTTACCATTATCGACACAGTCTCAGAAAAAAAAAATCTCTGCAACATTATGATGGTAAATGCTTTGGGGGGGTCGCAACTATATGAGACCACGTTAGGGCATGAATTTAATAAATTTGAGAGAGGATAGAATATGAAATAACTTTGATATGACAGACGATAGATAGATGATAGGATGGATGGATGGATGGATGGATGGAATGATGGATGGATGGATGGATGAGAGAGAGAGATGATGGATGGGTAGGTAGGTAGGTAGATAGATACATAGATACATAGATAGACAGGTGGGAGATATGTAATGGATGGAGAGAGAGACAGACATATATATTACATAGAACAAATATAACTGAGTTTCATATAACAAATATAGCATACTTAATTACAAAATAGTTAAGTAGCAGTATCCCCAAATTAGAGTTAATAACTAGATTATAATATGACGAACAGCATAGATTGAATAAGAGAAGCATGCTGGAAAACTTAAAAATATTTACTCTCTGAAAGTTTCACAAATTCCATCCTGTCTGATTGTGTACTCGAAACCTGCTACATAAACCTTGTCCTTTCAAAGATACAGAGGTAACTTCAGACCAGTCTAAGTTAAATTAGAATGAATTTCAAATGCATGCCCATCATTGAAAAGAGGTTTTCTGACATTAGTGGAAGGTACACACCTTTTCTTACCTGTGAATATAGTTGTAGACACTTACTTGGAAGAGACACAAGCAATTGTCTTAGCTTATCCTCCTCGGTTTTGTAAGTAGTGTTTCATAAGACTTCTAAAGCTTCAAGGAAATGTATTAAAGTATCTGTTTTCCAATAAGAAGGCTGTGCATCGCCCTAGTGCGATGTTTGCATCTGAGAAATGGGAATAATTAAATCTTCATGGAAGGCAGTCTGCTCCCAGTCTTTCTGAAGCTTTTGTCCTTCTGACTGGTGTTTTAAACCCATAAAACACCATTAATTATGTAACATGCATCCACTGTGCAGAGATACACTTTGTACATGGACTTTCCATCTGATGATTTTAAATTCTCTCCCTGGTTATTATTTTATCACTGGGCGTGATTAGCCTAAATGACTTTTAAATGGCCCTGATTTTTAAAAAGTATTCCAGCTCCTGACTTGCACTGTATTTGGTGCAGATGAGAAAGCCATTAACTCTTGCTTTTGTATGAAAACCAAGAATACTGAATCCCAAATAGCCAGAGTTCATTTTTAAATGACATTTGCAGCAACTTTCTCACTGTTATTGCCTAAGACTTTGTATGAAAATCTTTCACAATGTCTGTGTCCTTTCACAAATAAGAATATGCACTACACTTGAAAATGATGAAAAATATTCATGAAACTTCTTCTCTCTAGGTTACATAGAATTATATATATGTATATATCATACATAAAATGTATATATAAATATAGATATATAAAATAGAGATGGGTTATATATTATACATAGGGTTATGTAAATATACATATATTTATCATTTATATTATATATGCATTATATATAGCTTTAATAATATATATAAGGGTATACATTATATGTTATATAGGCTTATATAATATATATATGGTTATATACAATATAGCATATATTATATATAACCCCTCTCTATAGGTAAATATATGTATGTTCATAGAATGCAATATATTATCATTATGCATATATAAAATTGTATGTATGTATGTATATATTTAAACAGTTATAAAATAGTGTTTCTATTTATAATATAAATATGATTGTAACTAGATTTATATAAAATATATTGTATATCCTATGTAATATAGTTCTATATTTCTATATAAAATAACACATTTATATATAATATAAAGATATTATGTATGTATATGTATACATACATATGGATATATGGATACATGATGGATATATGTATGTATCTATACATATGGATATATGTATGTATCTATACACATAGATGTGTATATTTGGTATAATCATATCTTATATAAAATAGATATTCATATATTATACAGACTAAATATTAATAAACTCTATTATATTAAATATCTATGTATTTGTATATAAATATATATTATATAATATGTTATAACATAATATAAATATATATTGTGATAATTTTATTTATATTATGTATAAAATATATGCATCATTTCTTCATTATATATTAACATATATTACTCTGTATATTGGCACTATACAGACATAACTATATGTACATACAAAGCTTTCTGTATATATACGTTGCTATATGTACACATGTATGTAACCTTCTGAATATATATAATAAATAACAGACAGATATTTATACTCCCAGAATGTTGATTCGCACCTGATTCTGCCCCTCTATCTTTATCCTGTGTGTGGACACCTATCTTCCTACTTTCATACTTATACTGCAGATAATCTGTATTTGAAAAGAAAGAAATTTAGCATTGGGAGGTACAACAAAAGGAAGTTTAATATGAAGGGCAGCACTGATGTGCTTTGCGTATTGACTCCACAGCAGATAGCCCTGTCTCCTGTTAATGACCTATGTCAGCCATGCCAGTAGAAAAATAAAACATCTCTGGTGAATGCAATTCTGGTTCGTTATTTTGAGTGTAAATAAAGTGCAGTTGGCATAGGGAAAAGAAGAGAGAGGCAAACCAAGAAACTGGCTCTTGACTATCGAGAACAAACTGGTGGTTGCCACAGGGGAGGTGGGGGATGGGTGAAATTGGTGACCGGGATTAAGGAGTGCACCTGTCGTGATGACCACCGAGGGATGTAGGAAAGCATTCAACCACTAAATAGTACACCTGAAACTAATATTACACTATGTTAACTAACTGGATTTAAATAAAAACTTTTTAGAAAATGAAATAAAGTGCAGTTGGCAAAAAATTATTAGGAAAAATGCTATCTTTAATCCTTTTGAATTAAAGGTTCATTCTAGAATCTCTTAAAAATATTTTAGTTTTGTATCAACATTCATTGAGATGAGAAGGCAAGTATTGCAAATAAGCTTTATATGTGACATGCACACATATATGTATGTGTGTACATATGTGTATATGTGTACATTTATGTGCAATGTGTAGGACCAGAACAGTATGAAGATATATATTAAAATCAATGGATTTGGGGCACGGGTGGCTCAGTCAGCTGAACATCTGACTCTTGTTTTCTGCTCAGGTTGTGATACCAAGGTCATGGGATTGAGCCCCACATCAGGGTCCACGCAGATCATGGAGCCTGCTTAAGATTCTCTGTCCCTCTTCCCTGCTTGTGCTCTCTCTCGCTCTAAAAGAATAAAACAATAAAATAAAATAAAATGTATTTTAGAAAAAGATCAGTGGATTTGTTTTGAATGGGGATCAAACCCTGCTAAAAGACATTGGTATATTAGTAATACAGTAGTATTTTCCTGGTCTATATGACCAAGGATATACGGAAAATAATTTTCTGTATTTTCCAAGTATGTGTGACCAAAATTACATGGGGAACCCCTGACCCTGTGCCACATCTTCAGGGCAGAAAACTGATGGTGCCTTTTGGCCACAGCCAATGAGGAAGTGAAGTCCTCAGTCCATCTGTCTGTGAGATACCAAATCCCACCAACCATGTGATCTCAGAAGTAGATTCTTCCCCACTCGAGTTTTCTGATGAGACCCCAGCCCCTGCCCAGCTGATGCTGGCATTGCAGCCCGTGAACATTCTGGAACACAGCCCTCAGCTAAGTCACATGCCATGTGCTGAAGCACAGAAGGGGTGAGATAGTATGAGTTCCAGCCTCTAGGTCTGTGGTCATTTGCTGTGCTATTATCAGATAACTAAGAGTATATAGGTACCTCTATATGCATATATGTGTGCCTGGGTGGATATGCGTAGGGATGGCAGTAAGCCAGCTGTAGCACCGAGGAAGAGAAAAGAGCGTTGAACAATTCGAACCAATATGCAACACATTTTACAATTTTCAGAATGGTTGCTCAGCTCTTTCCTACACGCCATAGACGAATGAACCAGAAGTACATCATGTGCTCATAAATGCTGCCAAAAGGTATCAAATTAGAGGAAAGGCAGAAGTGGACCACAAAATCTGTAATTCCTGCATCACGCAAAATAGACTTTCTTCACCCTGCGTCAGAACGGTTTTGTTCTCATCAACAGCCTTGATCTTTTCATAGTTTATCAAGTCAAGGAGTGATTAGGGAATCCACTCGTCCACCTGGTCAGTTCTGTGCTAACCAGGGTGTGAGAGGCTCAGAAATATTAATCGGTTCCAAAGGACTTACAATTTCCTTATAGAACCACCCACTCCAATTCGTCCCGTAGAAAATTTCGTCGTGCCACCTTGTGTGTTCACAAAGCAGTTAATGCACTATTTCCAGCAGCATTTAGAAGGTATGTATGAGCGTGTGTGTGTGTGTGTGTGTGCGCGCGCACCTGGTTCACCGGACTGTAAGCTCCCTAATGCCTCACTTTACAAATGCTCATGACTTTTCACATAATAGAAGTTGAATTTTGTTTCATTTTCTTCAGCCTCAATAATTTCATCTCCATAATTCGGGCAGATTACTCCAAAAACCTCAATCAGAATTTCCTGGGAATGGTGGGCATTCCCTTGTCTTCCTCCGGATACCGTCTCATCGTTGAGTGTGGAGATTCCAACCTTGGGGAGACCACCGCGAAGTCATTTGCAAAGGTCATCGAATCCAATGGCAAAGCCACTGGCCCCCTGGTATGAAACGAAGCAACATGGGTTTTATTAACAGCGTGAAAGGGTGAAGTCCCAGGTAAACACGATCCCCACGCCTGCTGAATCACCAAGTCCCCTGTGCACATAACCAGCGTAATTAAGCTATTCTGTCCAGAGATCCCTGACAGTGAGGGTAAACACACCCTCTTTGATAGCAATCGGGGATCAATAGTGTTTAATGCGAGCACCTAGCAGATGGGTTACAAGACTGCAAAGGAATGTTTATTCCAACTTGGCCAATTTAAAGAAAATAAAAATTATTTATAGAGCCTATTCTCAAATTCACATTCAAAATGTGTTTCATAATCCTAAGGAGAAAACAATTTCTCCCTCCCTATGTCTCTCTGTCTCTGTCAGTCCATCTGTCTCTGTCTCTGTCTCTCTCTCTCTCACACACACACACACACACACACACAGGCATACCCACCTTTCTTTTCCTCTGGAAAGGACTGGGCACCAGGAGCAGGGATCACATACTTGAGTAATTTTCCTCTTTCACCCAAGGACCCCACGGTGCTCTCTTTCACTGGGCTGCAGGCTGCACCCAGCTTGCCGTGGAGAAGTCCTGGATGGCCTCAGACCTCAGCCACCCTCACACGCACCCGCATGTGCAGATGGGCGGCTGGGGCTGCTCCTTCTGGGAGAGCCTCACGTTGGCTGGGCCCAGGCCCCTGCGGTGCCCTCCCGGCCTATAAGGGGAGGGGGCAGGACGCAGTCAGGAGGAGGAGGGGTCACGTGTCCAAGGCCCCATCCTGAGAAGCTTTCAGCCATAAACAATCGCTATTTGTAATGTGCTAAAAGCATCAATTATTTCAGTGTATATTATCTTTAGGTTAAAACATTCTACTATTTCTGTTCAAGGAGTCCATGATTTGTGTGACCTTTTTACAACTATCTCTTCATCTATTTTTATATACAGCCGAAGCCTTAAACAATGGGAACATCCTGAGCTTCTGATGCCCCCCGATCATCCTTACGTGGCTGGTTGCCCATGACTTTGGAAGAGCACTTCTAACCGTGCGGGATGGTCCCCCGGAAGGGTGTCTCTAATCAGTCTGCTCTATATGAATGGAAAGGTGAACAAAAACTAGGCAGCCACTTGTAACCTCCAGGACTTTAGCTAATCTCTGTGTTGGCACTTTAAGTCGCAGGGGGCACCCAGGCGATCACGCCAGTGCAACATTCGCTGGGCTGCAGAAGCTGGGTCTTCCCGGGGTGCATCTGTCTGCACCACACCTGCCTTGTCAGAGGGACACAGCTGTCTTCCCTCCAGTGGCCCAGCCCTCAACCATCTGGCTTCCTTCGAGCCACCTTTTTCTTAATTAATAACACACACTTTGATTTCTCATGGATGTCAAACACCGTGCATTGGCTCAGAAGCTAAAGAAGTGTGCTAGAGAATCCCTTCCAAAAGGAACTTCCCTCTACGCATCTCTTGAACTTTTCTGTCCGCCATGTTGTCTGTCTTGCGTTATTTCTGATTTTAGGTTTTTCCTCATTATGGTAGTCTAGGTATTTGAAATCTGCTTATTACTAATGTTAAAGCAAAGAGAGAGAGAGAGGTAGAAGGAGGAACAGGAGGAGGAGGAGGGAAAAGAGAAAAGAAAGCCAACAGCAGAATTCCAAGTGGATGGCTTTTCCCCTTAAACTGTTTGCCTCCTCCGGGTCTAAGTGGTCTCATGTCACTGGATAATAACACTTTAAATACCATGTCTTGGGGCACCTGGGTGGCTCAGTCGGTTAAGCATCCGACTCTTGATTTCGGCTCAGGTCATGATCTCACAGTTGGTGAGTTCAAGCCCTGCATTGGGCTCTGTGCTGACAGCACGGAGACTGCTTGGGATTCTCAATCTCTCCCTCTCTCTCTGTCCCTCCCCCATTTGCACACGGTCTCTCTCTCTCTCAAAACAAATAAACTTAAAAAAAATAAAAATAAAAAATTTAAATACCATGTCTTAACTCAATCTTACACAGATCCCATGAAAATATTTACCCTTGCATCAGCAGTTTAACAATGAAATTAATAATCTCTGATGGTTTAAATATAGCAGAGTCCCAAAGAAGGTACTTAATCTGCAAATATTACTCTTTTTTGTACCCAATTTCTGCTCCCTGTGTCTCTCTGAGAAGAGGTGAGAACCTTTCCATGTGTGAAGGACTAGTGCATTGAACAGTGATGACTCCCACACTTGCACCTGTCTTAGAAAGATAGGAATCTTAGGGGCGCCTGGGTGGCGCAGTCGGTTAAGCGTCCGACTTCAGCCAGGTCACGATCTTGCGGTCCGTGAGTTCGAGCCCCGCGTCAGGCTCTGGGCTGATGGCTCGGAGCCTGGAGCCTGTTTCCGATTCTGTGTCTCCCTCTCTCTCTGCCCCTCCCCCGTTCATGCTCTGTCTCTCTCTGTCCCAAAAATAAATAAACGTTGAAAAAAAAATTAAAAAAAAAAAGAAAGATAGGAATCTGGAAGAATGGAACTACCCCTTGTCTTTGCTTTTTCTCTCCCTTCTAATACGACTCCATGCATTTGTAGCAGTGGGAAACTGAAGTCCCCACATCTGCCATGTAGAGTATAGACATTAAGTGCTGCAGAAGTTGCTGGAATTTGTAAACAAATAAACAAACAAACTATCAAGATAGACACTAGGGAAACCATACTTAGTTCCTCCCAGCATTTAGCACTTACTCAACACACTCATCAAGAGGGGGAATCACGGGCAGCTACAGCAGAGGGGATATTGATTTTGCTTGTCTTTACGTTCCCCTTTGCAAATCCATAGACTGGTTTGAGTTCATCATAAACCTAACAGTTTTTTAAGAGATACATGATAGGAGGCACTTTTCATAGGTCTCTCTTGTGTCCTGTATTACTTGCGAGGGAGGCATTGGCTCTTCATCTGTTTTGCACTATCTTTTCAAGAATATTTGCATAGTCAACAGCCTGGAAAGACGGATAGTGTCTTCCTATTGAGCAAAGGGCAGGTTTGTGTGGTGTCCAGTATAACGTGGTTGATTTCCATAAGCTCACGATATGTGTGGAGCATCAACCTGGGCCTCTGTGGATTGCCCCTTTGGAACTTGGAGGGCAGAAGGGGGCAATCACACTGCTTGCTGTGCTGTGAATAATAACATTCTTTGTCTCTGACCCTGGGGTTTCATGTCTTCTGCCAGCATCCATGAAACTGGGGTTGGCTGCCTTTGTCAGCTTCCAAATGGAGTAAACTGCCAGATGCTACCTAGTTCCTGAAAATGTACACAGTGGTACCAAGAGGTAAAATCCATCCCTGAGTCTGGCTTAGCAGTCAGTGCTGCGTACCTCAGTGCACTGGATGATAGAGAAGTGACCAAACCAGGAACGCAAATGTGTGTTCTCGGAAAGCTGAGGTTTCCTTACAAGTTTGTCATCAAGTTCCAGGAAAAACAGCACAATAATGCGGTGACTTTCTGCCTCTGTGTTTTCAAGAATCAGCATCCATTTCTTTTAAGGCCTCATCAGCATCACCCAGCCCTAGAACGTAAATGTTCGAGCCACTCTGAAAGGGTGCTCATCAGGATGCAGCTTTAGCAGCTGATTTTTGTGCACAGCCAGGGAAGTGGAGAGAAGGCTTGTCAGGGAATGAGGTAGTTTTCCAAATATATTCTCTTCCTGAGTATTTTAGACAAGGTAAGGGAAGAGGGTAGTCTATCTCTCCATAACACAGATGAGGAAGGTGAGGCTTTGAAACTCTACGGAGCATGTTTTTGATGTACAGAGCCAATAAAGCGGCCGGCAGGACTTCAAAGGACATTCTATTTACTACACAGAAGCGGAGATAGCAAAACACATAAGTAAAACACTGAAGAAGAATTCCATGTCATACGGCTTAGCTAACAAGGAATGGAAGAAGACAGTGACAGTAATGCATTCTCAACAGGGGTGACACCAAGGGGCAAAAACTGGCAAAAAACATCTTGTTATCTTTATGTATAAAAAAAAATATACATGCAGCTGACCCTTGAAAAATGTAGGGTTAGCGGTGCCAACGACCCCCATGCAGTTGAAAATCCAAGGGTAACCCAAAGTTACTCCCCCAAAACGTAATCCCTAACAGCCTGCTCTTGACCAGCAGCCTTACCGATAACGTAAACAATCAACATATATTTTATATAGGTATTAGATACTGCATTCTTATAATAAAGCAAGGTAGAGAAAAGAAGATGTTATTAAGAAAATCAAAAAGAAGAGGAAGTGAATTTACGGTACTGTACTGCATTTATTGAAAAAAAAAAAACCCACAGATAGGTGGACCCGCACAGTTCAAACCCAGGTTGTTGAAGAGTCTATTGTGTACCCCTGATACATAGGCAGAAGTAGAGTATATCTCACATATATTTCAAATAGCATCCGGGCCACTCAAAAAAGTAAGTGAATATGAATTTATTAATGTATAGGGACTCAGTATAGTGCAGGACTCTTTAATGTGTATAAGACATTGTCTAAGGCAACACTCTCAAGAAATGCAATAATGTCATGAAAACATACCGATAAAGCACAGTGGCAGGCTGAAAAATATTTAACGATTGGATCTCTCGGTCAAGGAAAGCCCTGATTTGTAGCAGGTGATGATTTCCATGGTGAAAATAGGAAGATGCGCAGACAGGTCTGATGATACAGAATTTCCATCATGAGCATGAGACAGTAAAATGGCCAGGGATGAGTTTCAAAGCATTTATCTTTTTTAACCGTGAGTTTAATTTTAAGATTATTATAATTTAAGTGTTAATGGCGGTTGTGTTAAGCAGTGACGTTTCAAAATTCCTGAAAAGTAAGCCACGGGTGATCAGGAGCCAATGTCAGCGGGGTCCAGAATTCACAAACGCGATGGATGCATCAACTATTCACATTAATGAGTCAAACGGTGTTAGCATTGCTTTTCCTTTGTTGTATGTATAATATCTGTTCATGGACTTTAGTGTAACTGCCATTTCTGAGTTTCTTTGGGTTTTGATGGCTTTGCACAAATCCCCTTTATTCCAGGTATCTTTCATTATCATTCTCTGCAAAATATTCAAGTAACTGTGACGAGGTTAGTGTAAACCCTTCTATTCCGATACCTGTGTTTCTATTCTGACCCTTTCACTATGGATTGAGGACTTTTTTTTTTAACTGAAGTATAATTAACATACAACATTATACTAGTTTCATATGGACAACACAGAGCTTTTGAAAGCAACCGTGCTTTCCGGTATGAAGTTTTCATACACAAAATTTAACCATGCTTAACTCTTTAAGGTTCCTCAGAATAAAAGCTCATCAAACCTACCATGTGCAAATGCAGATTTGGATTTAAATAAACATGCAAACTTGCTTATAATGGGGTGGGCAATTGGTGACTGCCCTTCCCCGGGACCCCCTTCTTCAAAGCAGATCGAATCAAGTTCCTATGATTTACGAAGGAGGAGAGTGTGGTATGATCGTACGAGAAACTGAAGCGTCAGGCATGGGATTTTTTTTTAAGAGGTTTAGAAGGCAGGTATTAACGTTGTTTGCAGTGACAGTTTAGGATATTAGATAGCAACTTTCCTTAACTTATAGATTTTATTTATTCATTATATTGATCATCTTTAAAGACTGTTTAAGAACTTGCCTAAGAAGTTGTATATTTCAGCAAAATGGGCAACGCACAAAACGCACACGGTAAGTGTTCTTGGCCCACAAAAGTTCCCCGGGGTGCTAGAGAATCAGAGAAAGCTGAGCCGCCCCTGTCCAGTGGGGATGGATGTGGGCACATTGACAACTGGAGTCATCGAGAGAATATTCAACATCTGTCCGTGTAAATCACAGATTGGCAACCTTTTATTTTCAAATCAGAAGCCAGTGATCTATTAAACCATAATGAAAGGGTATAAAATTATAAGCACTTTTTTTTCTGTGAGATTATGGAGTTTTGTTTTGTCGAGGAAGAGGAATTTAAACTTTCATCTCACATTTTCAAGAGATTAATAATGGTGACACCAAATTTCAGCTGGTTTTCGTAAAACCTTTTATAAGATTTAGTTCTTATAATATCTCCTGCTTTCTCTTATTGAAGTAGACATTTAGGTAAAAGTAATATAGTGATTGAATTTGAACACTTGCAATGGATGAATATTTTATTTTATGAAAAAAAAAAGACAGGAAACAATTTATGAAGTTAACTGTGGGAATGTGCTAAATTTGATTTCTTACATTCAGCCCTGTGAGGTTAAGAGGCAGGAAGCTTTCACCGGGAGTACAGGCTGTTATGCAGATTGAAAAGCTGTACTCCTACAAGGTCATTGGTATTTACTTTCTTAGAGTGGCAGTTGAAATGTTTTGTTGGTCAAGTTTGATGTTTAAAAACACTTATGAAAATGATGTTAACATTTTTTTCAAAAGCTGTGCAGAGCTCTGGGTTTTTCAGCTATGGACATTTCTGGGAAAGCAAATTACTAATAACCAAGTTCTTTCTGCTAGTTTTAATGGCCAGCTTATTCTTTCTTTATTCCTTTCTTTCTCCCTTTCTTTCTTTCTTTCATTTGTTCTTTCTTTCTTCCTTCCTTTCCCTTTCTTTCTTTCCTTTCTTCTTCCTTCCTTCCTTTCTCTCTCCTTTCTTTCTTTCTTTCTTTCTTTCTTTCTTTCTTTCTTTCTTTCTTTCTTCTTTCCTTCCAGCTTAGTGTTTCTTTAAACGTGTTCCCACTTGGCTGTGATTCATGGCACCAGGTCTACTGGGGATGAAAAGCAGAGACCTACTGAAGAGACTCTGGGGGGGGGCGGGGAAGTTCTAGAAGATTTTGGTTGTTCCCACAACTGTGGAATCCCAGTGAATGATGTTTGCCTTGTAATAACGTCAATGAGTTTTGGTGGCAAGTTGTCCACCTTAAAAAATGGTAGCTACAGGTCATGGTACCATGGTTCAGTTCGTGAGTTCAAGCCCTGCATTGGGTTCTGAGCTCACTGAGCAGAGCCTGCTTGAGACCCTCTGTCTCCCTCTTTCTGGCCCTCTCATGCTCTCTCTCTTTCAAAAATAAATAAACATTAAAAAATTTAAAAGAAGGAAGAGTTGGTAGCTAATATTAATAGGTAGTTAAGAATATGTAGCTAAATAGGGACTTTATTTCAGGGTGTGGATAAATTTTACATAGTAGCACTTTTTCACTACAAGGATCCATCATAGCACATTTCTACATATTTCTCAAGTTTTCGTGCTCAGAACCGTCTAGAAAGAGCTCCTTATTGTTGTAAAATTTGCTCCCTGTTTGCAGATTGCATTTGTGGGACACCTTCAGTGCCCTCAAATGTAGGAGGGTCAGTTTTAGTTAACAGTTAGATTTTTCCAACCTGCTTTGGTTCTTAGCATTTGGGGTATATCTTCCCTGAGAATCTATTATCTATTATAGGGTAGTAAAAATTTAAGCACTTAGAATTTTGCTAAGAAATACAGTGTCACAAAGCCTGAATGACCTCCGGGAACCCAGCTTCATTTTAATGTTGGCAAATCTGACCGGAGTTGGCCACGTTGCCTTTTGAATTTGCCTGGGACCTTTTCCTGTGAACATAAATAAATATATCACTTACTATAACCATTTGGAAGAGGGTCATCCCTCCGGATTTTTTCATTTGGAAGATGAGAAGGGGAAAAAACTATTATCTCTTATACCCCAATCTCATGCTCAAAGAGTCTTCTAGTTAAACTGCGTGTGGAAATTCTCATTTTTTCTTCAAATCAAATCCATGTACAGCCTAAGGAAACATTGCCTTGAAAGATAGTGGGGATTTATCTCAGAAAACCTGAAACCAAAGACAGTTGATTCTGGTTCTGGGTAAGTCAAAGGGAACACAAAGTGGAATTAAGGTTTTTTTGGTTTTTTGTTCTTGTTGTTGTTTTTGCGGGGGTGCGGGGTGGTCAAGAGTAGATTGGCTGTCCTAATAGGTCTGCAGTCATAGGGGTAGAAAGCACACTCAATTTGTTTTGGTAGACCTTGAAATTGAACAGCCAATTTGGTCTGGCCATTAAGTCAGTCTTGATTTGGTCCGGGCATGGAGACAACATTCAACCAACTTGATTTTCTTCTTTAGCTTTGAAACTCCCTGTTTGGCAGTATTTAGGAAAAGTTTTGATTTCAAGAGTACAGAAAGAATAAAGAAAACACAGTACAGCCTTTTCTGCAGGGATCTAAAATAGGAAAGACTTCCCAAAGAATTCAATTTAAAAATGTTTATCTCTGTTTTACTGTAATGGGATTTTTCCACCCCATATTTATGGGCCTCTTCCTCTCATTTCGTTCTTAAATAAATCTAGAGACGAGAATAGAAGGAATGTCTCCCATCATTACGTTTGGGCCTAAACAATGAAGTCGTTTGTTTAAAGGAGGATTATTTTTGTGAAGCACAATAGGACTATTATACAAGCAGTTGTTTTGTGTCTTATTTATGAAGTATCCGACCCTGCATTAAAACACAAAGCAATACGGTGTCTATCACGATTCCCTTCTGCAGATGAAACATTCAGCAGGAGACACTGAACAACTGAATACCCTGATACTTCATTCTCCAACAAGCATTGCGTGTCCTGTAATTATCATCCTTTTCCTGGATGGATCGGTTTGCTTTAGCACCATAACTCCCAATAGGAACGGTCTAGATCACCACGTTATCTGCAGCAGTTGAGGCAGAGATGTGTGTACCCCAAATATCTGGGGTACTATATATATATATTATATATATACCCCATATATATATATATAATATATATATATATATATATACACACACAGACACACCTATATATAATACACACACACATAGAGACACTCCAGAGAGTAAGAGGGTAATGAAAAAGGTTTTAATCAATAAAACATGAAAATAATTGCAAACAAAAATAATGTGAATAGAGATTGGGCATCATACACTTTGAAAGTCAAGGGTTTCACTAGAATCCTTCTGAAACTGCTTGCCTGGGGGTCCCTAGCAGCATTGTGCTTGCCAAAGGGGAATCTGGAATTTGGAATTTGGAGGCCAAGCATGGAGGAAAACAGGAGAAATTTCTCAGGCAAACATGTTTCCTTCCAGATGTCCTTTATTGATCCCCATCAACCTCTGAATTGAAGATTTACTGCTGACCAGAGCATTCCAGAATGATTTTCACCTTGGGGGCAGTCCCATCATGGCGACTAAGTTGTGGACGTGAATCGATTGATACCATAACTATTAATTACTTTTTAAAAAAGGCAGAAGGAGGGAGAGGAAATATGATGAAATTCTATTTTTTTCCTGGCTGTGTTTGTTGTAACATTTGCAAGTACTATGTTTCTCCATTGCAGGCTTTAATAATCAGATCCCAGCCACCTCAGCTCCCTTCCACGTGACCTTCGTTCTTAGGAAATGATAGGTAATACAGAGTCTCTCCATTTTCCTCCATGTTTGCTGCTCCAAAATCCACAGAATTGGGCAACAGGGGAGTTCCCGTTGCGTCGTTTTCCACAGATGCGGATTCTTCAAGTTGTACCATAGATGTGTCTGAGCTGGGTCTCAGATCCAAGTTTTTCTCCCGATGTTCCTCGTAATGTTTGTACCCTTTTTTAAAATGTTACTTGAAACATTTAAAATGTTATTTTAAAAATCAGCCTGCTGTGCGGTTCACATATCGAGTGTCAAGAAACATAGCAACGGAGAGAACCTCATTCTGGTCGGAAAGAGGAGTCTTTGTTGATGCAAGGAGATTAGATGTGAATCCCAGCGTCCCTCAGTAATGTCTTATGGGCAGATAGCCATGCTCTTTCTGCCTTCCTGGGCCGTGTGAGCATGCCCTCAGGCTTCAGGCTGCCTCGAAGTATTGAGAAGTCACCACAGAGACCCTCTGACCGCGAAGTCTAGAGTAGTTCCTACCTGTACCTTTAGGGAAGACGTTCCCCCAGTGCTGGTTGAGGGCACCAGCTGGAAATGCCTCTGTGGCGGTGAACGGTGATGTCTCTGCACCTGACCTAGAAGGAGGAGACTCAAAGAGAAAGATCATTGTTGTGCTTCATGGAAGAGTTTGGGGTTTCGGAGGACAGGTCTGGTGACAGGGTGAGGGATAGGAAAACACATCTCAGGGATGAGGGTGGGCTTAGGGGAGGGGTGTGGGAACACGCTGGAGGAGACAGGCATGCCCCCATGCAGAAGGGGAGTCACCTTCACACTCCGTGATCAGCAAAGTCCCCACGACGCCAGGCGACAACCAGGGACGGTTAAGATGAGAACCTGCGATATTTATTGGACAGGATTCTCCCACTGTGCTGTCCATAATCCTTCCTCAACACCCGAAGAGTGCTCTTGTAGGAGCGTGCACCGAGGGGTCTGAAGGCTCTAGGGTGGGGGTTTGTGGAGGATCCTGGGAGGCGGCCTGCCCTCTGCAATAGGAAGGAAGCAGGCAAGGCTCTCCCCAGCCCTAAACACGGAAGAACCAGTGTTTGCAAGCTTCCTGGGACCCTGGGAATTGTGACGGGCCATCCAAGCAGACTACGCATGGGCCCTTCATCTTTTCATGGGCGCCTGTGACACGGGACTTCAAAAGACAGGAGGATCGAGAGGCACATGGCCGACGCTCGGGTTACATTGTGTAGCAACAAAGGGGAAAATATTTGGGTACATTATCTCCATGGTTGCAATTATCACCCAATATCCTTGTATTAACTTTAATGTGACCTACTCTCTTAGCTGTTAAATGTTCAGAACATCTCTGCCTGAATCACTCTCCAAATATATATTTGGATACAGGAAGGAGAGAGGAAAAAATGTTTTTGAAAAGTGCCAAATGGATTCTGAAGATAATCTTATTTCAGAGAAAATAATTAAATGAATGTTGTTTTCTCTTTAATGGCTTCATACTTAAAATCAAACGTGCTTGGGTTAATACGGTTCTACATCTAATTGAATTTTATTATGGGACTAGGTTATATGGAAAGGTGATGACTTTAATGTGATTATTATATTGTTACACAAAATTATACCATCAAAGATTATGCAGCAACATTGCTGTTTTTTTTCCCCCTCCCTGGGGAATTTAATACTGTGTAGCAATGACCTCAGATGAAAGCCAGTGCCCTCTCCTGCAGGCCAGTAGTCAACTTCTATTTTGTAAGTCATAAATAACTCTTCAAAGAGTTAAATTGTAGCTACAATGTTAAGAACAATAAAGTTAGAAATTCATCTTATACATTTAACTATGAAATTACACAAGGGGGTAGTTTTAGGGGCGCCTGCTTGGCTGGGTGGGTTGAGCCTCTGACTCTTGATCTCGGCTCATTTCATGATCCCGGGGTCGTGGGATCGAGCCCTGCATCCGGCTCTGTGCTGAGCGTCGACCTTGGTTAAGTTTCTCTTTCTCCCTCTGCCCCTCCCCCCGGCTTGCACTCTCTCTGGAATAAGATTTTTAAAAAGGAAAAGAAAATAAATAAAATAAATAAAAAGTACATTCCTAACATATCTACGTATCATTATCCTTTTATTCACTTTGTCAACCATAGTTTTGTCTGATCGATGGTGCTTTTTTCTTCTGTCCAGGATCTTTAATGAGACCCACTGTTCTAACAAAAATGCTACAAAAAGCCAATGCCTGGTTTTTAGGAACCTGTACCTAAAATTTCAACATCGATGTAAAAAACCATAATTAGCGATCTCACGTGGTGGTTGTTGTTTTTCTTTTATGTTTTTGTGTGATATGTTTTCACCCGTCATCTTCTGCCTGTTTGCTCTAGGGAAATTGTAAATCAATACCTTTTTCAGAGAGCATATGGTTTCTAGGTACTGTTAGGCAATGTGTGAGTGGCAGAAAAGATGCTTATTTAGAGATGGAAGTTTCTAAGTGTAAACATGTTACAAACACAGCAATAAAGAGCAAGTCGTTTTATCACAGAAGACAAGGAATAAACAATGTGTTAGCCCTATTCCCATGCACGACATCAACGTTCAGAGCACAGGGAGACAGGTAAATGGAACTGACCACAGTATGCTATACTCTACACAGAGAGTCATGTTACGGAAACTATGATCTGACCCACGGGAAAATCAGCACTCATGGGATCATTTGAATAATTTTGGGGTTTGTACGAACAATAATAGTGGGTAGTGGCTATAACGGGGCTGAGAAATTTAGCAGTTTCTGGAAGGCTTGCCCTTAAGCTGATCATTTAAAGTCATTCGTATTCCATGTTTTTGAATAATGGTTTCATTTTTTTTTTCCTGATTCGTATCTCCCATCCAATGCGTCCTGTATGTTTTAGTAGTACATTTACATTTTACACTTTTAAACTTTCTTCCTGCTGATATCTAATATAATTGTGCAAGGCAAAGTGAATCACGTCTCCACGATTTGGGATTTTTTGGGGGGATTCTCTTTCAGATTTCCTCTGCAGTCCTGGTTAAACCTTGTCAATGATTCAGATGCCCTGCAAAATTTATGCTGAATGTCTTTTTGCTGTGTGTACTTAACTATCTCTTTCTGATGTATCAATTACATCAAGCTTGTTAAGGACCAGATTCCAGGTTTTTGTTCTCGTTTTGTTTTTGCATCCGTTTCCTTTGGTAAGACACGACAGAACGTCATTTAATTCTCCCATTGAAGATTTGTTTTTGTTTAAAATTCTTTTTAACATTTATTTATTTATTTTTATTTTTATTTTTATTTTTGTTCAACGTTTATTTATTTTTGGGACAGAGAGAGACAGAGCATGAACGGGGGAGGGGCAGAGAGAGGGAGACACAGGATTGGAAACAGGCTCCAGGCTCTGAGCCCGACGCGGGGCTCGAACTCCCGGACCGCGAGATCGTGACCTGGCTGAAGTCGGACGCTGAACCGACTGCGCCACCCAGGCGCCCCAACATTTATTTATTTTTGAGAGAGAGAGAGAGAGAGAGAGAGACACGGAGTGTGAGCGGTGGAGGGGCAAAGAGAGGGAGACGCAGAATCGACGCAGGCTCCAGGCTCTGAGCTGTCAGCACAGAGCCCGACGTGGGGCTCAAATCCATGAACCGTGAGATCATGAGCTGAGCTGAAGTCGGATGCTTCACCGACTGAGCCACCCAGGTGCCCTGAAGATGCACTTTTAAAATATCTTTGGGAGAGGCGCCTGGCTGGCTCAGCCAGAAGGCCATGTGATTCTTGATCTCAGGGTTGTGAATCTGACCTCCACCATGGGTGTAGAGATTACTTTAAAGAAATAGAATCTTTAAAAAAAAGAAGTAAAATAAAATATCTGTGGGTACTTCTATGATTTTGAGTTTGAGGTGTGTCACGACTCTTGTTAGCTTTAAAACCCAAGTTTGAGATTATGATGGATTTTTAGTGGGGCGATTTTCTGATTATGTCATACCCTAACCTCTGTTCCCTGTTTTGGTCATCACTTATATATCTGCTTCATTTTGCTTACTGTTTTCCCGGTGTGGGATTTTCATTTCCATTATTTTCAAATGCTTTTTTGCTGTTTTGTTATAGATGGCCCGCCAGTAAATAGTCTGGAGCTGCATAATATTATTTACTTTGTTCTAATCCAAACTGAGTGTTTATACCTTTTAATGGGGGAGATGCCAGCCTTTTATGTCTACTGTGATTCCTGATATAATTGGACATATTCCTACTATCTCAAGTTGTATTTCCATTTTTCACCCTACCCTGTGTCTGGCTTTTTTTTTTTAATTTTTGTTTTAATGTTTATTTATTTTTGAGACAGAGGGAGACAGAGCATGAACAGGGGAGGGGCAGAGAGAGAGGGAGACACAGAATCGGAAGCAGGCTCCAGGCTCTGAGCCATCAGCCCAGAGCCCGACGCGGGGCTCGAACTCACGGACCGCGAGATTGTGACCTGAGCTGAAGTCGGACGCTTAACCGACTGAACCACCCAGGCGCCCCTGGCTTTTCTTTTTTCCCCCCTCTCTCTCCCCTTTCATAACCTCTGGTGCTTTTAGTCACTGCCGGCTCAGTTTTCTTACTTTTCCCCACTTGCTCGTTTAAATATTCAGATTTCTTTTTTTTAATGTTTATTTATTTTTGAGAGAGAGAGAGAGAGAGAGAGAGAGAGAGAGCATGAGTGGGAGAGGGGCAGAGAGAGGGGGAGACAGAATCCGAAACAGGATTCAGGCTCTGAGCTGTCAGCACAGAGCCTGACATGGGGCTCAAACCCACGAACCGGGAGATCATGACTTGAGCCGAAGTCAGACGCTCAACCGACTGAGCCACCCAGGCGCTCGTAAACATTCAGATTTCCAATTTTCTAACGAACTTTAAATCATCTAAGTGTCTTTTTCCTCTTTCTGCACAAGACGATGCTGTTAATGTGCTCACACTGGTCAAATACATTCCCCACGCCCCAGTTTTCTTTTAACATTTCTATCCCAGCTTATGTTTCAGTATAAATATTAATACTGCATTACAGTCATTTTTGCAATTAGTGTGTATTTATAGATTTACCAAAATAGCTCATATGGCCTTTACTTATCTAGCACATGGAATCCTGGCACCTCCCATCGAGTTTATTACTCTTTGTGCTGAAGTATATCTTTGCATAGTGTCTTTGCAGAGGGGTCTGTGAGTAAAACGTTGTTGGAGTCATTTATGCCTGAAAAATACCTTTATTTCTTTTATTAACTTGCATCATACTTGCCTGTGATTGGAACTGTAGATTCTCAGATACTGTGCATCTAAACATTTCAAATATGGGGTGACGGACAATGTGTTTCCAGGGTGATCCTGATGGACCCCATTCCCTGGTGTTCACATATTTGTGTAACCCCCTCCTTTAGAATATAGTCAGGGGGTGTGTGGGTGGCTCAGTCAGTTGAGCATCCAACTTTGACTCAGGTCACGATCTCACGGTTCATGGGTTCGAGCCCCGCATCTGGTTTGGCGATATCAGCATGGAGCCCGCTTTGGATCCTCTGTCTCCCTCTCTCTCTGCCTCTCCCCAACTCACACACACTCTCTCAAAAATTAAAAAAAAAAACTTAAAAAATGTAGGTGGGGCATGTGACTTGTATCTAGGCATAAGCTATGGAACATTTTAAGGGAGACGGCTGATGTAATTTATGGTTCCACATTGACCGATTTTGAGTTCATCTACAGGAAGGTCATCTGGGGTGGGCCTGACTTAATCAGATGGAAAGCCTTAAAAGATGGACAGGGCCCTCCCCGAGAAGACGGTTGTGCCTTGGGTCAACGAAGGGAGCAGTCGCCCTGGAGAAGCTGACTCAGGGTCCACCTGGATTCGACAGTTTTCTAGATGACTGGCATCTTCTGCATACTACTTTGTATATGTCCCTGTCCTTGGTGTGCTCAGGGTCTTAGGATGTCACTGTCACATTTACCTGTGTCATACAGAACTCCATCCTGCCACCAGACTCTCTTCTAAAGATGTTCTGCTGCCGATGTTGAAGAAATAGATGGTCGCTGCTGCAGCCTTGTTAGACCCTGAGCACCTGACCCACCTAAGCCAGGCCCGGAGTCCCAGCCCACAAGAGCTGTGGGGTAGTGAATGGTTTCATTTGATCCATGTTTCAAGCTGCTGTGTCATGGGATAATTCATTACATGGCAACAGATAGCTAATACGCGTATGATTCCATTATAATGTCACTGAAGCAGAGTGTTGGAGACCTTGGTTCTGAATCCAAACAGATTGTACTTCTCTCGGACACAGTTTGCTCACCTATTAATTGGGGTAAAATCTATACCTTCCATCACAGTCATTATGTAGCTAAAGTGTGGACTTTTCAGAGCCCTTAGTGGGGTGAGTGCTTCAGAATAAATATTTAATCAAGCGATGATTATTATCACTGTTGTTTTATCAGTCAAGGAACTGAACGTATGAAGAAATTAATATTGCTTAGCTCATAGTTTTCTACTTATTAGACTAAATTGAGTTCTACTTAGAAAGAAAGTACTTGCTTGAAGAAGCCATGCCTTCAGAACATCTGACCCTCTCTTGCTTGCGTGACAGCTTTAAATATGAGGTCTCTCCTTCCTGAAGATCTCTGCAATTGTATACTTTCTACACTCACCCCCAAACATCAGCAACCCATTGATTTTTGAAGTGAACACATTGATTTTGTTCCCTCTCTTATATTACAATGACAAAGGCTTTTAATAAATGAGCGGTGGCCTTTATGTGAACTAACAGAAGTCCCCCTGATGGAGCAGCTATTAAGATATCATTCACACATATAAGCAGGATCATTTATAAGGTCTTAGCAGCAAGACCCTTGGTCCCCATATGTTGCAAAGGCTCGGACTGTGACCCCTGACCAACATCTAGAATAGGTTGCCCTCCTCATGTTATGTAACTCCACATCCTAATTTTTGAAAACCCCGATCTTTGATATGTTATGGTTGTAAGACACATGAGCAGCCTTTTGGGGTTTTTTAATGACAATTTCTTATGGGTGCCCGAGTTACCTGGTTTTCTAAAAGGAAATCACAACTTCCTTTTAAGACTGTTTAATCTCAGTGGATCAAACAAGAAAAGTGACACATAAGCCTGAAAGTTATATTACTAATGCATAAGAGTATTACTTAATTTTCATTCAAGCGATTTATCTGATTTATTCATTCTCCACAACTACTTGCTTTGAAGGACAGTCTTTAAGAAATTAATCATGAATTCCACTCTTAAGAAGGCATTGGTTTTCTACAGGATACATTTGAAATTTTGGGAACAAATATATTTGTTTTCTTTTTCTTTTAACAATTTTTTTTTAACATTTATTCATTTCTGAAAGACAGAGAGAGAGAGCATGCAAACAGGGGAGGGCTAGAGAGAGAGGGAGACACAGAATCCGAAGCAGGCTCCAGGCTCTGAGCTGTCAGCATACAGCCTGATGCAGGGCTCGAACTCATGGACCGCGAGATCATGACCTGAGGCCAAGTCGGCCGCTTAACCGACTGAACCACCCAGGCACCCTCTTTTTTTTTTTAATGTTTATTTATTTCTGAGAGAGACAGAGTGTGAGAAGGGGAGGGGCAGAGAGAGAGGCAGAATCCAAAGCACACTCCAGGCTCTGAGATGTCAGCACAGAGCCTGACGCGGGGCTCAAATTCATGGACCGTGAGATCATGAGCTGAGCTGAAGTTGGATGCTCAACCGACTGAGCCACCCAGGAGCCCCCAGATATATTTGTTTTCCATTGTTTAACAAATTGTCTCAGTCACAGAGGCTGAAAACAATAAGACATTTATTATCTCATAGTTTCTGTGCTTCTGGAGTGTGACTTAGCTGGATCCTTGCTCAGGGTCCCAAACGGTTACCATCAAGGTAGTAGCTGGGCTGTGTTCACACCTGGAGGTTCAAATGGAAGAGTTCATTTCTTGGCAGGTATATGACTGAGGGTCTCGCCTTTCTGCTACATGCCGGCTAGAGGCCACCAGCAGGTGTTGAAGGCTGTCCACAATTCCTAGAGGCCACCAAGTGTGCCTTGCCATTTGCATTTCTGCAACATGGGTGCTTATGTCATCAGGCTTGCAGAGAAGGTCCCTCAGCTTGGGGAAGGCATTCAGTTGGTTCGATGAAGCCCAGAAAAATCTCCCTTTGAGGAAGCTCAAGATCAACTGATTTGGGATATTAATTACATCTGAAAAGCTCCTTCACCATCGCTACATTCTTGGCTAGAAGCAAATCACAGCACCTGCCCACAGTCAAGGGGAGAGGATTGCATAGGGCATGGACATTATGTGGTGGGGCCACAGGGATTACCCTAGTGTCTGCATACCATAGTTGAATGATAATCATGAGGAAGTATATCATTTTTAGGACACTAGAAGCAAGGAAAAATACATGGTAACTGAATTTAAACACATACACACATACACACGCACACACTCCAATATAAAAGGTATTAATCTAAGGGCGCCTGGGTGGCTCAGTCAGTTGGGCATCTGACTTTCGCTCAGGTCATGATTTCACGGTTTGTGAGTTCCAGCCCTACATTGGGCTCTGTGCTGTCAGCCCAGAACCTGCTTCGGATCCTCTGTCCCCCACTGTCTCTGCCCCTCCCCCATTGGTGCTATTTCAAAAAAAAAAAAAAAAGGCGAATGCTGAGAATGGAGTTAGTCCTAGCTTTGCTATTGATTTTGTGACCTAGACAAGCCAGTTAAACTCTCTGAGCCCTAGACTCATCCTTGGTAAAATGGCTCTTTGGACTAGAAAATATCTATGGCCTCATCCATCTCTAATGTCCTGTGATGCTTGGATATTGATGATGCATTCACACCTTATTGCCTGAAGAAAACAACAACTATAAAGATCTTTGCTGCACAGGTGATGGCCTCATGTGACCACAAGCACTTGAAACATGGCCAGTCCAACCTGAGATGTGCTCAAAGTGGAAAATACACATCAGATCTCAAACACTTAGAATATCAAAAGGAATGTAAGATAGGCTATTAATATTTTTATATTGATCACATGTTGGAGTGATAGTATTTTGTCTGTATTTGGTCACATTACACATATTCCTAAGATTGATTTCACCTTGCTTTGCTTATTTTAGAGAAGTTTCTGGAAAATTTGAAGCTACACACAATTGGCTAGCCTTATTTTTTATTACTTAGCAAAGATCTGGAAATTCTTTCCTATCTGTTTACATTCCCTTGCTGGATTTGGTTTTTGGCAGGGTGGGGGGCAGGGGGGTGTGTAGAATTTAATATATCTAAAATTATATCTACATTAGTCAAAAGTTCCTAAATATTTGCTTTTGTAAGTCAACTGATTTGTTTTTGAGGTATATTGAAACTTGCAAACAGATCAACGATAGCAACTATTCATTTTCCTATAACAAATCACACAAAAACATCTTATTCACATACCAAAATATCACTAATCCTTACATCAGATCAAAAAGAAGCTCATGTTACCATGTTTACACGAGTTTGTTATGTTTAGGGAATAACAGGTATAAAGTCACTTTCCTGCTATTACATGGAAAGACCTGCCTATTTTATTATTTTTAAGACAATTACATAGCTACTTAAAGCAGCTAGAACCTTAGGAAATATTTTTTTACCATATTTATGCATTTCTGTGGACAATCTTATGTTTCATAGTTGATCATTTAGACTGCTTAACATTAACAAGGCAGCCAAACACATGATTTGACCCTTCTCCATCACACCTGTATATCGTGATTCCCTGGGGGGTGGGGGTGGGGTTAAGAACCATTCATACCTAGGGGCGCCTGGGTGGCGCAGTCGGTTAAGCGTCCGACTTCAGCCAGGTCACCATCTCGCGGTCCGTGAGTTTGAGCCCCGCGTCGGGCTCTGGGCTGATGGCTCAGAGCCTGGAGCCTGTTTCCGATTCTGTGTCTCCCTCTCTCTCTGCCCCTCCCCCGTTCATGCTCTGTCTCTCTCTGTCCCAAAAATAAATAAAAACGTTGAAAAAAAATATTAAAAAAAAAAAGAACCATTCCTACCTGGTAAGAATCCCAGTTGCTATGAGTTCCATCAAGATTTCTGTTAATTGGATTGAACTGGGTGTTGCCATTTAAAAAAAGGGCTATCCACGTCAACCCAGATTGGTACCACTGAGTGGCAGAGCCTAGCTTTTGACCTAAATACAATATACGTGTTTGGGACAGATTAGGAGTAAACAAGACAGAAGGGAACGGGGGAAGGAAGGGAGGGAGGGAAAGAAGGGAGGGAGGGAGGGAGGAAGAAAAATCATGCTATAATATGTCTTGGAGTTCAACTCTCTCTTTTACTCTTACTCGTTTAATTCTATACCTCAGACTAATTTTTTTTAATGTTGATATTCCTGACCTAGACTTACCTTCTTTTTTTTTTGTACTGTAGAGGATCCCAAATTAATTACATGCATCCATCAGACACAGGCAGAGTTCTTTTGTGACTATAAACATGTAACAGTTGTTTGGGCAGCTTATACTTTCACCCAAACTAAACCATAATCATTTTGGAAACAATCATGGCCCCAGAAGGGTCTAAGAGTCATTTGGAAGCTGCAGGCATTTTGTTTTCACCTCTTCCTGAGTTGGTGAAGCCTTCACTTTTCATTTCACAGAAAACAGCTTCTACTTAAGACACACAAACTGACATACCTTCTTGGATGGAAGAGGTTACATGGAAGGATGCCTGGATTTATCTGAGTTCCCAGATGAGGAGACTCCAAGATTGACCTGAGAGCAGACAAGCTGTGATTTAATGGAAATGGATGGTTTTAGGAGAAACACCTGCATGAGGGAGAAATGGGGCAGGATCTTGGAGAGGCTGAGAGAAACACCAGTGCTCAATACAAGTCCAACTTTGTAGAGAGAGAAAAGGAATACAAAGATTAGGAAAGGTGGTTTGAGTGCCTTCAAGTGAAAGCTGATCATCCAAGAAGTCTTCTATCTCCTAGGGATTAACATTCCTTATCTTCCCTGCCACACTTGGACATGGGGGGGGGGCGGTGGTGGCATTTATCCATGGGAACTATGACCACCATACCCAGGAAGCTGTTTCAAGTTCTCTTATTTTCTCTCTGGTCACTCTCCAGTGTCTTTTCCAGGTTAAGTTTTATCTAGGTCCCCAGATGAGGATTTGCTGAGCAGTGGGAGAGAGAAGTTCGAGTGTGTGTGTGGGTTTAGCACAAGGGCACCACAGTGGATGCCTGGCCAGTGGATGCGGGGCCAGTACATGAGCTCAGAGCTGACCACTCCAGATGTCAGATCTTGGGGGATACGTGCTTCCTCTTTGGGGGTGACCAGAGATGCTTTGGGAGAGATGCAATAAAATGCAGGACATTCCACAGGCACACAACATGGGGGCTGGGACCTTCATATGTGTCTTCTCACATGGTTAGATTTTGTTTTATACCCATCTTTCCGCCCGTAGGAGAAATTCACACATGCCAACTAGAAACATTGCTTCATTCGTGCTCTAAAACTGTGTCCACCAGAAGTAACACAATCTCATTACAGATGCAAATGTAAATCCTATTCTGAAGTCATGGTTTTCCTTCAGAGAATATTGTAAGATTTTCCCCAACTTCCAGAGGGCTTGGTGAAGGGGTCAATTTTAACCTTCCGAGTGTAGGTCTTAATGTAATATAATTTTTCAAGGAAGGTTCAGCATGTTTTTTCTTGAAATATCTTTGAATTTAGCTTCATTGTGTAGATGGGATGATCTGCCCAGGATGGAATCAATCAATTGGCCCATTGTCATTGTTGGCATAGACGTTCCAGTGTGACATGAGTCCTGCCTGACATTTACTGTCTCACAAATATAGAGGATAGAAGTCTGAGATCAACGTGTGGGTAGGGTTGGTTCCTTCAGAGGGAGTGTGTTGCACGCCTGTGCTGTTTTCCAGCTTCTCTTGGTTTGGTGGCCATCTTTGGTGCTTCTTGGCTTCCGGATGCATCACACCCATCTCTGCATTTAATGCCACATAGCCTTCTGTGTGTGTGTGTGCGTGTGTGTGTGTGTGTGTGTGTCTCCAAATTTGCCCTTTGTATAAGTGCAGCAGTCGTATTGGATTGGGACCCACCTTTATGACCTCCCCTCAACTTAATTACATCTGCATCGATTCTCTTTCCAAGTCAGGTCACATTCTGAGGTGCTCTGGGTTACGTCTCCAACACGTTAATGTTAGGCGACACAACTCAGCCTATGACACTACTGAATTAGAGAAATGGCACTGGAGTTCAGGACTCCAAGTCAGGGCCCTTCAGACCACCCAGGGACTCTCAAACCTTGGCAAGAGAGACTCAGTTCCCCGACAAAAAGCTGGCTCAGCATCGGAAATCAGTATCCTGTTTCCACCATGTCAAGCTGTCAGATTCTCTGAATCCTGGAGGAGCACATCCGTTAATTTGAGATCTATACATTATCCAAAGTCTGGCTGATCCAAGATGTTTTGCCAAACTCCAAAGGCAATGAGTTCAAATCTGCATCTTATTGTTACAGACAATCTACTAATCATCACAATATCCACTTTGGTAACTACTCACCTTTTAATGCGCCACAATTAAATAAATGTCAAGTACTTTCTTTTGCACAGGTTTGTCAGAAGTGTTCTTAACAATTATAGCCTGTCTCCTCAGCAGCAGCAATGAAGATTGTTGGCACTTGAGAATATTTTAAGTTTGTCATACTTCCCGGCATAATTTTGGAACCTGGAGAGAAACCTGCAAATCCGAGATGTCAGATTTTTTTCCTTCGTTGCTATTTCATGCAAGTTTTATGGTCCAAATATTTGTTGCTATTAACGATTTCTTCTTAACTTTTAAGCATCACGAAAATGGCCATCATCATGAATGAGCCATTGTTGGAGAACAGTGTAGCTGAGTTCAGGAGTGCATGCGTGTGCATTCGTGTTTGTGGCTGGCTAATTTGCCATTTATGAGTCACTGTCCTTTAACATCTGTCAGTGGTCATTTCTCTATTTTTGTCTTATTTCTGTGCCTTTATAAAACAGTTCTGAAATACACACACCCCAAAACACAAATCTCTCTGCTGCAAGGGAGTGTGCATTTCAGTGTGCACTCCTAGAACTGGAGTCAAGGCTGGGTCAGAGGCCACGTGCATTTCAAGCGTGGATGTGCTTTGCCAAATATCCCATTTAAGGGGCTACCTGATTCATAGTATCACTATCGAAACACTTGCTATGTGTTATCAGTGTTTTACCCAGTGGTCAATCCAAAGGTTTAAAATATAGCTTCCCGGGGCGCCTGGGTAGCTCAGTCAGTTAAGCATTAGACTCTTGGTTTCAGCTCAGGTCATGATCTCGTGGTTTCGGGGATCGAGCCCCATGTTGGGCTCTGCACTGACAGTATGGAACCTACCTGGGATTCTCTCTCTGTGCCTCTCTATCTGCCCCGTCTCTGATTGTATTCTCTCTTGCTCAAAATAAATAAATAAGGTTGCAAAATAAATAAATACACAGGTTGCCATCACTTTTGATTTGCATTTCTTGACTTACGAGCGGACAAAGAATTTTGCACTTATTTAAACTTATATAGCTCCACTAAAACTCTGTTTAGACTTTTCCGTGGTTATTGTTGTAGGTGCATTTTAAGTATGGCAGACCGTGGTCTGCCATATATTTTAATGATGACCTTATGTGTTGCTTTATTTTGCCAGGGCCACCATAACTAACCACCATGGACTGGGCGGCTGTAATAACAGAAGTTGTTTGTAGCACCTTTCAGGAGGCTGGAAGTCTGAGGTCAAGGTGTTGTGGCCTTGGTTCCTTCTTTTTTTTAATTATTTTTAAGTTTATTTTTTTATTTTGAAAGAGAGAGAGAGAGAGAGAGAGAGAGAGAGTGGAAGTGGGGGAGAGACAGAGAGAGAGAGGGAGGGAGAGAATCCCAAGCAGGCTCCTCACTGGCAGCATAGAGCCCAATGTGGGGCTCGAACTCCTGAAACCGTGAGATCATGACCTGAGCTGAAACCAAGAGTTGGATGCCTAACTGGCTGAGCTACCCAGGCGTGCCAGACTTGGGTCCTTCTGAGGGCCAAGAAAACAGGATCCATTCTAGGTCTTTCTCCTGGATTTGTAGACGGTGGTCTTTTTCCTGTGTATTTGACATTCTCCTTGTGTATTTGCGTCTGTATCAAAATTTCCCTTCTTTGGAAGGACACCAGGCATACTGGATTAGAGACCACACTAATGTCCTCATCTTAACTCAATTGTGTCTTCAAATAAGACCACATTCTGAGGCGGGGGTGGGGGGTGGGGATTAGGGCTTCAACACACGCATTTTGGGAGGAATGCAATTCAACCCATACGAGGAGAGACAGTCTATTTCCATCATCGGCTAAAGGACAGGCAGAGCATACAAGGTCGTTCACGCTGCCTGTGAGATCTTGCCTCACCAACTATAAGCAGGTGACCGTAAGTGGGTGAGTTTCAACATTTCCCCACCTCCTAAGAGGGGGGTTTCAGCTCCAATGTGATGCCCATTCTTACAAATGACAGCTCCAGGGAAGAAGGTCATCAAAATATCCATGACACTGAAGATTGTATCGTGTGCCATTTTGAGGGGGATGTGAAAAACCTGAAAAAGCAAAGCAAGACTCAGAGAGATGTCTTTTGCAATCAGTTCTTAGCTGTTCCCGAGTCTTAGAAATGATGACATCCGCTCAATAACCTGCAAAGGGTTTTAACATTCTGGAGTCCTGCTCAGAAGAACAGACAGAAGAGCATGCACCATTAAAATTAAGTGGAGAAACGGAAGGAGAATTACGAGCTGCCCAAGAGATAGGAGATATTTCAGGCCAAAGCTTAGAGACCTATTTGGGGAAGAGATATTAACATCGAGGGGACACCTTGACCCAGGACCCAGCACTCCATGCCTGACTTAGAAACTGGGAAAAGAGAGAAAACCTCAGGGTAAGTAGCTGGATTTGGTACACCAAGCCTTGTCACCTTGGCCACAGCAGCAATTTGGAATGGGCTTTCTGGACTCTTTTCAACATATGCCTTGACTTTTATACAACTCACAGCGCTGGCATTGGTGACAAGTTTTATTAACTCGCTGCTCAAAATTCCCTTCCTATAAATGTTCTCCAACTCATATCCATGGTAAATGGACAACTTCTCTTTCAGAATTTGCAGGAGGGCAGTCTTGAAAAAAAATATCAATTTACTGAGATATGATCAGCATATAAAAGGTATGCATGTTTCATGTGTACGACATCATGAGTTTGGCAATGAGGGTACAGCCGTGGGAACTGTGACCACAAGCCACACCATAGATGTATCCACAATGCCAAAAGTTGCCTCTCACCTTGTTTGCGTATTATTACTCTTTCCGCGTGTGTGATATCCTACAAAAGATCTATCCTCTCAGCACATTTAAAAATATCCTAGAGACTAGGGGTGCCTGGGTGGCTCAGTGGGTTGAGTGACTCTTGATCTCAGCTCAGGTCATGATCTCACGGTTCGTGGGATTGAGCCCTGTGTTGGGCTCTGCACTGAGAGAGTGGAACTTGCTTGGGCTTCTCTCTCTCCCTCTCTCTCTGCCCTTCCCCTCCTCGTGCTCTTTCTCTAACTCTCTCTCTCTAAAAATAAATAAACTATATATTCTCCACCATTCTACCTGCTCTTCCTGTGAGGCTCTTTTAGATGCCACATGAAAGGAAGATCGTGCAGTATTTGTCTTTCTGTGTCTGGCTTATGTCACTGAGCATGATGTCCTCCAAGTTCATCCATGCTGTCACAAATGGCAGGATTTCTTTCTTTGTAAGGTGGATTAATATCCCATCGTAAGGATAAACACCACATCTTCTTTATCCACTCATCTGTCTGTGGACTTTCGGGGTGTTCCCAACTGTTGGCTATTGTGACTAATGCTGCAAAGAACTTGGGGGTGCAGGTGTCTCTTTGGGATCCTGACTGCATTTCCTTTGGATATACACCCAGACGTGGGAGTGAGCAAGGCAGTCTTAAAGTCACTCTGCATTGGCCGGGCCCCTTGATGCAGACATCGGCAGGGGCTGAGCTGCTTCCTCTCGACCCCTTGTAAGCCCCAAAGTCTGCATACCCAGAGAAAGAAGAAAGTTTGTCTGACGTCCCTAGTCTCAGCCCTACTGAGCTATGTTGCTTTGCTCTCTGGAATCAGGGGAGGGAAGCATTCACCATAAAGATACTGCGGAGTTTCCCAGTGTCCTTTCCGTTCCTGCTTATTACCTGCACTGGGAGACCCTGTGCACATCTCCATCCGTGGCGGTGCAGTTCATGTCCCTGCAACCGCTAGCAAACACTGAGCGTGGCAGTTGTGGTTGTGTGTTTCCCGCAACGTCCTAAAAGGCACGGTGACCGTGGAACAACTCTGTTGATTAGCTCACGCCTCCTGGCTCCGGGAGAAATCAGGCTCTTCTCAAAAGAAAGCAGGCTTTGTGGGGGGGAAAGATACCCTAAGGACAAAGTGAAATGTGAAACTGTGGTGATATTTATAGATTCTCTACCTTATCTTGGGAAGACTGAATGAAAGACAGGTGCGGAGCAATATCGGTTTGGTATGGGTGCAGGAAAAGAGAGACGCTGTCAGTGCAGAACTGGTGAGGAGAAAGGCTTTGGGCAACTATTGGCAGCCTGAATCAGCCCCCTCCTTTTTGCGATGACTCCCACGCCTAAAAGGAGGGGATGAAAACCATATGGCTTTTGCCATGCACTGTCCGACATGAGATGCTGCAGAAAGGACAGTCTTCTGCAAGGCTTTTCTGGGAGGTCCACAGAAGCACACCCCACCGCTCAGAACGTTCAGTGTGTTCCTAGGTAGCTAGACACACATTATTAATGGAAGTCTCTCCTCCGGTATTTTTCACAGCATGGAAATGATTCTAAAAATAACCTGCAGAATTATGTAACTCCCTCTGCCATTATACTCTTGCTTTTTTTTTTTTTTTAAGAACTTCTAGATGGATCGGCCATGAGCTGTTTCGGCTAGAAGCAATATAAAAGATATATATCTCAATGGACCCTTCTCCTTCATTAAGTTCTAGACTGCGGATGCTCCTGGGAGTTATAATTTAATCTCTGCAATCTTCACAGTGCAATTTAAGCAGTGGGTTGAGTTGTAAACTGAGTGTTTCAACATCGAGCGCTTCAACAGTGAGATGTAAATGTTTTCACTGGTTTTTCTACAGCCCAGATTCTCCAAGAAAGTAACAAACAAACAAACAAACAAACAAACAAAAAAAACAGAGAGAGAGAGGCAGTGAGCTCATAGTTTTGGGGGTGTGGTAGATGGGAGCTAGGTTCACAGAATACATCAGATTGCTGCAGGAAAGCCCTCCAACTAAGGATCTGGAGAATTCTGCAAGAAGCCACATTCGTCAAGCCCACTCTCTGAGAGTTGTCAGTGTTGATTCTGGAACTCGGGGATTCGGTACAGCTTGGAAGTCGAGATTAACGTCCGCCTGCCCTCTCCATTGTTCATTTTGTTTCAAAAAGCCTTCCTTTCTTTCCACTTTTATGAAAGGGAAGTACACAGAGGCATCTTATTACAACAATGAAATCTCAAATTGCCATTCAAATGGATTCAAAAGCACCTTGTACTGTGGACTTAAGTCATTGATGGAATCAGAATGTGCTGGTAAAACAATGGCTGGAAGACCCCAGAGGTGCACTGAGAGCTGCAAAGAAGAAGATTCACCTTTTCTATTTTTCAGTCGTGGAGAATGTGAACAAATTGTGAATTTCCTTTACACTCTACATAAAATACTCTGGTGAATATACGATTTCAGTTAGTAGAGAGGTGATTTATGACTTCTGTGTTTGCTCAGTGTTATTGTCATTGGAATTAAATAACTCAATGAAATCTATTTAGTTTGATAAGAATGAAAAATAGATGGGAATAAAGATATGTTCAAGTGTTTGACATTTGTCTTTTCTAATGGTTTAGAGTTATAGGTCCCTACATATATCTTGTCAAGGGTTCTTTTTAGACTCCCACTTACATTTAATTCTTATTTTATTTTAAAAAAAAAATTTTTTTTTCAGCGTTTATTTATTTTTGGGACAGAGAGAGACAGAGCATGAATGGGGGAGGGGCAGAGAGAGAGGGAGACACAGAATCGGAAACAGGCTCCAGGCTCTGAGCCATCAGCCCAGAGCCCGACGCGGGGCTCGAACTCACGGACCGCGAGATCGTGACCTGGCTGAAGTCGGACGCTTAACCGACTGCGCCACCCAGGCGCCCCTCAATTTTTATTTTTGATGTAAATTCATTGTGGGCTGAACTCTGCCTTCCTTCTTCTATAGAAAAAAAAATGAATGTTTCTCATTTTCCTTCTTGAGCAAACCATGGTATTAGTTGAATTAAAACCATGGTATCAGTTGAATTTACATATAATTTTTTAAGGGGTACCTAGGTGGCTCAGTTGGTTAAGCATCTGACTCTTGATTTTGGCTCAGGTCATGATCTCATGGTTCATGAGTTTGAGCCCTACATCAGGCTGACAGTGCGGAGCCTGCTTGGGATTCTCTATCTCCCTCTCTCACTGGGAAATATGCAAACCATCTGCTTTCAGATCTTCCTATAGGTGTAGGAAGATAGGGTTTTACCTATTAAAACAGTGTTCATCTTATAAGTGTTAATGATGCTTCAATTAAGGTAACATCCTGGCTAACTCTGGTCTGACCATCATCCCTTATGCTGCAGAATTCTGTTGCTGATACAGCTACAGAAAATCAAAGCAAAACATTAACTCTTGGAACCATACAGATCTCTTTGAAGAATTATAGTTATTTTTCTATTTTATATGCTTGGCATAAATGATGTTTTCAATGTATATTTATTGGATGGATGATTACATGAATGAATGTAACCTATGTGCAAAATGCTGTGCCTTACAATTTGGAAGGCCACTAGGGATAGAGAAGGAGAGAGAGAGAGATCCTCATCTTCTGGAACCTCCCTCAGCTCAGGGAGCTTCTGGTTTGTTGCCTTTCTCCATGAGTAATAAAAATAATAAGAATAAAATCCATAACATGCATGGAATAGAAGGTACTAGATTCATTTTGTTTTCAGGAGAACATAGTTGAGGATTGGCTGCGGAAGAAAAGAAGGAAGTCAAACCACATGGCTTGAGGTGCTTTCGGGGATGTCTTTCCATTGCATAGTTGGCTTAATCCTGTTCCTGTGAGGTATTATTATCTGCATCATCCAAATAAGGAGATGGAGACCAAGGAAGGTACAACGGGATGAGAGCTTCAAGGTTCATAAGTGGCATAAATGGGGCTCTGACCCTCGTGTTCGAGGTCCAGAGTGCCAACCTGTTCGGTGAACATGAATCAGTTCATGCTAGAACTGTGTTTGTCTTAGAGATTGCCACAGCTTCAGAAAACATTCAGCAACAACACCAAGTCCTTTCCAGAATGCAAAGCTATTACTTTCCAGGCCACGACTTCTCCCTTCTTCCCTTATCACAGTTACTCTTCATCATGCAACCAGTCATGCCCTTTCAACTATCATTACTGGTATCCCTCGTGTGCAGGGCCACCCACCAAACTAAGAAGATAGCAGCAAGCAAATGGCACTCCCTGCCCTGACAGAGACGGTACCTTACCTCAGACTTAAACTAACACACACGTGTGGTCTCACAGTTTCTGTGGGTGAGGAGTTCAGGCACAGTGGAGTCCTCTGCTCAGAATCCATCAGGGCTTCCATAGATGTATCATCCGTGCTGAGTTGTCATCCGGAGGACTGACTGGGGAAGAATCCACAGTTAAGCTCAGATGGGTTGTGATGTCTCATTTCCTTGAGAGCCCTGTTGGGTTTAAGTTTGCCCCTGCATGTGTCCTTCTGAAGAAAAAGAACTAATACGTATGAAATGTTGGACTAGCATCCTTGACAATTTTGTCTAAAAGAAATATTTAAGGTTCACTTTTTGTTTCATGGACCTAATGTTCTCTTTGGAGCATAGAGGTGGTTATTTGATTTTCAATTTTCCAATGTTGTATTAATTTTTAGGAATATTCTGTATAAGAGATTAATGGCTTCCTTAGTTAGTTATAAGTACACTCAAGACTATGCTGGGGCACCTGGGTGGCTCAGTCTGTTAAGCATCCAACTTTGGCTCAGGTCATGATCTTGCAGTCTGTGAGTTCGAGCCCCGCATTGGGCTCTGTGCTGACAGCGTGGAGCCTGGAGCTTGCTTCGGATTCTGTGTCTCCCTCTCTCTTTGCCCCTCCCCTGCTCACACTCTGTCTCTCTCTCTCAAAAATCAATAAACATTAAAAAAAATTTAAAGACTAGTATGCATACTCTACTCATCTACAAGTATATTCCCAGGATTTAAGAGAATATACTTTTTGATGTCCATGCCCTACCAAAACACACACACACACACACACACACACACACACACACAGAGTCCTGATAAAGAGTGGCACCTAGGGGCTCCTGACTGGTTCCATCAGTAGACCTTGCAACTCTTCACCTCTGGGTTGTGAGTTTGAGCCCCATGTTGGGTGTAGAGATTACTTAAAAATAAAATCTCTTTTTAAAAAAAGAATGACACTTAAAGTTTTTGTACATGTTTAAAAAAACCAGTATTTTCTTCCTTAAATTTATTTCAGTAATCTCTACACGCACCTTGGAGCTTGAACTCACAACTCCAAGATCAAGAGTGACACACTCTTCTGACTGAGCCAGTCAGGCATCCCAAAAGCTCTTTTTGTTAAGTAAGCTCTAAGCCCAACATGGACCTTGAACTCACAACTCCAAGATCAAGAGTGTCCTGCTCTACTGGCCCAGCCAGCCAGGCGCCCCCCAGCATTTTCTTCTTATTTACCTCCTGTTTCTATTTATTTTCTTCACAGGAGACCAAATGATCTGAACTCTCTCTAATTCTTTGTCACAACAATGGTTGCTACCTTTATACACTGTCACTGTGAAGTATTACCAAGACATTAAAAAAAACACCTCCTTTTTAGGATATGGATCGTAGAAAGTTAACAGTGTTTTTCTTTCTAATGCTGGTCACATTATGAAACTCAGTTTTGCTTAGATCCATTCCATCCCCGAATTGTCTTCCAGTTAAAGTAGGTTCAATCCGGTCTGCACCTCCTTAAGATTATTCCTGTTAAATGCTGTAGCCATTTGCTTTTCTGTAAAAGTTCCCTAAAATACCTTCCCTTTTACTGATATTGCCATCCTCAGACCCTTCGGTAAAGAAAACCCTTCGACTGAAGGAGAAAATCGGCCTGCTCCAGTACTGCAGACTTCCCAATGATTATTTCTCTAGCTCAGGATTCAGAAGCCATATTGTATCTTTCCAAGGCCAGTAGATTTCCTGCCATGGGGTTGAGTTCCCGAACCCCCAAAGTCTTTGCTATATTCAGGATCTCCATGAAAGCACTGTCTTCATGGGATATACACATTCGTACCAAGTTTAGCAACCACCACAGGATCTCATGTTATATGATTGCTCATCCCATTTGATTTAAAACAGGTGCCATCATAAGCTTATAGTGACGTAGAAATGGTACACTTGATCCTGCCATTGTTGGGTCTGAGGTTTCCACATTACAATACATATGTCAAGAAACTACAGAAATCCTTCGTGGTGTCAGCAAGTCAGAAGCCATTCGTTTACGGAAGTGTGCAGGTGTGATGTGCATATTCCGATAGATGCGCCAATGCAATTGTCAGAGATAGGCAGCGCCTGCCCTACCATGGAACATTCCTCCTTCAGAACCCAGCTTTGGATTTTCTGACTCAGAATTTTGTAAAAGTGTAATTGTTGTAAAACCGAGAAAATTGCCCAGCTGTAAAATCCTTCAAATTTATCCGTGTATTATCTTTGCAGTTTTTCTTTAAAGAATAATAAAAAGAAAACCATCCAAGGGGATGGTAATTGCATAAAATGGCAGATAGCAAAGTAGATAAAATTTTAATCAAATCTTTTGGTGCTTAGATGGGAAAGGAAAATGTAAATCATTAAAAGGTTTATCTTTAAAAATTAGATGTAAACTGCTCTCTTCAGAGACCATCCATATTTATTTTTTATGTTTTATAAAATAGAACCATGTTTTAATCAGTCATACAAACATGGACGAAAACGATTTTCTCGTGGGGCCATTCAAATTCATTTGGCCTGTTTATTTTGCACTGCAGACACCTGAAACCCACGTTCCTGGCACTGAGATGAAACGCGGACTTGTTTAGAGGAAATTTTCTGGACATAATGGAAAATTTTATGGAGTTTGAGTGAATTCCTGTGAGGCAGGCCTTATAGTATTGAGTATAACAAGATTGTGCTCTATTTTCCTTAACGATCAACGTGAAAATATAGAAGGTTTTACAACGTAGGCAAAATGCCCTTTCCAAGGTAAATATACCTAAGACACCAAAGCCCCAAGTACGTATTACTATGCCCGTGTCTGTGTGTGTCATAAAGGAGCTAGGAGCTCGTCTGCCCCACTTTCTCTTCCTGGGAGCACGTGTAGCCACACGTACCAGAAACCCACATGGTTGTGTTCATCTCCTTGCTACTCAAAGCCTCCTCCATGGGCTGCAACATCAGCCTTGTCCAGAAGCTTGCTAAAAATGCAGAAGGTCCACCCCATCCTAAACTTGCTCAATCGGACACTTCAGAGTGATAAGCACCCCCCCACCCCTCCCCATGTGTCACCTGCACATTGCAGTATAGGAAGTTCTTGTAGAGAAAAGTCGCCTGGAGCCACTTGACCAGGGACATCTTTGCATAAAGGAGAAGGAACATTAATTGCACTCACTAACACTCAGTGAAGGTAGTATTGTCATACGATTTACCGATCCTATACCCGTAATTATCTTACTATTTATTATACAGGTTTGTGCACCTGATTGCACACATGTACGCACACAAAGTCCTGTCTGCTTTCCCTCGGGGTACACACATTTCAGCTCATGTGGTGTTTTCTCTGGATGTGTTACCATCGTCACCCACCGTTGCCAAAACTACAGAGGAGAAACAGCTAAATATTCTGAAAACTCCACAACGTGAAAGTTGTGACTCTGAGATTTAGAAATGACAGAGTATCTGTAGGGAGGAAGGGAAGTTGGTCTCCCTCAAGGTCAGGTCAGGGTTCATCATTGGATTCTCAAGTCAACACAAATCAGCTCACCGAGCCCATTTAACCTTTCCGAAATTTTTATTTTAGGGAGCAGGGAGGAGGCAGCGTGCTCTAGCTCAACAGTCTTCAACATTTTTTATCTGGGGGATCAATCACTCTGCCTTTTGAAAAATGATCCAGGACCTCAAAGAACATTTTTAGTCTGGGTTCTATCTATCGTCATCTGGCAAAAGTGGAAATGAAAATGGAGAAACATTTGAAGTATTTACTTATTACTATATTAAATTTATATTTAATGTAATAAGTCCTTTGCATGCAAGTATAAATAACATCTTTTATTAAAAATGACTGTATTTAAAAAAATAGTGATTAGGGTCCCATTGTTATGTATCTGAGCAAATCTCCTCAGTGAGCTTCATAAAAGGCAGCTGGATTCTCAGATTGGGTTCTGCATTCAGTCTGTTATAATATCACCTGTCATGTAGTTTCTGGAAAATGTTACTGCAAATCAGTGAGGGAATGAGAGAGGAGGAAAGGCAACAGTGTCTGAGAATTGTCATGAGCGGGGTTTTGGCCCAAGGACCTTTGGAAAGGGTCCTGAGACACTCAGGGTTTCCTGAGCCGCAGTATGGAAACATGTGCTTGAATTTGTGGAAAGCTGCCTCCCACGGGCAGAATAACAGAAGTCAGGACCACCTTCATCATATTCAGGGATCAGTAAAAAATAAAAACGTGGGGCCCCTTGATCTCAACTTATTGTGAATTTCAAGATGGTTGAGAGCAGAGTGTAAAACCAAGTTGGTGATGGGGGTGGGTCTTCTAAGAGTGAGTTGCCTGCAAAAGACGTGGTAAAAAGTGAAATAAATAGTATTTCTGGCTGTAATGTTGGGAATGAATGGAGCTGTGTTTGGATGATCTTTGGGACACCACTGGCTTCTCATGTGTCCAGTAGTGGGGGCAGGGCTGTTACTTGTGCTTAGGGCTGGATGTGAGACGCTAGAGTGTTTCCTCTTGGTTTCTGCTTTTGGTTTCCCCCACCCACGTTCCCCAGGCAGAGTGGGCGTCTTCACGCTCTTTCATTTCCCCAGAAGTGCATGGATGTTCCTTGTTCATCGATGCTAGCCTGATGTCAAGGATGGGGAGGGTGTGGGGGGAAAGGGGTGCAGTGTTCTGTCCTCCTCATCTAATGTCAGATTTAGCTTGCTCTTGTATTCCCAGGGTTTAGAGATGGGACCTTCTCAGCATCCCTGGCCTCCCTTCTCTGTCAGTGAAACTTGGATTGGCATCTACGGTTGGTCTTGGGTGGGAGGGAGTTTATGCCCTTTCTCTGGAGGTAGCAGAGTTCTGCTTGTCACCAGTATAGGATCTGGGGGCCAACAGAATTTTCTGCCCCTCCCTTAGGATTAGAGGATTTGTCTGCTATGCTTGACCCAGCTGCAAAGCGTCTGTGCCTGGGCCCTGGGAGTGATGTCACTTGCTGTACCTTTGATCAGACATTGAAGATGTCCCTATGAGAAGAGAATTCAGGGAAGGTGGTGGGTCTTTGTGCTTTTCCCCTGTCAGGTATTGGTCAACCCCATCACACCTGTACCACTGAGGTGGAGTCTGTCTCATGCCCCACTCTGCTTCCAGCCTCTCTCTTGAGAAACAGTAAGACCACCTGAGAGCTTGTGAGTAAGTGTAGACTCTTCTTGTGCCTGGGGTCCTAAGCATAAAACTATAAATGTAAACCCAAGATGCTCATTAAGCTATAAAGTAAACATGTACTGAATATTTTAACTTATTAAAGAGGGAATTGGTAAGATCTATGGTTGGTTTGAGCATTTACGTCTGATAAGGAACACTGAAATGAATTTACAAATGGATATAAAACTGACCAACTCATGTACTGGTTTCCCATTGTGCAGCCAAGCAAAGTTGATGTGTGGAAAGAACATCGCACTGGCAAAAGGTGAAAAGCAACTTTTTCCCACGGGACCTAATTTGCATTGCTTTGGACAGGAATTATTTGTCTTGCTCTCTGTTTGTTGTCATTTAGAAAGTTGTAGATAGTCTGGTGAAGGCCTATGAAGGAAGAGACTACCTGAATGGATGAGCTAGCTAGGACATCCATGACATTTCATTCTTTCAAACCTTCACCTTAGAGGGCGTGGGGTTGTTCCAGATTGGCACACTAGCCCTCAGTTGAGCTATAAAAGTTGGTTAATATTTCAGCAGATTTTGTCTTGCTTATTGTAGGGAGCCAATGGCAGGCTGCCTCAAGATGGGCCACCTTGGCATGAACAGTATTTTGAGTTAAAAGCCATCGAAATGGAGCAGATTCAGGAAAAACTCTTTACCTCCTCCTCAAGTGTCTAAATTTACACTGGAAAGGAGAGCCTGCACTAAGAAGAGAGGTATTAATAAGAGCTTCTTCTTTACCTAAGACACTTAGAGCAACCTTTGTTTTCCACACACATCCTGTCACCTTCCTGCTAATGGTCTTGCTCCTCTTGGTATCCTCAGACCCCTACCCCTCTTGTTCAGGTCACATAAGCCTCCCACTGCCTGTCTTTGGAATTTCCAAATCCCTGTAGGTACAAAACTAAATTTGATGTTCTCCTGTTAATGGGTCTCATGTCAATTTGACTTTTCATCCAGCTGTAAGGACCCTGAAGGGCAGAGGAAAGTTTTCCTCATCAGCATTATGAAGGGGAGATTGAATATGACACCAAAATATCCCTCTTGGGCATAAAGGTTATTTTGAGCCGATTCATTTTGAGGAGCTGCAGACATACAAGAAGCTCCACAAACCTAGTAGAAATTTACCTTTTTACGTTTAAAAGGGAAATTTCCATTTGCAAGGGTGTCCCCTCGTCTGTGCCAGAAAGAGAGGGATGGCTGAATCTCTAGAAACTCATATCAATGGGGAAGACAGTGACTTAAATCTGCCTAACGACCATCCCCTTGTCCTGTTCTTCTGTTATTGCAGGCAGTTCTCAGCCAAGAACCTAGAAAGGTAGAGGGAAAATGATTTCTCCCCGCCTACACTTTCCAGAGTGAAGGATGGCTCTCCCCTCCATGCTGAGATAGGTAATGGAGGTGGCATCTCTCATCCCTCAATGGAAGGTCTTAACCACATTGGAGGGCTCAAAGCAAGTTCAGATTTCTGTAGGTTATCCTTCTCTTTCTCCTTGTAAGAGTAGAAGCGGCATTCTTTGCAGCTTCAGACAACCTCAGTAGATGTGGAAGAAAAAGGAGTGGTTTGATATTTTGACTGTCATGCTACACATACTAGCTTTGTTTGGAGGTGTGGGGAGCAAAGGAGAGTGGGCCTTGTTCCCTGGAGGCTTGAAGTAGTGAGTAAAGAAGACAGACGTATGAAAATTCCCTGCAGGACACGGCCATAGGCAGTGAGACAGAAACTGGTACTGGGGGGTAAGAATCACCTGTAATCCCTATGCTTAAATTGGAACTTCCTAATTAAATGCCTTTCCCTCCGTTTGGTGGCATTTATATTCGTATTAACTTCCTTACACAGAACCTTTCCAGGATTTGGTTTATTTAAGTAATTGACAATGGCTTGGAACAGGCAACAATTGTGCTTGATTAGGCAACCTTTCAGGACAAAAAATAAATAAATAAATAAAATCAGGTGTACTTTAAGGAATAGGCTAAGTGAAAATAATCTGTGTGAGGTCGCTCGGTGCCTTATGGTATTCCAGGGACTTGCACCAAGAAGGTTATTTTTATGCAATAAATATCTAAGTTCGATGGGAAACACAATAATATTGCAGGCATCGAGTATGCAACATAGCAACACAACCTCTCTTCTTGTACCATGATGTGGTTGTGCTTTGACTTATTAGTGAGAGCTAGCTTTTATATTGTGTTTCCTAAGTCACCTGAAATCTGTATTTTAAAAGATTTAATTTTGGGAACAGTTTTAGGTTCATAGAAAAACTGAGAGGGAGGTGCAGAGGTTTTCCATATACCTCCTGCACCCACCCACACATCAGCCTCCCCTGTTATCAACATCCACACTAGAGTGAGGCATTTGTTGTAACTGACGAACCTATATTGACACATCATTATTTCCCAGAGTGCATACTTCACATTAGGGCTCGCTCTTGGTGGTGTATGTTCTACGGTTCTGGAGAAACGTGTAATGGCCCGTGCCCACCGTTACAGAATCGCACAGCCGAATTTCACCGCCCTAAAAATCCTCTGTGTTCTGCTAATTCATCATTACCTCCTCCCCAACCCCTGGCAACCCCTGATCTTTTTACTATCGCCATAGTTTCGCCTTCTCCAGAGTATCATCGAGCTGGAATCATAGACTATGTAGGCTTTTCAGACCTGTCTCTTTCACTGAGAAATGTGAACTTGACGTTCCTTCATATCTCTTCACAGCTTGAGAGCTCATTTCATTTTTAGTGTGAATAATTCCATTGTCTGGATGGACCACCATTTATTTATCCAGTCACCTATTGAAGGACACCCTGGTTGTGTCCAAGTCTGTGCAATGATGAATAAAGCTGCTGTACAGCCACCCATGAGCGGGTTTTGGGGTGGACATATGTTGGTCAGCTCTTTGTGGTAAGTACTCAGGAGCACGATGCCTGGGTCGTAGTGGAACTGTAGTACGTTTCACTTTTGAAGCAACCACCAGAGGGGTTGCACCATCCTGCATTCTGCCCAGCGGTGGATGAGCCTTGGTGCTGCTCCACTTCCTGGCCAGCATTTCACATTGGTCTTTGTTCTGGACTTTGGCCATTCTAGCACACGCACAGTGCTATCTCACTGTTGTTTCAATTTGCATTTCTCTGATGACATTTTTCATTAAAATCTTTTCTATTTCATCACAAGTGGACAGGTTAGCAGGACCAAACGCAGTGTTATTTTTCAGATGCTGTTACAGAGAAAATTAGACTCAGAATGCTGATTAAACGCTCTCGAGTTTGCGCTACTGTAAGCGATAGATGAGGTTTTAGAATGGAGGTGTTTTCTCATGCTCTTCTCCGTCATTGCAGAACCTGGTACTTTGCGTTAAAGAGAACAGTTTACAATGGGTCTAAGTCACACGTAGAAGACTCCACAACTGTATGGGTGTTTTATTTTCCTTAATTCAAAATAGAACATGTCACAGTCCACATGTGAAGTTGCTATTGCTGGCAGACTTTTTGTTTCACCTAAATTATTGGCAGAATTTTCTCCAGTTTCCTACAGTATGTGTGTGCACTGGGTTTGGATCAATGGTCTTAGCAGGCAATTATAGACATGCAGGGAATTTGGAAGAAAGAGCGAAGATAATACGGTGGTAGGACAACCACATGGGCTTACAGTCCACGCTGCCTTTTTATGAGCACCATCGGGACCAGACAAAGATATGGAGAGGAACTTATGCCCATATTGATGTGACTAATTAATGCTCTGCCCACACCCATAACTCACACTTAGGCTCCATGGTTTCTCTGTCTGTACAGTGGACACGAGTTTTACAATTCTAGGAAAGACATCGGCAAATTTGTTTCCTATTATCAGGAGTGCATGGAAAGTTGGGGAGAGTCCTGTTTGTCTAGTTTGCCTTTGATATTGATGTGTGGATGTTACATGCCATGATGCATCGCATTGGGGAAGGCATGGAGGGGTTTCCATGCTTTGGAAGTTAACCAAGCCTGAGTTGTAGCCATGACTTGGCCATGATAATAATAATGCCCCCTAAGTGTGTTAGTTCTTAAGTGGGTAAAAAGCACGTGGCACATGACTCAATGAAGAGGAGGATTACAGTTATTTTCAGCAAACGGATGGATCTAATAAACATATGCTTTTAAAAAAACGTTCAGTGGTTTCAAGGAATATAACAAGGTGGCACGAAAGAACTGGATGTTCTTTGAAGCAAGGATCTGTTTTCATCCTCCTCAGTGCCAGCCTTTAGACAGTGAGAGGGTGATTCATGCTGAGTACTAGCAATTAACTGTCTATGATTGAAATGGTCAATGGTTTTATCTATTGATTTTCAATTACGGTGACTGCCTTGTTCACTGCCCCTGCTTCTGTCCCTCGTTGAAGGAGATTTTGTGGAGGGTCTTGTTTTCATGCCCTGAATACTGTTGACTGGACCCGTGCAGAGAATCTGATCAAGAAGGAGAGGCTGGACAGGTCAGGCGTGCGCTGGGGTGCACAGGGATCAAACACGCTACTAATATGCTCCTTCCAGAAACCTCAGGTAAATAACTCTTCCAGAAACCTCAGGTAAATAACTCTTAGAAGGTGATGTCTCCAAGTGGGCGAGCTGAGTCTGCAGGAATGCAGAAGGACAGTGAGGAGGAGGAAGCCCTGAGTGACAGGTGAGCAGCAGCGGATATGAAGTAGAGAAGGGGAAAGAGAGGAGGGAAAAGAAAGGAGCTGGTACCTAGGGAAGCAAGGAGCACACACAGGATAAAATGAGAGGGGCCAGGACAGTAAAAATGAGGAAGGAGCCAGCAGACCTCCACGCAGTTAGCCTGGTAACAACCTGATGTTTGATGTCTGGGTCTGGTTTCCCTTCTGGTCTGCCAGTGCCTTGAAAGGAAATGATCTTTATTTACTTATTTTTTCACATCCATCCATCCATTCATTTTAGACAGAGCATGTGAGCAGGGTGAGGGGCAGAGGGAGAGAGAATCCCAAGCAGGCTCCACACTCAGCACAGAGCCCGACTTGGGGCTTGATCCCCAACCCTGGGATCACGACCTGAGCTGAAATTAAGAGTCAGATGCTCAACTGACTGAGCCCCCCCAGTGCTCCAGGAAATGATGTTTATTTTTAATTTTTTGTTTATTTTTGAGAGAGGAAGGAATCAGGCGGGGAAGCAGCAGAGAGAGAGGGAATCCCAAGCAGGCTCCGAGCTGTCAGCGCAGAGCCTGACGTCGGGCTGGAACTCACAAACTGCAAGATCATGACCTGAGCCGAAACCAAGCGTCAGATGCTTAACCAGCTGAGCCACCCAGGCGCCCCAAACAATGTTTATTTTTAAGCTTATTTGAGTCAATATCTGTTAACTGCTGATGCATCAAACATTAAAAAAATCAGATACTAAATTTTGGGTTTGTGTATTATACAAACACAGGCTAAATATAGAAAGCTTTGCATTTCAGATAATTAGGAGAAAAAATAGCATCATAGTAAATCCCCCTAAAGAGAATTACTAATATTTGTCTACACTTCCTCCCACCTTTTTTCAAGTGTATTGTATGTATTGTGATATTTATATCCAATTTATTTAATCCTCAATAGAGTATATTACATTTTCTAAATTTGTATGTGCTTCTCACCACGTTGGTTTCTGATACATAGTGGTCCACTGACTTGATGCAATGTCATTTATTTAAACCTTTACCAACAGGAAGCATTTACATTGTTGGTCCTTTTTCTTAATTTCAGCTCAGGTCGTGATCCCAGGGTTGGGGATCAAGCCCCAAGTCGGGCTCTGTGCTGAGTGCGGAGCCTGCTTGGGATTCTCTCTCCCTCTGCCCCTCACCCTGCTCACATGCTCTGTCTAAAATGAATGGATGGATGGATGTGAAAAAATAAGTAAATAAAGATCATTTCCTTTCAAGGCACTGACAGACCAGAAGGGAAACCAGACCCAGACATCAAACATCAGGTTGTTACTAGGCTAATCGCTATTGACTTTGTTTTTATTTTCACAAATGAACTAAGACTACCACTGTTGTCCGTCAGCCATTTCCCTTAAAGGCTCTGCATTATTATTTAAATTTTTTCTTTCAATGTTTATTTTTGACAGGCAGAACACGAGTGGGGGAGGAGCAGAGATAGAGGGAGACACTGAATCTGAAGCAGGCTCCAGGCTCTGAGCTGATAGCACAGAGCCTGATGTGGGGCTCAAACCCACAGACTGTGAGATCATGACCTGAGCTGAAGTCGGACGCTTAACTCACTGAGCTACCCAGGTGCCCCTCCTCTGCATTATTTTTAAATCATCTTATGGCATTTGTTGTGGAAAACCCCCTGAGGATAATCTATTTTTTTCTTCCATTTTTTTAGGTCACTTATATTTCCTGCTCGAATGCCTGTATGTGATTCTTTTCTCTTCCATGAAGTTCTTGGCAAGCCCTCTGGGTCACCAAACTCAATTATTTCCTCGGCTTTAGGAAAATTCTTTCGATGATGGTTTCAATACTGTTTTCCCTGCAGTGGTCTTTATTTTCCCAAGTTCCAACTGTTCTTTGGAGTTGAAAGTAAGATCCTGGAGGACTCTTAAGCCTGAGAAATGTAATACATTCTACCATCATTAAAAAACAAAAAACAAAAAACAACTCGTGAAAAACTAATTTGTGTTCTCTTTGTTCGCCTTCATTCCGCCATCTGAGATTGGCTTACTGGGTTGATTTCCCCACACTTTGCTCTTTGGTACCCCAGACTGTAAAGCAGATCTTCATCTCGGGATGGCGTTTCTCAACTCCACACAATCTTTCCCAGCTCTGCCTATTGTTACCCCTCCCCTACTCCACACTTTAGATCTCATTCTTTTCATGTTTAATTTTTGAGAGAGGGAGAGTGTGAGCAGGGGAGGAGCAGAGAGAGAGAGGGAGACACAGAATCGGAAGCAGGTTTCAGGCTCCGAGCGGTCAGCACAGAGCCCGACGCACGGGTCGAACCCACGAACCATGAGATCATGAACTGAGCCGGTCTGTCATTCACCCGACTGAGCCACCCAGGCGCCCGTACACTTTAGATATTCTTAACTATGTTAGAAAGTATGCCATGTACAGCATGGTGATTCTAGTTAATCCTACTGTGTTGTATATTCGGAAGTTGCTGGTTTGTAACTATGTGTGATGATGGATGTGAAGCAGACTAGTGGGGTGATCATTGTGTAACATTACAAATATTGAATCATGATGGTGTACAGCTGAAACTAATCTTATATGTCAGTTGTATCTCAATAAGAAAAAGAAGACACTGGACCTTCTGATCTTCATCTTGGACACGTGGCTTCCAGAATTACAAGAAATATATATAGTTTTTTAAGCCTAAAAGAGAAAAAGGGGCATGAGGGTCCCTGGTACCTAGGCTTTGGCACATATTTGCTGCCTGGGTCATGCTTTCTTCTCCCCAGATCTATCATGTCCATTGTGATTCTTTCTTTTTCCTCTGAGACATCATGTCTCACAACAAGCCTTTCCTATTGTCCTAAGGGATGTGCCCAGATCTCTGGGTTAGGTGTTCCTCAAATGTATTTTTGAGGACTCTATTAACTACAAAAATGCCGCCAGTCTATTTTAAGCTATAAAAAGGCAGGGAAAGTATGTCTTGCTCACCAGTCTGTTTTCATTGCAGAGCACATTATCTCAGAGCATTCTAAACAATAAACATTCAGCATATCTCTTGTATCATTAATTATTTAAGAATGTCCCCTGTGAGTGAGGGAAGATCTGGGTGAGGGAAGATCTATAAAAGCCTGATGTTTGCACAAAGCGTGTAGAGTCAGAGCCTCGTCATTGGGAGAAAAGCTTTCAAGCAAATCAGCACTTTTGAGCCAACATGTTGTCGGAGGTGGAGGAATCCCTACTTCTTGACCTGTCTGTATCAGAAGCTTTTCAAATATTGTCCATCTCCATCTTCACAAGTGCTTGGTAAACTAGACAGGAGTGGTCCTGCTTTGAAAAGAAAGAGACTGAATGATGGGAGAGGTGCCCAGTTACACCAGACATTTGCACCGGATTCTACTCCAAGCTGCTGTGAATCTGGTTTCATGATTTTGATCGGAAAACCCAGACTTGGCACCTCCATGTAAAGCTTGGGCTGCACTCTTGAGGGCACTTGACCTGAGAGGCTTCCCTGATTTTGAGAGTCCCCCCTGCCACTCTGCATTGCCCCTCCCAGCCCCTTGTCCTTCCAGGTTGTAATGGGGGCGCCGCGGGCATCCACCTAATTTCAGTTGCAGCCTCATGTAGGGTGCTAGCACAGGCCCATGGCAAACGCAATTCGATTCTCCCTGTCTTCCTTTACTACTGAGAATCGTGTTCCTTCCAAATCCTTGTTCTTCCTCATGGATTCTTGCCTGTCTCACTCCCAACACCACCCCCTCGAAGAATTATGCTGTGCAAACTGAGAAGTCCTCTTCTCTGCCATGAACATTTTAAATTCGCATGGAGTAAATTAGAGTCTTTCCAGTATGTGGTTATTATGCCACAAACAGCAAGAACATTACACTATTTTTTAACATTCCTCAGATTTTACACCCTGGTCCCATTTTTATAATTACTAAACAGACACATGGAGAACATTTATTGTGAAAATGTTAAAATCGTTTTCTTTTGGAACTTGTTGGTCATAGGCAGTTCTGGAAGCAAAGCTTGGGGTGACTTGGGTCACATATTAAAAGATACGTGGGGTGTAAGGCAGCACCCGTGGTCAACCAGGTGAGCCCGAGCTCCCCAGGCAGGAGTAATGTGGTTGTGGAGGTGACGTCTGGGACCTTCCATCGCTCATGGTTGAAATGCTGTCCACCTGATATCCACTTAGGGGTGACCTCAGGAGTGAACTCTGTCTTTCTCCTCCTGATCCTCATATCTCTTCATTTTATCTTGACCTCTGGCAAGACCCTTACTTTTTCTATGTTGACATACCAACTGGCAGAGTCTGGTTATACCCAGAGTGTCAGGTTCAGTTTATATTATTTTTTTAAATGTTTATTTTTGAGAGACAGAGAAAGCACATGAGCAGAGAAGAGACAGAGAGAGGGGGAGACATAGAATTTGAAACAGGCTCCAGGTTCTGAGCTGTCAGCACAGAGCCTGACGAGGGCTCAAACTCGGGAACGGTGAGATCGTGACCTGAACCAAAGTTGGATACTCAACTGACTGAGCCACTCAGGTGCCCCAGGTTCAGTTTAAAATGTATGGGAGGTTTTATCACTCTAGGTTTTGTTTTTCCTGATCAGCTAGGAAGACCTACCAATAAAGATCAATCGGCCAGATATCATGACTTTAATGTTATGAAAAGGAAATATTTACCAAGAGACACCAAAGGTCTTAGAGTAAATCAAGTTTGAGCACAAGGCCCGTTAATCCTTTTCTCCAGGATAGTGGAGCTCTCAGCACACTTTAGAGTATTCAGTAAATATAGTCAGTGTCATGATTTACATCTTTCTTCTTTTTATCTTTTACACATTTGACACCATCTAGATGATACTGGTTCCAAAATCATGTGCATCGGAAGCTGCATTGGCAAGAAAATGGACAAGGTCATGTGAGTTATCCTTCTTATCACTCGACCCTGAGATTCCTTCTAATAAACATGTGGGTGTGAGCTACCAGAAATGTGGCTTCCGCCAGGAATCTCCACTTCTGATACTATTTTGAATTTTTTTTTAACGTTTATTTATTTTTGAGACAGAGAGAGACAGAGCATGAATGGGGGAGGGTCAGAGAGAGAGGGAGACACAGAATCGGAAGCAGGCTCCAGGCTCTGGGCCATCATCAGCCCAGAGCCCGACGCAGGGCTCGAACTCACGGACCATGAGATGGTGACCTGAGCTGAAGTTGGACGCTTAACCGACCGAGCCACCCAGGCGCCCCCTTTTTAAAAAAAAAATTTTTTTTAACCTGATGATACTATTTTGAATGAGTCCTTGGGTTTATGCAAAATGAATTTATTTACACATTTTTGTCAACAAGCATTTTTTGAAGTTACTGACCAAAGATGGTTGAGTAAAGATGTTTATTACACTCTTTCTCCTTAAAATCCACCATAAACAACTGACAAAAACTACAGGGGAAAAATAACCTCTGTCTTTAACAACATAAGAACATTTCCACAGAAACAATCACATTGAGTCACGTCTGCTGATTGAACATGGCTTAAAAAAAAAGATGGTTCCCCTTTTCTTGGAGGACGAAACACAAAAAAGCTGAAGTGACAGTCAAGGTAATGGTGAGTGGGTGTGAAGAGTTGCATGCACACACATCTAACACGTTGATAGTATAAGGTTGTTCCCTTCATAGTATCATGAGTTTTCCATCATTTAGTCCCCATATGTTAATTTGCATTTCAACTGTGGTATGTCCTGTCTGGCAGCAACTGGTTAACTGTCACGTCTTTTATCTTTCCTTGGACCTGTTGTGAACCTGCATCCAGCTTGCCTGGGAGTGAGGTCCTGGGCTATACAATGTGGACATAATTCATGGGGGTGACTTTCAATTCTGCATAAACATCTAATTATATGTTTCCTTCTCTTTTCTTTCTCCACTGGCCAGGATGAACACAAACATGGAAGCATCAGAATTTAGCTATGAAAAATTACGGCACCAAACAATGGACAGCAATTGGTGCCTAAACCATTTCTTAGAGAAGTTATTTGTGACTCAAGATAGCCTGTTTCAGACATCACGTGAGTAAGGGTACTATAGTGTTTGAACCATTATACAGTTGTGGGTTTATTTCATCAGTCAGGGTTACCTTATCTAATATAGTGTATGACTGTTCTCTTGCTTTGAAAAATGGAATTAAATACTTTCATCACAGGTAAGCCCAATATTAGACAAGCCTGGAATTCGTCTATGTGCTCTACTTTCTTTTCCTTTCTTGAACAGTTCATCCTAAATCCATAGGGTAGGGCTGACAACAACAGGTGTCCATGCCAGGTCAGGGAGAGAGCTTCAGTGTTCCAGAACAAGATGTCAGAGCCAGTATAAGCAGGAGAGGTAGCACCAGTGTGGGGGAGAGGAAGCCAGATCAGCTATGGGAAATTGGATACATATGGGGAGGAAGAAGAAAGAGCATGTGCATTAGTCACAAGGGGAGCCAAGGTTCTCATGGTCAGATAAGGGAGTTAAAATTACGAATGGAGAAGGTTTCAGTGAAGACTGTGGTATGGAAATAGAATCAGAGGCATCTTTAACCCACGATTTTTGATGCAGTCAGAGATCCAAAGAAATGAATGTAGATAGAAATGTATGCAGATATTCCCTAGTTCTGTTTAGTCAGAGGGCCTGGGAACAGCCCAATGAGCACATCGAGGGCCCAGATTTTGGCTTCTATGTACCACTCTTTATTAAGAGATACCAGGGCTCCTTGAGATAAAGAAAAAAAGGTGGGGGGGGGGGAAGTCCAGGGCTGGGCTGGATCAGGAAAAGTACAAGATGAGTTAGTAATGTCTTGTGTCAGAAAGTGCCCAAATGATGAGATCATGTCAAAGGACAGTGAGGCTTATTTGGAGGATCTAACACTGGTTAAACTGGGGACAGTTTGAACGAATTAGAAGCCATTGAGTGAAATGACAAACCATGAGGCCATATTGATCTAAATAAATCAAAGGAAAATGTTATGAGGAATAGGACATTTTCATAATTTGAAAGAACTGCCCTATGATACGTACTTACAAAGGGCAAATGAGTGCCTTTACAGTAAAGCATGAAAACATGTTACTTTAATGGAATGATCAAGTGACCATCATTGTTAACTGCACTAAAAAACGTTGTTCACCACAAGACAGGATCAAAGGGGAACATGTCATTACTTCTGGGATATTCCTGCCAAAGACACAAAGCTTGAATGGAGTCATGCAGACAGACAAACCCAATTTGAGGGGCATGCTGAAAAATAACTGGCCTTGTGAATTTCAAAATTATCAAGGTTGTAAAGGTCAAGGGAAAATCCGAGGAAATGCTCCGGATGAAAGACACAATCAAATGTCTCATGTGATTCTAGAATGTAATTTTGTTTTAATTTTTAATTTTTTATGGAATGTAATTATGTCTAAAGGACATAATTGTGATAGTTGGCAAGGTTAAATAAGGTCTGGCAATTAGACCATCCTAATGGATCCAGGATAATTTCCTTGTTGTGATGTAAGAGTTTCCCCATTTGTAGAAAACCAGTAGGGCATTTTCAGGATTAATGATGCCTCAGAGTCACCACATTGACTCACAAATGTTTCTGGAAATTAAAAATAGTTCTTTACCCTACACTTGGAACATTCTGTATATTTGAGGGTTTTTTCTTAAGTTGTAAGGAAATGGACTATCACCTTCTTCTTGTGAGACTTCTGAAAATGATGTGGACCTCTTTTGCCTCCAGCAAGTTCACCTGCCTGTATGGATGGGGATCCCACGCAGGTGGGGTAGTTGAGGGAGGCACAGAAAAATCTTGGTCAAAGTTAACTGTGAACTAGTATCTTTTTTCCTGCAGAGTGGAGGCTGATGCCCTCCATTGAGGAATGAGGGGCTGTGCCCTCCCAAAGCTGCATGGCTGAAGTTTTGTTCCAGGTGAGTTGATGCTGCTGGAGAGGCCATCCAGATGGCTGAGTCAATGCTACTGCGCTGTGGGTCAACAGATGCAGGCACAGCTCCCTGGGTTTGCTCAACTCAGGTTGGACTCCCGTGAGATCCCCAAAGAAAAGTGGAGGATGAAAATTCTCTCTTGTGTAGAACCAGTGGCCCTCCTTCTTCTGTTTCCTTCTATATCTTCGCCACTTTCCCTGATGTTTTGTCTCTGTTATCTTTTCTGCCTAAGCCTTTGAGATTTTCTTTATTGGCCTTCATGATGGTCCAGAATATCAATGCTTGATATTATTCTAGAATTACTATCTAATGCAACACATAGGAGAAAGAAAAAAAATAATCTATCTATGATACAAGAGGGTGGACTTATCTTCAGAAAGGTTAGATTTGTAACTAAACCCTAAGAGAATGACCCAGAAAAAAAAATGGAGACATTAAAATGTTGAAGTAAAATGGCTATTTATGGTATTGACACACAAGTTCAATAATGTCCCCACACGTGAATAATAATACGTTAGAGAACAAGCTAACAGATAACCCACATTAGCAAATAAGCAAAAAATAAAGTGCCTCAAAATTAACTTAACAAGCCATGTACAAACATATTTAGAGAAAATGTTGAAACATCATTGACATATATTAAATAAGAATTAAATAAGTGGAAAAACATGTTATTATTTTCTTGGCGAGGGAGCTCCGTATTGTAAAAATGTCAATCTCCCTAAATTAATTTGTAAATTGAAAGCAATTTCAATATCAATGCCAACAGGATTTCTTTGAGTACAAGAAAAGCTGGTTCTCTGAGTAGTGAGGAAGCATCAGCCCCTCCGGATACACAGATGGGTTATAAAGCTACATGTATCATAGGCACTTGGTATTGGCAGAACAATAATCAGAGAGCAATCAACAGGACAAAGAGTCCATAAATAGATTGACACACAGAAGGGAATTTAGTGGATGACAAAGAGAATATCCCAAATGAGCGAGGAAGAGAGAATACACTTAAAGCTGTGAGACAGCGATGTGGCCATCAGAGGGTACAATACGTGCATGCACAAATAAGTGTATATACAATATAATTCTTCTTTTAAATGCTTGTTTATTTTGAGAGACAGAGAGAGCATCGGTGGGGAGGGGTAGATAGAGAATCCCAAGCAGGCTCCATGCCGTCAGCATTGAGCCCAGTGCAGGGCTTGAACTCACGAACGGTGAGATCATGCCCTGAGCTGAAATCAAGAGTTGGATGCTTAACCGACTGAGCCACCCAGGTGCTCCTATATAACTGTAGTTCTAAATAGTGTCTGTGTGTACATAGAGACAGTATATGGATAGATGAGATAGATGAGAGAAAGATAGATATATAGATTAGATATAGGTAGGTAGGTAGGTAGATAGATAGATATTCCTATTTATCTACCTGTGCTTATTTTATTCATTATATAAATTTAAAAATGAGGGTAGATATTCCAGAACGGAACAGGAAATTCAGTGATGAACTGGAGACAACTTTCAAAGCAAGACAGAAACTCCAGGCACTACACAGATTTACTGATTTGGCCACACATGAATTTATATTTTCTGCATTCAGACACATACTAGAAATGAAATCAAAGAACAAATTTTTAAAAATGTATCTCTTGGCCTAGGCCATCCTGAATTTGAACACAGGAATGCTTTCGTTTGTGCATTTAATTATTTGGTATCATCAAAAGCCAACAGCATAGCACATGACATTAATGGTTGCTCCAGACACATTAAATTGATTATCAGTTCTGTTTATTAGAACTCTGTAAGTGGAAATATAAAAATTTTCTCCATATCCAGGCAGGAATTCACTTATCCTTAGGAAGTAAATGAAATCCAAGTTCCCAGAATTCAGCTAAGCATGAACTTTGGGATACAGGAGGAAAAATAAATCAACACTATGAGAACTCATTCAAATTATAAGAAGGGATTCAAGTTACAGAATGCTTTGAATTCTATAAACTTTGGGGGTTTTTGGTAACAGCTTTATGGAGACACAATTCACACACCATGCAACTCACCCATTTAAAAGCGCACAATTGAATGGTTTCTTGTATGTTCACAAAATTGCGCAACCACACAATAAATTTAAGGATATTTTCATCAGCTCAGAAAAACAGCCTGTATATTTTGCATGCAATTCCTCACCACCCCTCCCCTCCAATCCATGCAACCACTAATGCAGTTACTGTCGCTAAAGACTTGCTTACTGTAGACATTTCATATAAATGGGAGTCCCACAACACGTGTTGTCATGACTGGCTTCTTCTCATGGCATACTGTTCCCAAAGACTACTCATGTTACAGCAGGTGTCAGTACATCATTTCTTTTCATGGTGGGCAGCCCATTCTATGGTTGGACCACATGTGTTTTTTTTTACTTCATCCATGCATGGAAATGTGAGTTTTCCAACTTGCCTCTCGTTTTCAAGAGCGCTTTGGCTACCATGGTGTGCTACAATTGCGTATGAATTTTAGAATCAACTTTCCCATTTCTGAAATAGGCCATTGGGGTTTTGATGAAATGGTAGTGAATCTGTAGATTGCTTTGGTGAGTATCATTCACCATAACAAGATGAAGTCTTCCAGAATGTGAACACAGGATGCCTTTCCACTTTCAACTCTTTACTTTCTTCCAGCAGTGTTTTCTAATTTTCAGAGTATGAGGTGTACTACTTTTTTTTTCACCTCTTTTTTTCTTTTTCAAGTTAAGTTGTACTTCTCTCATAGGATTTATTCCTAAGCATTTTATTATTTTCAAAGGAATTAAGAATAGAATTGTTTTCTTAATTTCATTTTTGGATTATTCATTGCAAGTATATAGAAATTTGATTCATTTTTCTTATATTAAGCTTGCATCCTTAGAATTTTCTATGTATAAGATCATGACACCTGTGAATAAAAATGGTCTTTTGTCTTTCCTATCTGCATACCTTTTAAAAAAATTATTGAATTTATCAAAATAAACTGGACTTCCAATTTTTTTCTATCTGCATACCTTCCATTGCATTTCCTTCTCCGACCAGTCTAGAATGTTCAAAACAATGTTGAACAGAAGTGTTAAGAGCAGAAATCCTGGTCATGCTCCTTATCTTAGGAGAAAGCATCCAACCTTTCACCATTAACTAAGATGCTAATGCTTGGTGTTTTGCAGATTTCCTGTGGGCGTTTTTTTTTTGTTGTTTGTTTGTTTGTTTTGTTTTGATTTTCTGTATATGTTGGAAAAGTACTACAACTGATTTAATGATCCATGTTCGAATTTTGACCTACATACTTCCTTTCATTCTGAAACATGTATAGCCCTGTGCCATATGCTACATAGTAAGTGGTCTTAAACTTGTGCTAATGGTAAAGTGTGAATTCCCAAATACCTTAGGTAGAATTTAATATTTAGCAAACCTAAATTCGATTTTAGTGCTTCCTCCAAAATAAACACACAAAGAAAAACAGAAGATTGATCCCATGGTACTCAAATACAAATTTTAAGTAGAATGCAGCAATACGAAAGTATTGGTAATCTTAGAATCGATTGAAAATACATGAAGAAAAGTGTCATTGTAAATGGTGCTGAGAAGCTCCATTCCGGAACTGGTCAGCTTCAGTTTACAAACAGTAATGTTGTCTCACAACTATAAAGCACTTGTCAGTTTACAAAGACCTTCTATAATCATTATCTCCTTGGTATCTTCCAATTTTGCGACAGGTCAAATGTGTATTCCTTTTGAGAGTGAGGAAACTGTTTCAGAGACATCTTAGGTTATGTGAATGCACACACTGCCCTAAGGGTGGTGCTTGTACTAAACATTAGGTTTCTCCCTTTGCTTTCCAGAGTTCCTCTCTGCACCTGGCATGTGTACAGAATTTTTAGTCACCACCACCTGTAGTTTCCAAAGAAGGCAAAAACGGGAAAAGTTGATTTGGTTTAAAAAAAAACAAAAAAACAAAAAAATGAAGCTCAGGAATTTAAAAGAGAATTCAAATGTCCCATGACATCACGATGGAAAATAAAAGCTATATTTAAAATATGAGGGGCTCCTGGGTGGCTCAGTCGGTTAAGCACCTTCAGCTCAGGTCATGAGCTTGTGGTTCATGAGTTTGAGCCCTGGGCCAGGCTCAGCTGAGAGCCTGGAACCTGCTTTTGGATTTGTCTCCCTCTCTCTCTCCTCCCCTCCCCTCACACTCTGTCTCTCTCTCTCTCAAAAAATAAATAAAAATTAAAAAATAAAATACAAATATGCTTATGGGCTGTTGGTACTAATTAATGTTAATTTATTTTTGCCATTCAGATCCTTCACTGAGGTGAGTTCATTGATGTGTGGTGCTGATCCAAAACTTTTCTACATACATATTTTAGGTAAAAATGCTCCAATTTTGAGGATGGGGTTCCAGTTTCTCAACGGTTTGAAATCCACAGCCCATAATTAAAGCAATTTAAAAACAATTAAAGAGATAGGACATCTCCAGTGTGGGTTACCTAAATTTCAGGATATTGCCCTGTGTATTCTGTTTCAAGATCCATAGATCCTATGAAAGAATTCTAAAATATTAAAAAGAGAAAGGGTTTTTTTTTGAGAATTTTCCTTGTAAAGATGGGATTTCATGAGTTCCAGTGAGCTCCAAAGCAAAAATGGTCCACCCAGTCAATAAAAAAGGGTTTGAAAATGAATTTATTATTATTATTATTATTATTATTATTATTATTATTCATTTATGAGGGAGGGATTTTCAGACTTCAGGCCCATATCCACATTTTCCTGCTATGTCGCCATGTGCCCTGGGCACAATTACAATGTATGCCACACTCTGGGAGTCCTGTTCTGTCATTGTAAGTTTGTTTGTTTATTTTCAGAGGGAAGAGTATGAGGGGGGGGGGGGACAGAGACAGAAGGAGAGACAGAATCCCAAGCAGGTTCCATGTTGTCAGCGCAGAGCCCAACACAAGGCTCGAACTCACAAACTAAGAGCTCATGACCTGAGCCGAAACCAGGGGTTGGATGCTCAACTGACCGAGCCACCCAGGGGCCCCCTGTTCTGTAATTTTAAGAAGCCTCAGTGACAGCCAATGGGGTCATGCTTCCACTGACAGTGAACTCATAATGTGCAGTATAAATATGGATTGCCACATATTTGAGCAACTCAGCTCACAGCAATGTCTCTTGTACTTGAGAAAGTACCATCATCGGGACAGGTGATGAGTCACACCTGCACTGCAAGTTGGCTTGGCAGTGTGATGTCTGAGCTGGTCAGGGAAAATAAAAGGCAAAGTTGGCGAATATTCTAGTTTATTCTGCGGGTCTTGCCCGTGGTATGTTTACTTCTTGGCATACTTAAAGGCATGCTAAGCATTAGGTTAAGGGAAGCTTAGAGGATGTTTTGATCAGAATTCTCCAGAAAACCGGAACCAATAATGTGTGTGTATGTGTATAGTGTATATATTAACATTAAATCCTGGTGGCACCCATGGGAAATAAGAATACATAAGCGTGTCTGATGGGTTGTTATGAACATTCTGGAAGGAGATATGGCGATACATAGCAAAGGCTTTAGATAAAGGACTATCCTTTGACAATCAGTTCCATTCCTAGAAACACACTGTAAGCAATCATTGGTGTGTGCAAAAATTTAATTGTGTGTTCTCCCAAGTTCTGTTGATTAACAGTGAAGAGATGGCCGGAAACTAAATGCCCCAAATGGAGAATTGATAAAAATAAAAAGGAGCTGAATTTCAGTGCAGCTATTTCAAGATGGTACTCCAGGGGTGCCAAGGTGGCTCAGTCGGTTAAGCCTGCAACTCTTGGATCTCAAGGCTCGTGGGATCCAGCCCAGACTCGGGCTCTGGGTACACAGCACAGATCCTGCCTGGGATTCTCTCTCTCCTTCTCTGTCACTCCCCAACTCGCTCTCTCTCTCAAAATAAATAAACTTTAAAAAATTAAAAAAAAAATTAAGACGGCTTTCTAGGATAGGTTATAACAACACAAGTTAAAATATTTGACAGATATAAATACAGCTACAGATATAGATAGATAGATAGATACAGATATATCTCTATAGAAATAACTAAAAGGATATATACTCAATAGGGAATGATGGTATGATTACAGATAATTTATGCTTCCTTCTTTGCACATTTCTGTATGTATCAAATATTTTAGTAAACAACAACAAAAAAGTAACTTTCCAGTGGAGAATACCAACAATACCACCCCGGTCAGGCAATCAAACGCAACCCCAACAGTGCTGTGATGTTACTAGAACGTGCCCTTGTTAGGATGTGACAAAAATGATCCTTTGTCTCTTGTCTTTCTTGTGAAAACCCACAACCCCAGGTGAAACAGGAGAAAAGTGTTCCCACGAATCCCGATTGAGTGATATTGTACAAAATACCTGAGCACTCCTCGTTCACACCGTCCAGCTCAAAAACCAACCAAAGTCTGGGGAAACCGTCAGAGCCAAGAGAGACCTAAGAAAACATGAGGAGTGAATCGAATGTGGCATCCAGGTGGGGTCCTGGAGTGGCAAAGGGATGTCAGGGGATATGAAATAGGGAATAAGGACATTGGAGTGCAGTAGGCCTTTGAGTTAGTGTTGTGTGTATAGAGATGATGTCTGCGGAGGGGAGAATTCACCAAGGCGAGTCTGTTTCCTGGTGTAGACTGCGTCAGTCTCTTCATCCACATCTGCCAGTTCCCCCGTTGAGAAAGATGTATAATGGGTGGTCTCATCTGAGGTAAAGACTTTTCTCGGAGCCTACTCTAGGCATCGTTGATGAGCATCTAGTCTAGACTGTATCAAATCTCACGTGTCTCCTTCACCCATAAACAGCTCCTCTCTCTAAGCCTTCTGGCATTTCTGTGGGGAATGTTTCTCATACCCTGTAATGGTCATTTCTGAGAACATATCCCAGAGGAAGAGACCTGCCCTAACCTTCCTCTGGGCTGGACAGGACTGAGGCTCAGGTGTTTCTCTCACCTGCCCACTGAGTGTAAGTCCCAGCTCCCGGTGATGTCACAGAGCTGGGGTTCAGCTCTTTTGTGACACCAGGGGTTTCCCTGGGATGGGCCAAGATGCTTACCATTATGGTGGGCACCTTCACTCAGCTACAGTGTTGACTATGAACAGTTAACAGAGAGTTTCTAAAGCAATTTCCGGAAAAGCTTTGCTCCCAAATGGTGCCAATTTCTACCCCAATCAGCCATAGAGGTAAGGGTGTTGTTTTCCCCTTAAACCACATTTTAAAAAAACTGTTAGTATTTTCTGGCCATTTATTTTTGGGTTGGAAGGTCTGACAGCTGCATTTTTTCCCTGACAAGGTTTTTCTGGTTTACCTAACACGGTTGGGTTGGGATAGAGCCAGCAGAGCAGCTGTGGGCTCTTGGTGGCCCGTGTTTAGGGCAGCAGGAATCAATGACAGAGCAAAGGTGGATCATTGGGAAGGGAGAAGCAATCAGCTATCGGGAAATGGAGATAATATTGGGTATGCTTCAGGGGAACGGACTTCAGTCCTCTGTCTACACCTTCATGGTGTCTTGGGACCAGTAACTGTGAGTCTCAGCTTTGCCTCCTTGCAACATGGGGACTGGAGTTCTGAAAAGCCACTTCTGGCTCTGATATTTTACGGCTACAACTCCATATGACAAAATTCACAAAGATGCCAGAGATTCGCTGTGCCAAGGGGCTAGTTCAATACTTACTAGGTCAAAAAGGCTGTGTAATGGCATTATCAGGCGATCTGGATTATCTACTCATTATCTGTACCTTGAGGGCTGATTATGTGACAGATGAGTGGATTTGGAATTGTGTCAGTAGAGGAAGAGAAGTGTGAAACGTGGGGGGGGATGAGTTAGGCAATCATGTGCTTTGCTCATTCAGCAAAAACAGATCACAAATCTTCTCTGTTAGGAGTCAGGGTGACATTGAAGGAACCGGAGGGAGACAAGAAGAGAAAGGAAGCGAAAGAAGGGAAGCACCGGGTAGGAAGGTGAGGAGGAGATTTTGTGGTCTGTTCGAAGAGTCACATTTGCTGCCCATGGACTTGACAGCAGGATTCGTGCAGAGGAGGTAGGGTCCCAAGGTCAACCAGTAGGACAGGTCAGATCAGAAGAGACAGAGGATGCCATCCTAAGGAACTGAATGGATGTTTCGCAGGTAATAGAGAACTTAAAGTGTATGAGCCGTGATAATTAGAATTGTGTTAAGGTTTCCGTTTGACGGGCATCTGGGCTGCTCAGTTGGTCAAGCATCCAACTCTTGGGTTTCGGCTCAGGTCGAGATCTCACCATTTGTTGGATCGAGCCCCACGTCAGGCTCTACACTGACGGCTCAGAGCCTGCTTGGGATTCTCCGTCTCCCTCTCTCTCCCTGCCCCTACCCCACTCTCTTTCTCTCAAAAATACATAAATAAATAAAACGTTAAAAAATTATTAAAAAAATAAAAGGTTTCTGGCTGATACATAGAAGATAAAGAGGAGGGGAGGCTGAAGGGAAACTAAATATTAAAACTGTATCAATAGACCAAAAGTCAACAATGTGAGAAGTTTGTCTTCAGCTTGTAGCATGCTGGGCATGTTGGGCTCAAGGAAAATAGCATAGCTTTAAACTGACGAATGACTAAAAATACATGAAGATAGGCAACTTAGCATTCATTTAAGAACTTTTTCTCCCCCCCAGAGAGAGTGAACCAGCAGGAGAGGGGCAGAGGGAGAGACAGGATTCTAGGCAGGCTTAGTGGAGCCTGATGTGGGGTGCGATCCCATGACTGTGGGAGAATGACCTGGGCCCAAGTCAAGGGTCAGACGCCCAACCCACTGAGCCACCCTGGCACCTCTCAAGTGAGAACTTTAAAGGCAGATCGGAACAAATGGAAACAAAGTAATGTAAATAATACTGGGAGTGAATGGATTAGAGAAAAGAGTATTTTTACAAAATCATGCTCGATATGATTTTCTAAGGAACAAACAACAAAATATAATGTCAAGTATATAACTATGAAAGGCATTTAAAAACCTTAGAGATATCTAAAAGGAGTGAAAAATTATATATAGTCAAATACAGAGAAAGTAATACTTATGAAAGATATACGCTTATATATAGGATAGGAAGAAAATCCTATCCACTGTTTCATATCCAAGTGTTATATATATAAAACATTTGATATGTAACATATTATATATACAACTTGGCATGTATAATATAAGTTATAACATATACAATTTGAAAATGAGAATGAATGGGAGTATTATTTTTGCAAAAACATAATTTATCAAAACTGGCTAGAGAAGAGGTAAAAATCTTAGACCAACCACTCCAGCAGAATTTGAGAAAGTTGCCAAACGATTATGCCATAAATGTAATGAGTTGTTTTAAATTCTGATGAAACACAGGATTCCTGTGTATTTATAATTTTCTAAGAACAGAGAAAGAAATTAGGACAATAAAAGAAACCACATGTCATTACCTAGTAAGGTTCCTTTCAGGAATGCAAGGCAGGTCAACATGATGAAATCCAAATGTATAACTCATTGTATTAGGGGAACACAGGAGAAAGAGTAAGCATTTCTTTTCATAAATTATATAATTTAGATACATTATTAGATAATTAGATAAATTAGATTGGATAAAAACCAATATCGATATCTAAGAATAAGTGTTACTAAAATAGCAAGAGAAAGAAATTTCCTTGCATGATTTAAAAAAGAAAAAAGTTATTTCAGGGGCGCCTGGGTGCTCAGGTGGTTAAGTGTCCAACTTTGGCTCAAGTCATGATCTCATGGTTTGTGGGTCTGAGCCCCGCGTCGGGCTCTGTGCCCACAGCTTGGAGCCTGGAGCCTGTTTCGGATTCTGTGTCTCCCTCTCTCTCTGCTCCTCCCCTGCTCGTGCCCTGTCTTTCTTTAAAAATAAATAAACATTAAAAACATTTTTTAAAGTTACTTTAAAAGTATAGCTATGCTGAAGGTAAAACATTCGATATTTCCCCTTAACCTCCACCAAGGACATGACAAGATTCCTCACTGAAGTTTTGCTGACCGTTTGCCTGCAGAAAGATCATATTTGATAGGAGGAGGCAAAATTGTTGATATGTGAAGATGCTCTGAGATTTGCCCCTAAGAGTCAATTCAAAATAAACAATGTTCAAAATTATAAAAGTTCATTATGAAGCCCAGGGATAAAACAGTAACTGTGTTAAAAAATTGTTACTGTTGACTGCATTAAAACAGAAAGTCAATATGGTTTTTACGTCCAAACCCTAACCAGTTAGGAAACATAATTTTACCATGTTGCTAGCAAAGGAGCTACAAAATGAAAATAGAGGGGCGCCTGGGTGGCTCAGCCGGTTAAGCATGTGACTCTTGATCTCAGCTCAGGACTTGATCTCGGGGTCGTGGGTTCAAGCCTCACATTGGTCTCCATGCTAGGCATGAAGCCTACTTAAAAATAAATAAATAAAAATAACCAAATAAAAACGTCATAATAGAGAGGAGCAAAATTAATGAGAAAGTCTTTGGATCTATATGAAGAATGATGGATTTCTTTACTCATACAACTTCCAGGGGCAGGGCTCCGTTTTTTTTTTGTTGTTGTTGTTTTGTTTTGTTTTTAAATTTTTTTTCAATGTTTTTTATTTATTTTTGGGACAGAGAGAAACAGAGCATGAACGGGGGAGGGGCAGAGAGAGAGGGAGACACAGCATCGGAAACAGGCTCCAGGCTCCGAGCCATCAGCCCAGAGCCTGACGCGGGGCTCGAACTCACGGACTGCGAGATCGTGACCTGGCTGAAGTCGGACGCTTAACCGACTGCGCCACCCAGGCGCCCTCCGTTTTTTTTTAATGTTTATGTTTGAGAGACAGAGAGCATGCGAGAGTGGTGGTGGGGGGGGGGGCGGGAGAGAGGGGAACAGAGGCCCCAAAGTGGGCTTTGTGCTGATAGCATTGAGCCCAACGCAGGGCTCAAACTCACAAACCGTGAGATCATGACCTGAGCCAAAGTCTGTCACTTAACCGACTGACCCACCCAGGCACCCTGGATGTATTATTTTTTCAATTAATACATTAAACTATTTTTCAAGTTTATTTATTTTGAGAGAGAGCATGCAAGCAGGGGAGGGGCAGAGGGAGAGAGAGAGAGAGAGAGAGAGAGAATCCCAAACAGACCCCACACTGTCAGCGAGGAGCCTGATGTGGGGCTCGATTGCACAAACCCTGAGATCACAAACTGAGCCGAAATCAAGAGTTACATGCTTAACCAACTGAGCCACTCAGGTGCCCCGAAGGATGGATTTGTTAAACTTACTCGGAGGACATTAAAAAAATGACATGATTTAATAGAAAGCACTGACTAAATATGGAGACATAGCTCATGCTGGTCTGGAAAGACTTAAATCATAAAGATAAATTCTGGTTGACACAATTTAATGCAAATTCATTCAAAATATCAAAGGTTTAACTTGAAGAAATACTTGAAAGTTCTTTTGAATGAACACATTTTGTAGATTTTTTCAAGTAAGTTTTGAAACATACAAGAGACTTTTTTTTCAGATATTGAGATGTTTTATAAGGTTAAAATAATATGTCGAAAACTCCAGGAAGAGGGCATACTTACTCCATATAGACGTTTGTACAGACATATAGCAGGATATTCTGAACCCACACTAAGAGCGATAGAGATATAAGCGGACAAGAAGGAAACTCGGAATGTAGTAAGTGAAGAAAACAGTTAAAACACAGTTTGTACAGTGTTGGCCAATTATGATTAAAAACGCATATATACCCAAGAGCGTATTTACAAAGGGGTAACTGAACGTCTGGAAGGTTATATGTGAAAATGTTAACAATGGTTACATCTGAGAAATGTCAAATAAGCTAAATTTTAATTGCTGACTGTGGCTTCTCAGCAGCATGCAAACTAGAGAGAAGACAGAGTAAAAGGCGAGAAGCAGCCTCTAATTTTGCCAATTTGTTCTTTATTAATGGATTGATGGAACACCATTGACGGGGTGGAAAGGCAGGGAGAGCACGAACTGATGAGACTCTCAAACAAATTCACCGACTATTTTCAAAAGCCTGGGCCCCAGCCCACTAGACGATGTTGGGAAACGCATAAGCTTCAATAAAAGGGATTATTCG